>NC_056627.2:159555984-159870589 GCF_002870075.4 Lactuca sativa | reverse complement strand
TAAGTTGATCGAGGGTGCTACGCCTATCACAGCAGGGTTGGATAATCTCAGAGGGGAGGGTTTGACCTTGTTGCGCACCTCTCGTATGAGTATTAACCGTTGCAGGGATGAAACTTTTACTCGTAGGATTAAATGATCCGTTCGCTGTGACAGGTGCTCAGCACCAAGTTATAGCAGTAAGAAGCATTCAGTATGTTCCGGTAATAGTGACGAGCACTGGGGAAGGGCTAGAGTGATGGACATCTTGAAGGGTACAGTCCTTCACATTGATATAGGAGGTAGTTGGGTATGGAATGTTGACTTGGGGAGGCCAGAGAATGATCAAGGAAAAAGGGGGTGGACCCAAGAATAGTATCCGAATAGATTAAGGGTCATCAGGATGACCGGTCGAGGGGCAACGAATGTAGGCAGTTGGGGTTGGATTAGTAAGCAGGTATTGGAGACGGATTGCAGGGCGGTTGACAGTAGAGAAACTTCGAGGATGAAGTTTTGTTTATGTGGGGGAGACTTGTAACACCCAGAATCAGAATGACTAAGAAAGGGAAGAAAACCCTAAGTCCAATGGGTCAACTCGTCGAGTCCAAGGAGAAACTCGACGAGTTGGAGCGGGAACCGGCGGATCGGGTAAGTGACCAACTCGGCGAGTCAGCCTCATGGACTCGACGAGTCCGGTCTGAAGAGGGAAACCCTAAATCTTGGACATTGGGCACTATTTATGCATCTCATTCTCTCCATTAGGGTTCCTTTACAGCCCCTCTCACCCAGAACACCAAACCCTAGCCACCATATCCATTTTTGGAGCAAGATCTAGCCTTGGAGAAGTAATTTGCAAGCTTTGAAGAAGAAGAAGAAGAAGGAGAAGGAGTTGGGAGGTCCTAGGGAGAAGCTTGTTGGTCCAGGATTAGTTTCTCAGCGTCATCATTTTCTGGTAATAAATCTCTCACCTTGGGTATTGTACTTCTAGATCTAGTTTGCCCCTAAATGCATGGTTTTGAGCTCAAAAACCATAAATTCGTAATGATGAAGCAGTTGTATCGGTTCATATTGTAGATCTCGACATCCTCGAGTTCCAGGAGCTCAAGAAAGACATCTTTTAGGAAGCCATGACCTTGTTCTAGCCATATAGCATCCTTAACAATTAAATTTTAGTGTTTTGGCTACATTGCATCATAGACACACGTAAAGTTGGCAACTTTACGTGTTCAGATAGTCTTAGAAAACCAGATCTAGTGTTTGGAGCAAAGGAGAAGCTTAGGGACTTGAAATTATGGAAATGCACATATGGACTCGGCGAGTCTAGGAGATGACTCGGCAAGTCGGGATAGATATCAGACTTGAGTCGCGTACCAACTCGACGAGTCACATGGGTAGACTCGGCAAGTTGGATGAAGATAGGTAGGAACTCAACGAGTTGGAAGAACAACTCCGCGAGTCTGTTGAAGATTGCCTTCGACTCAGCGAGTCTGTTCATGGACTTGGCGAGTCAAGTCGCGAAACCCCAAACCCTTCGCGTTAAGACTCGAATAAGTGAGTTGAGTGGAGACTCAGTGAGTTAGACAGGACTGGACTCAGAAATCAGTAGACTCGGCGAGTCATGGGCTAGCTCGGCGAGTCGAGAAGGAAAGGGTTTCTGAGCTTATGAACTCGGCGAGTCAGTGGGTTGACTCGACGGGTAGGGTCAACCTGGAAGGTTGACTTTGACCAGGACTTTGACTTTGTCAAGAGTTGACCTAGTTTGACTGTTGAAGGGCAGTTAGGGACTAAGTGTTATATTTGGTATTAGGAGATCGAGGAGTCATTGGAGTAGCAGTTCGGGAGTTGTCAGATAGCAGTTAGAAGGGTATCAGCCAGAACTCCGGCAATGCAGGTGAGTTTCCTTCCAGTAGGAACGGGTCTACGGCCACAATGCCAGCCCGTTTAGTTAGTAGTAATTCCGGACTTTGGTCCGATGCAGTAATTCAGTATACTTGGTGTCTCTATGATTCAAGCATGTTTATGTGTTATGTATTCCGGACTTCAGTCCATTGCAGTATGTAGTATATGTGTTTATGTTAGTTGACATGTGTTTATGCTATGCTATGTTCAGTCAGTTCTGGACTTCGGTCCGATGCAGGGGACAAGGTTCCAGTTAGTCTGGGCTTCAGCCCGATGCTGTTTCCAGACTTTAGTATGATGCAAGGGGCAAGGCCCCAGTCAGTCCGGGCTTCGGCCCGATGCAGTTTCCGGACTTCGATCCGATGTAGGGGGAAAGGGCCCAGTCAGTCCGGGTTTCGGCCCGATGCAGTTTCCGAACTTCGATTCGATGCAGGGGCAAGGCCCCAGTTAGTCCGGTGTGACATCCCCATATTTCTCAGCCAGAAAAGACCGATTTAATTTATGCTTTTTAAAATAAAATCAGAGAAATATTTTTATAAGATATTTCGGAATTGGTCCCCAAACAATATATGATAAAAGTTTTATCAAAATCCTTCATTAAGAAGGTATATATTTTCCATATATATATATCAAAACCTCGGGATGTCATGTTCCGATACAGATCAAAAGCATAAACAAGACATTATAAGCCTTTCAACAGTTATTTACAACTACTAGCCTATAATCCAAAAATCTCTCGTCATCCTCCGACTATGCTCGGGGTCCACTACCTGTAATCATAAAACTGAGTGGGTCAGGCTTGGGAGCCTGGTGAGCATATAGGGTTTTCAACCCAGAATAATAATATACTTATTAAGTTCACCAATCAACAATAACCCTGATTATCCATTCCCGTTGTCATCACTTTACGTCCCTAAACACCTATCACAAGGGACCTAGCCTAAGGATTATCATCGGGATGGACACTACTGCTAAGGGGTTTCCTCAGCCATACATGTCCTTAAGGCAACCATGAGGGGGATGAAGTACGCCAATGAACATTTAATTCATCAACACCTACAAGTTGCGAACCTGCTAGTGTTCCACTGGACTATCTAGAAAGTCCGTGGTCGTCATCTATACTTCGCTAGATGACTACAACAACAACACAACATCGACATCGAGGCCTCTCACCATTTTAACACACATCAACTATTTCATCTACCCATGTTCTACCCAACATATTTTGTAGATAAAAAGCATATACAGTTTAAAACTTGTATAAAACATCAATTCAACAGTCACCTCGAATAAACAATTAGCATATTTACACATAACACGTATTTCAAGGTAAATACTTCATATCTATGTGTAAATTGAAAGTAACTACACACTCACTTATTTTGGTAAAAATCGGGCAGCAATTCGTTTCCTAAAACGATCGTTTCTAATAAAACCAGGAGTTTTATTGAGAAATCGGGCTCTGCAAAAGTCGGGCTTCGAAACCGAAAAGATAAATTTTCCGGGCTTCTCGGGCACTTCGTGGGGTATTCCGGGCTTTACAATTGATACCGGGGCTTTGCGGGATGTTAAGATGAAGAAAATATGGAGAGAGGGGCTAAAAATGGCTAAATTCCAAAAGTAACCGGAAACCCTCGCAGGTACCCTTCTATTTATAGGGTCCGAAGTTTGATCCAACGACTGAGAAGTCTCCTGATCCGACGGCTAAGAGGCTTCGCATGGGGGGTCTCGCACATGGCTCGCATGGCTCGCACATGGCTCGCACATGCGAGGGCTCGCTGTCGGCTTCTAAGTGGACCGCGGCTTGCTGGCGCACCTGCGAGGCTCAGAGCTAGGCTATGCGAGGCTCGGACACACGCGGCAGCTGGGCAAAGCTTCGGCTGGGGAGCTGGCTTCTTCGGATTGGGCCTCCTCCTCGGTCGAATCAGAAGAGGACACGTGGCTCGCATGACTCAGCAGCCTCGGTGACTCAGCAGCCTAATGACTCAGCAGCCAGGTGACTCAGCAGGACACGTGTCACTTTCTAAGCAAGGGTGACGTGGCAATTGTGACTATGCGAAATTTCTCGGTTTTCACGCCAAAACTTCTAAAATCCATAACTTTCGCATACGAGCTCCGTTTTTGACGTTCTTTATATGCACGCGTAGCTAAAATTATGATCTACAACTTCCGTTTAGACTTCGTCGGCTAATTTGGATTTAATTTTTATATTATTATTTTTAACAGACCGGGACAGGAAATCCGTTAAAAATTCATAACTTCTTCATCCGACGTCCGTTTTCGTCAGAATTTTTATCGTTGTGCTCCTAATGACGAGACCTTCAATTCTCATTTAGGTTGTGTCGGCTAAAAGTTGCTCGATCTAAAATTCGAGTTTTTTTAGCTGTCTACTGCTACGCTGAAACTTCGAAAAATCATAACTTCCTCATACGAAGTCAGATTTGGGCGTTCTTTTTATCGAACTTCTCGGTTTAACGAATACTACAACTTTCATTTAGTTTACTAAGGCTAAAAAGTAGTTTATCAAAAACTCACTTTTTACGACATTCAGCACCGTGCCGGTTTTGTCGCGAAACTTCGACAAGTCATAACTTCTTCGTTATAACTCGGATTTTGGTATTCTTTATATCCCCGAAATCCTTGTTTCGACCACTACAACTTTATGTAAAGATATCGGGCTTATCTCACACTTTAATTTTGACGCTTATTTTTATTCTTAATTAATTAAGCCCTAATAATTAAGCATAAAACATATAATTCACATAATATTCACATAACTCCTTTTCATTTATTCAAAATGAGTTACAAAGGTTAACCTAGACTATCAACTCAATATAAATGCCTAGGATAGAAACACGAGTGTTACAATTCTCTCCCTCTTAGGATGATTCCGTCCCCGGAATCACATATCACCAAACAACTGCGGGTAGCGACTCATCATGTCACTCTCCGTTTCCCAAGTGAGATTTGGTCCATTCGTATGTTTCCAGCGCACAAGCACTAAATCGACCATCTTGCGTCGTAACTTCATAGTGTTACGGTCAACGATTGCCTCAGGTTCTTCGATCAACCTCTTGTTTTCATCCAACCTTAACTCAGAAATCGGAATTATGTCGGGCACATCTCCTGTGAACTTTCTCAAATAACACACATGAAAGGTGTTATGAATACCCTCTAGTTCTTCCGGTAACTCTAGCTTGTAAGCTTGATTCCCGATCCTCTGAAGAACTTTAAATGGTCCAATAAACCTTGGACTCAACTTCCCTCGTTTCCCAAATCTTATAAGTCCTTTCCACGGCGAGACTTTAAGTAAAACCGAATCTCCAACATCGAAGGATATCGGTCGTCTTTTCTTGTCAGCATAACTCTTTTGTCGATCTTGAGCAGCTAACATCCTATCCCTTATCACTTTCAACTTTTCAGCAGTCTCATGGACTATTTCAGGTCCCATAAACTGCTTTTCCCCAGCTTCCAGCCAACATGATGGCGTTCGACACTTCTCCCCATACACAGCGTGATAAGGTTCCATCTTAATGCTTGAGTGGAAACTATTATTATAGGAGAATTCTACTAAAGGTAAGTGTTCATCCAAGTTACCTTGGAATTCTAGGGTACATACTCTCAGCATATCCTCCAATGTTTGAATCGTTCGCTCGCTCTGACCATCGGTTTGCGGATGGTAAGCTGTACTCAAACACAACTTGGTACCCAATTCCTCTTGTAGACTCCTCCAAAACCTTGAGGTAAAACGGCTGTCACGATCGGACACAATCATTAACGGAACACCGTGAAGCCTCACAATTTCCTTCACGTAAGAATTCGCAAGTTTATCCATAGACCATTTCTCTTTGGCCGCTATGAAATGCGCACTCTTAGTGAAGCAATCAACGACCACCCAAATCATGTCGTGACCGTTCCTTGTTCTAGGCAGTTTAGTTACAAAATCCATGGTGACGTCTTCCCATTTACCCATGGGTACGACTAAAGGTTCTAAACTCCCATACGGTTTCTGATGTTGTGCCTTAACCCTAGCACAAGTTACACACTCGGCCACATACTTAGCAACATCGAGCTTCATCGTCGGCCACCAATAATAGGGTTTTAGATCCCTATACATTTTCGTACTGCCGGGATGAATTGAGTACATGGTCTTGTGAGCTTCTTCCATCAGAAGATCTCTTATTCCGCCCGTCTTAGGTACCCAAATTCTATCTTGAAATACCTTCAACCCTTGGTTGTTTGTACCGAACACTAACGTTTTGCCCAAACGTTCTTCCTTTCGGTCATTTTTCTCTAAAGCTTCCTCTTGAGCTTTCTTTATACTTTCCACAATTGTCGAGACAACTTCAATTCTCAATGCTCTTGGCCTTTTCTTTTCAAGGTTTACCTTCCGACTGAGAGCATCGGGAACAACATTTGCTTTACCAGGGTGGTAAAGTATCTCACAGTCGTAGTCCTTGAGTAACTCTAGCCAGCGTCGTTGCCTCATGTTCAATTCCTTCTGATTAAAGAGATATTGGAGACTCTTATGATCAGTGAAAAGTTTACACTTGGTGCCATAAAGATAATGCCTCCATATCTTCAAGGCAAATACTACCGCTGCCAACTCCAAATCATGAGTGGGGTAGTTCTTTTCATGCTCCTTTAATTGCCTCGATGCATACGCGATCACTTTATCCCTTTGGGTCAGAACACAACCTAACCCAACTCCGGATGCATCGCTATAAACTGCAAAGTCATCAACTCCTTCGGGCAATGAAAGAATCGGTGCTTCACACAATCTCTTCTTCAACTTCTCAAAGGCTTCCTGATGCTTCTCATTCCAAGAACAAGTGGCTCCTTTATGGGTTAAAGCTGTTAATGGAGTAGCAATCGAAGAAAAGCCTTGGATAAACCTTCGGTAATATCCAGCTAGTCCTAAAAAGCTTCGAATCTCCGTAGGACTTTTTGGTTGTTCCCACTTCATTACAGCTTCAATATTTGCTGGGTCGACCATTATCTCTTCTTGGTTAACCACATGACCTAAAAATTGGACTTCTTGTATCCAAAATTCAAACTTGGAGAACTTTGCATACAGCTTCTCCTTTTTCAGGACTTCTAGCACTTCACGCAAATGCTTTTCATGCTCTTGCTTGCTTTTCAAATAAATCAAGATATCATCTATGAATACTATCACGATTTATCTAAGAATGGTTTACAAACCCTATTCATCAAATCCATGAAAGCTGCTGGGGCATTGGTTAGTCCGAACGACATAACCAAAAATTCATAGTGTCCATATCTCGTTCTAAAAGCAGTCTTTTCGATGTCCTGCTCTCTCACCTTTAGTTGATGGTATCCCGACCTAAGATCGATCTTCGAGAAATAGCTCGAACCCTGCAACTGGTCGAACAAGTCATCGATCCTTGGCAACAGGTACTTGTTCTTTATCGTCACTTTGTTCAGCTCTCTGTAATCGATGCACATTCTCATGCTTCCGTCTTTCTTCTTCACAAATAACACAGGGGCTCCCCAGGGTGATGAACTAGGTCGAATAAAACCTTTGTCCAATAACTCCTGAAGTTGTGTCATAATTTCTTTCATTTCGGTTGGCGCTAGTCGATAAGGTGCTTTCGCTATCGGCGTCGTTCCTGGCAACAAGTCGATACGAAATTCTACTTGTCGATCAGGGGGCAATCCGGGAAGATCTTCAGGAAAGACTTCCGGATAATCACACACCACCGGAATATTCTGCACCTCCTTCTTTTCCATCTTGGCATCGATCATGAATGCTAGATATGATGTACATCGCTTGGCTAAACACTTTCTGGCTTTCATTAGGTAAATGATTCCAGAGTTTACTCTGCGTTTGTCTCCGTACACCATAAACGACTCTTTCCCTGGCGGGTTTACTTTTACTATCTTCTTTCTACATAGTATTTCTGCGTCGTTGGTGCTAAGCCAATCCATTCCTAAAACTATGTCGAATCCATTTAACTCGATAGGCAATAATTCCTCTTGGAACTTATTCCCATCCAAGTCAATGAGGATGTTTTTCATACGATGGCTAATAGGTACAAACTTGCCACTAGCAATCTCGACTATTATAACATTAACTAGCATATCTACAGGCAAAGCTAGCTTTCTACCAAATTCATGCGATATAAAGGAGTAATTGGCTCCAGAATCAAACAAAATTTGGGCAGGCAATTCGTTTACGAGAAAGGTACCTGAAGCAACTGTTGGATAAGGTGTCTAAGTCCATAACTATTTCGGGCTTGTACTTGACCCGACCCGGCATGGTCCATTTGGGTTGCATGGCACCATGCAATTGGTTAGACTAAATGAGAGGAATAACACTTGGAGATTATTAATATATTATAAGTTCTAATATATTAATAATATTATTTGATTAGTTTGATCAAGAATTAATTTGGAATTAATTGAGTGATCAAAGGATAACTAATTAAATATATGGGTTGATCATCCATATCTTGTATAGTGGGCTAAGAGGCTCCATGGATTATCAAGTTGGGTTCTACCCATAGGATGCTCCATGGATGCTCCATGGGAGTTACAAACCCATGGGTCATGGAAATGAAGAGTCATGACACATTAGGGTTTACATGGTGTAACCCTAGATGTGTCAACACTATATAAGAAGCATATTCTCCACCAAAATCGGCTACACTAAGAAACAAGAGGGCTTGGCCGATTTTGAGAAGTGTGTGTTATCTCAAGAGTCTTTCCAAGAGCATTTGGTGTTGTGTGAAGCATTTGAGGCATCACACTTGGGGTGCTAGGCTCACAAGGTTTCAAGGAACATAAGCAACAACAAGGTAAGTTATTCTATCTTTCATTCAAGTTAAAATTGTTCCCCATGCATGCTAGATAGGAATATAACCTTGGAATTTCAACTTTGCATGATAATTAGACAAACATAGATCCAAGGTTATTAGGGTTGCATGTACACTTAGGAAGTGTTAGAATGCTCAAAACCCATCAGTGGTATCAGAGCCTAGGCTTGTTTGTTTGTTATTTGTGCTTAAAAGTTGAAGAAAGTCGAAAATTCTGCTGTCTGACTGATGGACTCGGCGAGTCCATGGGGAGGACTCGTCGAGTTCATGTGTATCTTCAACCTACTCGGCGAGTAGGTTTATGCACTCGGCGAGTAGGGTCGACAGAGTGCAGAATTTCGACTTGAGTTGCTGGAAATGGATTAGAATCATTACCCTAAAATGTTTTGGTACTTGAAAACTTGTTTTAGAAGGTGTAATGTCTTTTCTAACTCATTTACAAAAACTAGTTATCAAAATTACAAAGATTCAATGTGATTTTGATTCTTGAAAGTGTTCATATTCATATTCTTGATTCTTATGATGTTTAGATGATCATAGGAATTATTTGTAACCTATGTGGTAGATTAATTCATGATCATAATGTGTTTTAATGGAGTCCATAACTTGTCCTCAAGTTATGGAAAACCAAAAGTCTATTGGATTAAAAACCATTAAAAGAACACAAGAGTTAGGAAAAATGAAAATTCCTCATTTTATTACTCTATTAAACTCATAAGTTACAAGAAGTGAAAAAGTTTTGAAAGTTTACAAAACTTGCCCTCAAGTTTTGGAACAAGTAAAGTTAAGTTAAAACTTTAGTTCCAACCCCTAGAATTTTAAAAGTTAAAATTCAAACCTTATACTTATATTATTATGATTTAATAATTATATATATATGTATAAGATCAAAGTCGTCTTACCGCTAGTACGCCTCATTCACGAAGCCGGTCTATAAGGTGGGTATAAGGTTGTTGCCTATAAAATGGTGACTTAATGGGTGTCCACTCTCACCCACCGCTTGCTTGATCGGTGGAGGGTCGTTAGCCGAACGGGTAAGACAAGGACTTATTAATTCTCATTCAAAGTATGATGAATATTATAAAGTAACTAAATGTTTTATTAAATTCCCAATCTTAGTTACTTTAGGAAAAATGTGAATAAGGTGCTATTCCATGAAATTACACATTACACTTTGATTAAGTCGTTGGTGGAGCGTGTGTGGTTAACCGGTACACTAACTTGGACTTAACAAGGTAGGTAAAGGGTGACTTAGGGTTTATTATAGTATCGATGGAGCGTGTGTGGTTAACCGGCACATCGATTGAGTGATAAACTTTAAGGGTACCAAGTGATTTGCATGGTTACTTCACACCTCGTTTTGTGATCCTCGGTATCCCAGTCACAAAACTTGGAGGGCACACTCGAGATTGAAACATGACTTTGAAAAGTTCATTGAATCTCAAAGAATCTAGGAATTTCTAAGAACCATTCAAAAACCTAATACTAAAATATTGCGGTTTTCGTGGTGGAAATTGGTGAATCGTCATTCACCTACCTTTCAAATATGATATAGCTTAGATTACGGCATACCTATTCTAAGTTATATTATATTGTGATTGGATCCTAGCCTTAATATTACATTTTGGTGTTTTATTAAGGACTCTCTTATATCTAAACTAATCTTGTTCTCTTTCCTTCAGATGTCTTTCAACAATGCTTCTGGCTCTAATCCTAATGGCTCCTTTACCCTTATGAACTTGTGTGGGAAAGTCACCTTTGATGGATCCAACTTCAATGAGTGGATCAGAAACATCAGGATGATTACCCGCTACGAGGACAAAGAATATGTCCTTGAAAAGGAGCTTAAGGAGATTGATGAGTCCACTGCAACTCCTCAGGAGATCGCTGAATTTCGGGCACATGAAAGGGATGCTACGAAAGTGGCTTGCATCATGATGGCCACAATGACAGTGGAACTCCAAAAGTCTTATGAGGATTTCTACCCTTATGAAATGCACCAAGATTTGATGGAAAGATACCATCAAAGTGCAAGACAAGAGAGGTATGAAATCATCTGCTCCATGATAACAACCATGATGAAGGACGGGGAATCCGTCACGAGCCACATGCAGAAAATGCAAAGGTATGTGGATCGTTTGTTGAAGCTTAATGTGAACTTCCCGGAGGATCTTGCAATAGATATTATTTTGCATTCCTTACCATCGTGCTATGATCAATTCCGCATGACATATCACATGAACAAGGAAGAAGTCACCCTCAGCAAACTTCAGGGACTTCTCAAGACCGCAGAATCAGGTCTTAAGGGGAAGTCGGTTGCTATCACTCCTACTCAAAACTCTACTCCGGTTTTGGCAATCGGGAAAAGTCGAGGGAGGAAGAGAAAGAGCTCTTCTAAGGGTACCAAGGTTCGGACCCTTGATGGCTCTTCTTCAAGTGGAACCAAGAAAGGTTTCATTACTCCTTCTTCTGACCCAAAAGAGGCTGAATGCTTCTATTGCCATGAAAAATCTCATTGGAAGCGGAACTGCCCAAAATACCAGCAAGATGTGAAGGATGGGAAAGTTAAACCCAACCATGCAGGTATTTACACTATCATTTCTAATAACTCACCCCATTCTAATTCTTGGGTCCTTGATACCGGGTGTGGTATTCATATTTGTTGTGACTTGCAGGGACTAAGAAGAAGTGAGGATGTGGAGCAAGGAAGGATAAACTTGATCATGGGGAATAGGAAAGCTATACCTGTTACCAAGATTGGAGTTTATACTTTATCGCTAAGTAGTGGGTTTAGTTTAGATTTGAATAAATGTTGTTACTCGCCAGGAATGGCAAGAAATATTATTTCCTTTCATGCTTTGTACAAACAAGGGTTTACCTTTTCATTTAATAATGAAGTGGGTTCTATTGATGCTTACTTTAATAATGTTCTTTATTTTAAAGCATTACCTTGTGATGGTGTGTATGAAGCTGTATCTGTTGTAGATAACTTAGGAAATAATGTTTTGTGTATTGATTCTACTAATAATAACTTGGATAAAGCATCTTTATGGCATTGTCGTCTTGGACATATAAGCAAGAAACGCATAGGCCAACTCCAAAAGGATGGAGTCTTGGAGTCGTTTGACCTAAAGTCAGATGATAGTTGCGAATCATGCTTACTTGGAAAAATGACAAAGTCACCCTTCACAGGTTCGTGTGAGAGGGGTCAAGGTTTGTTGGACCTTATACACACGGATGTGTGTGGACCATTCAAACATGCCACAAGGGATGCTAATCGTTATTATTTGACTTTTACTGATGATTATAGTAGATATGGATATGTCTACTTGATCAAGCATAAGTCAGAGACTTTCGAGAGGTTTAAGGAATTTAAACAGGAAGTCGAGAATCAATTGGGCAGGAACATTAAGATGCTTCGATCCGATCGTGGTGGTGAGTATCTTAGTTCAGAGTTCCTCGACTATCTAAGGGAATGTGGGATAGTCTCACAATTGACACCTCCCAGGACACCACAATTGAATGGTGTGGCTGAGAGGCGTAATCGAACCTTGTTAGATATGGTTCGTTCCATGATGAGTAGAGCTACGTTACCAATCTCATTCTGGGGGTATGCCTTAGAGACTGCCGCCCATATTCTTAATCTGGTCTCTACAAAGAAAGTTGCCAAAACTCCTCACGAGATGTGGACTGGTAAAGTACCTAAACTAGACCACATCAAGATTTGGGGTTGCGAGGCTTTCGTGAGACGCGAGACTCATGATAAGCTCGAACCTCGAAGCGAGAGGTGTATTTTCATCGGTTACCCACAGCGATCCTTTGGTTACCTCTTCTACAGACCTAGTGACAATGTGGTCTTTGTAGCAAGAAGAGGAGTCTTTCGAGAAAGAGAATTTATAAGCCAAGGAGACAGTGGGAGGCAAATTGATCTTGAAGAAATTCAAGAATCAAGCGGTGAAGGAACTTCAAACTCTAGCCCTCAACTTGAGGAGGAAACTCCTGTTGAGCCAATTGACAAATCTGTACCTCTGAGACGTTCCACGAGAGTTAGGAGTGCACCTGAGCATTACTATGGATTCCATATTACTGCAGAAGGTGAGACACTTATTAGTGATGAAACACTAGTAAGTCAAGATGACCCTAACAGCTACGAGGAAGCCATGGCAGGCCCCGAGTCTGCAAAATGGAAAGAGGCTATGGATAGCGAGATACAATCCATGTATGACAATCAAGTTTGGAACTTGGTTGAAAATGTACCAGGTTGTAAGACAGTAGGGTGCAAATGGGTCTTCAAGAAGAAGACCGTCATGGATGGTAAAGTACACACTTATAAGGCTAGACTAGTTGCAAAGGGCTTCTCTCAAGTTCCTGGAGTGGACTATGATGAGACCTTTTCTCCGGTAGCCAAGATTAAGTCTATTCGGGTTCTGTTAGCCATAGCTGCATTTCATGATTATGAAATATGGCAGATGGATGTCAAAACCGCTTTCCTTAATGGAAAGTTGGCTGAAGATGTTTACATGAGTCAGCCAGAGGGATTTGTCAGCAACAAGTACCCTAATAGAGTGTGTAACCTTGAGAAATCCATTTATGGATTGAAGCAAGCACCTCGCAGATGGAATCTTTGCTTTGATGAAAAGGTCAAGGAATTTGGCTTTTCTAGGAGTGAAGATGAATCTTGTGTGTATGTCAAGGCTAGTGGGAGTATAGTTAGCTTTTTGGTATTGTGTGGATGACATACTACTCATAGGAGACGACATTCCAACCCTGCAGGAAGTAAAGTCCTGGCTTGGGAAGTGTTTCGCTATGAAGGACCTCGGTGAAGCTGCCTATATTTTAGGGATAAGAATCTTGAGAGATCGGAGTAAAAGACTAATTGGACTTAGTCAGAGTACCTACTTGGATAAGGTGCTGAAGAGATTCAGCATGCAGGATTCCAAGAAAGGAGAGTTACCCATCCAGAGTAACACCAGATTGAGTAAGACACAAAGCCCTAGCACTGAGGCTGAGATAGCAGAAATGAGTCGAACACCTTACGCTTCGGCTGTAGGATCGATCATGTATGCTATGACGTGTACTTAGTATATTGCAGTGGCAGTGGTCTTTACCCTAAACGGAGGAGCAATTTCTTGGAAGAGTTCCAAGCAAGAGACAGTGGCAGATTCTACTTGTGAATCAGAGTATATTGCAGCTAGCGAGGCAGCAAAGGAGGCGATATGGCTGAAGAACTTCATTGGAGACCTTGGAGTTGTACCAGCTATTAAAGAGCCAATGGAAATTTTCTGTGATAGTGAAAGTGCTGTTGCTTTAGCCAAGGAACCAAGGGATCATGGGAGATCCAGACACATCGACAGAAAATACCATTTCATTAGACATCGGATCGAAGAAGGACACCTCGTGGCAAAGAGGGTATCATTAGATGAGAATCCGGCAGATCCCCTCACAAAGGGACTGACTCGGGTTAAGCATCTTCAGCATGCTCGGAGCATAGGGCTGAAGGATGATATTAGATTTAGTAGTTAGATAATCTCGAAATTTGTAAAGTGTAATTGACATTTGATAATGAATAAAAGTGTTTATTTATGAGTAAAGTGTTGCTATCTCTTTTCGATCGTTTACTATATTTCTTTTGCATGTTTTGACTTCCAGAATAATTTTGTTTAGTATAACATATTATTCAAACCTCCACAGTCGGTCATATGTTGGAAGTAGATATGAATCAAGACTGTCATGTTTGGTTGTAGAGGTCTTGGACAAGGCTACAACAATCATGAGTGCTCATAAGTTATGAGCATTGGACTCAACCCACGCTCACTGGAATCACTTCATGGAATTCTATCTCGAGTGATCGTGAGACGGTAATATCATATAAGTCTTCAAACCTAGAGATATGATTTGTTACTTACAAGTTGGTTATGCATTGACTGTACGAAACCGCATTGGTATCTCGATGTTATAAAACGTACTTTTGTGTGTAATTCAATGAGTGGTAGAACAAACATATGAGTCGAAGTTTATCTGTTCCTTCTTGGATTAGAAGCTGATATCTGGGCCCCTTGATGATTTTGTTTTGACCCATGTACCGGGCCCGGTCATAACTAAGTTGATGTGTTCAATTAAGTTCTATGTCAAACAAATCGGAAATCGGGAAACAAATGTTGGACAATAAGCAAGACAATGTTCCCTGTATTTGTCCGGCTGATATCTAGAACAGAGGATTATATGATCACTTATCTTAAATGGCGTACCATCATCTTCTCAGTTTCGAGAGACCTTGAAAGAGCTACGATTGCCGGTCGGTTCCTGAAGTACTAGAGATATAGTTATTAGACTTATCCAAGTGGGAGACTGTTGGATAAGGTGTCTAAGTCCATAACTATTTCGGGCTTGTACTTGACCCGACCCGGCATGGTCCATTTGGGTTGCATGGCACCATGCAATTGGTTAGACTAAATGAGAGGAATAACACTTGGAGATTATTAATATATTATAAGTTCTAATATATTAATAATATTATTTGATTAGTTTGATCAAGAATTAATTTGGAATTAATTGAGTGATCAAAGGATAACTAATTAAATATATGGGTTGATCATCCATATCTTGTATAGTGGGCTAAGAGGCTCCATGGATTATCAAGTTGGGTTCTACCCATAGGATGCTCCATGGATTATCCATGGGAGTTACAAACCCATGGGTCATGGAAATGAAGAGTCATGACACATTAGGGTTTACATGGTGTAACCCTAGATGTGTCAACATTATATAAGAAGCATATTCTCCACCAAAATCGGCTACACTAAGAAACAAGAGGGCTTGGCCGATTTTGAGAAGTGTGTGTTATCTCAAGAGTCTTTCCAAGAGCGTTTGGTGTTGTGTGAAGCATTTGAGGCATCACACTTGGGGTGCTAGGCTCACAAGGTTTCAAGGAACATAAGCAACAACAAGGTAAGTTATTCTATCTTTCATTCAAGTTAAAATTGTTCCCCATGTATGCTAGATAGGAATATAACCTTGGAATTTCAACTTTGCATGATAATTAGACAAACATAGATCCAAGGTTATTAGGGTTGCATGTACACTTAGGAAGTGTTAGAATGCTCAAAACCCATCAGCAACATCGGCTTCTTCTTTCGCAGCTTCGAGGGTCATCTGAAAGGCTCTCGCCTTCGGCTTTGGTGGTAGATTGGGTTTTGCTGCGTCCTTCTTCTTCGGGCAGTCCCTCAAAATATGCCCTTCTTCATTGCACCCAAAACATACGTTCTTATTGAAGGTGCATTCATTGGCATAATTCCCTGGCTTTCCACATTTGTAACAAGTGACTTCCATGCTGCACTTCCCAGCATGTTTCTTCTTACACTTGTCACACCACTTGGCTTCGCTTCCTCTTCCAAACTTTCTCGAACCAGTCTTCGAGAATTTGTTCTTTTTATTGGAACCTGAAATTCCTTCAAACTTTCGCTTTTCGCCAACTTCAACCTTGCTGGCGGCTCTCCCTTTTATCATATCTTCAACAGACTTGGCAGCCAAGACAGCTGCCTCCAAAGTAAGTGCCTGACGTACTGGCACCGCATACTCCCATGGAAGTCCCTTTGCGTACCTGTCTATTTTTGCCAACTCATCTGGGACAATACGCAAAGTAAACTCCATTTTGTCTGTGAAGTTATTTGTATATTCGTCAACGGTCATACTCCCCTTCTGCAATGTTAGAAATTGGTTTTCTAACTCAAGTACGTTTTGGGTCGAGCAGTACTTGCGCTTGAAGTGCACTAAGAACTCTGCCCAAGTTAATTGCAGTGGCTCGTTAGGGCTTAGGGTTTTCCCCAAAGTGCTCCACCAACGGGCAGCACTACCCCTGAACTGACGTACTGCAAACGTAGTTTGTAACTTGCCTTGGCAATCACAAGTCATGAAAGCCAACTCCATTTCTGAGATCCAATCCATTACTCCGACAGGATCTTCTTTTCCATTGAAGGTCGATGGCTTGCAAGTCATAAAGTCCTTATACTTGCACCCATTTCTCTCCGCTCTACCCTCGTGGTTATTCCTCCCAACCACAAGCGGTTCACCATGACCAACCGGTCTGCTACTGTTCCCTTCTTCAGATCGATCGTTATTTAGTTCACGTTGTTCAACAGGAACTGAAGGTTCATCCCTGTCGTTCAGCAACATTTGCCTCAATTCCTCCCTCTGTTCAGCCAACATGGCCTGAATCATAGTTCGTACTCCAGCCATAGTGATGGGTTCGGGTGCAGCTCCTACTATAGGCACCTGTTCCACCACTGGAGGTTGAGGTTGTTGGTTTTTGTTTGCATTTCCAGCTCCACTCCGAGTTCTTGCCATTACAATCTATATACCGAATAAGGCGAAATTTAGGTCTTTATCCTTGTTAGACATGTCAATTCCCTTATCACTCCGAAACGTTTACATGTTAGTTCTAATCTCGTATTCATACACTTAGAATCCTACACACATAAGGTTTCCAGATCCGGTCGGCAACAGACCATAGATCCGAACAAATAATGGCACACATGGCAAACACATAGCATTTAGCACATAAGGGCATTTTAGGCATCTTCCCTAACATAAACTAGTGCTCGTGTCTAAAATATGGTAGACACTCATCTCACAATCATCACTTAGCATTCTAAGTTCCAGTCTAGAAATTCTACAATTTCTTAGTTCGCTTAAACTAATGCTCTGATACAAACTGTGACATCCCCATATTTCTCGGCCAGAAAAGACCGATTTAATTTATGTTTTTTAAAATAAAATCAGAGAAATCTTTTTATAAGATATTTCGGAATTGGTCCCCAAACAATATATGATAAAAGTTTTATCAAAATCCTTCATTAAGAAGGTATATATTTTCCATATATATATATATATATATATATATATATATATATATATATATATATATATATATATATATATATATATATATATATATATATATCAAAACCTCGGGATGTCATGTTCCGATACAGATCAAAAGCATAAACAAGACATTATAAACCTTTCAACAGTTATTTACAACTACTAGCCTATAATCCAAAAATCTCTCGTCATCCTCCGACTATGCTCGGGGTCCACTACCTGTAATCATAAAACTGAGTGGGTCAGGCTTAGGAGCCTGGTGAGCATATAGGGTTTTCAACCCAGAATAATAATATACTTATTAAGTTCACCAATCATCAATAACCCTGATTACCCATTCCCGTTGTCCTCACTTTACGTCCCTAAACACCTATCACAAGGGACCTAGCCTAAGGATTATCATCGGGATGGACACTACTGCTAAGGGGTTTCCTCAGCCATACATGTCCTTAAGGCAACCATGAGGGGGATGAAGTACGCCAATGAACATTTAATTCATCAACACCTACAAGTTGCGAACCTGCTAGTGTTCCACTGGACTATCTAGAAAGTCCGTGGTCGTCATTTATACTTCGCTAGATGACTACAACAACAACACAACATCGACATCGAGGCCTCTCACCATTTTAACACACATCAACTATTTCATCTACCCATGTTCTACCCAACATATTTTGTAGATAAAAAGCATATACAGTTTAAAACTTGTATAAAACATCAATTCAACAGTCACCTCGAATAAACAATTAGCATATTTACACATAACACGTATTTCAAGGTAAATAATTCATATCTATGTGTAAATTGAAAGTAACTACACACTCACTTATTTTGGTAAAAATCGGGCAGCAATTCGTTTCCTAAAACGATCGTTTCTAATAAAACCGGGAGTTTTGTTGAGAAACCGGGCTCTGCAAAAGTCGGGCTTCGAAACCAAAAAGATAAATTTTCCGGGCTTCTCGGGCACTTCGTGGGGTATTCCGGGCTTTACAATTGATACCGGGGCTTTGCGGGATGTTAAGATGAAGAAAATAAGGAGAGAGGGGCTAAAAATGGCTAAATTCCAAAAGTAACCGGAAACCCTCGCAGGTACCCTTCTATTTATAGGGTCCGAAGTTTGATCCAACGGCTGAGAAGTCTCCTGATCCGACGGCTAAGAGGCTTCGCAGGGGGGGTCTCGCACATGGCTCGCATGGCTCGCACATGCGAGGGCTCGCTGTCGAATCAGAAGAGGACACGTGGCTCGCATGACTCAGCAGCCTCGGTGACTCAGCAGCCTAATGACTCAGCAGCCAGGTGACTCAGCAGGAGACGTGTCACTTTCTAAGCGAGGGTGACGTGGCAATTGTGACTATGCGAAATTTCTCGGTTTTCACGCCAAAACTTCTAAAATCCATAACTTTCGCATACGAGCTCCGTTTTTGACGTTCTTTATATGCACGCGTAGCTAAAATTATGATCTACAACTTCCGTTTAGACTTCGTCGGCTAATTTTGAATTTAATTTTTATATTATTATTTTTAACAGACTGGGACAGGAAATCCGTTAAAAATTCATAACTTCTTCATCCGACGTCCGTTTTCGTCAGACTTTTTACCGTTGTGCTCCTAATGACGAGACCTTCAATTCTAGTTTAGGTTGTGTCGGCTAAAAATCGCTCGATCTAAAATTCGAGTTTTTTTAGCTGTCTACTGCTACGCTGAAACTTCGAAAACTCATAACTTCCTCATACGAAGTCAGATTTGGGCGTTCTTTTTATCGAACTTCTCGGTTTAATGAATACTACAACTTTCGTTTAGATTACTAAGGCTAAAAAGTAGTTTATCAAAAACTCACTTTTTACGACATTCAGCACCGTGCCGGTTTTGTCGCGAAACTTCGACATGTCATAACTTCTTCGTTATAACTCGGATTTTGGTATTCTTTATATCCCCGAAATCCTTGTTTCGACCACTACAACTTTATGTAAAGATATCGGGCTTATCTCACACTTTAATTTTGACGCTTATTTTTATTCTTAATTAATTAAGCCCTAATAATTAAGCATAAAACATATAATTCACATAATATTCACATAACTCCTTTTCATTTCTTCAAAATGAGTTACAAAGGTTAACCTAGACTATCAACTCAATATAAATGTCTAGGCTAGAAACACGAGTGTTACATCCGGGCTTCGGCCCGATTCAGTTTCTGGGCTTCGGTCCGATGCAGGGAGAAGGCCACAGTTAGTCCGGGCTTCGGCCCGATGCAGTTTCCGGACTTTGGTCCTATGTAGTCGGCAAGGCCCAGTATGTGCTTTATATGTTATTGTATGGTATGTGGTAGATTGGGGGAGCTCAGTAAGCTTCGTGCTTATAGTTTTTAGTTTTGGTTTCAGCTACTCAGTTTTCAAAAGAGGAGCTCGGGAAGATTGCAGTGCACACACCATAGCTAGTCAGTCTGGGATATTTTACTCTGATAATAAGTTTATGTTTGAAATTAATACTATGAAATTATGTTATGGCTTATGATACGGTTTTTATAAATATGGTTTTGATAATGTTTTAAAAGAAATTTTTAGTCGTGAAAATTGGGTCGTTACATACCACCTGACGGTGGTGGTGGCGGGTCTTCCTTGGATTTCTGACCAAAAGTGGCTCATACAACAACACAAACACCAACAGAAATATATAAACTTGAACACACACTCACACAGCCACCGCCTAGGCGGTAGACCTCGCCGAAAAAGACGAAAAAGTGGCCCCATGACCACCGACGACGGTAACGACGTCTCCAATGTTGTATCTACGGAAAACAACAAGAAGGAGAGAAGGTGGGTTTGCGGTTGGACTTACCGAGCGCTTCCGGTGGCTCACGACCCATGCACAACGAACACAACGTGTCCTCGGCGGTTCTCCTGTTGCCTATCACGTCTCAGGCAGTAGGGGTTGTTGCGGCAACGATCATCAGCGAGATAGAAGTCAGAAAGAGTGGTGGTCAGGCTTGGTGGTGCAAGCGGCGGCTGAGAACGTCTTCAAAATGGTGGCGGCTGTAGGGTTGAGTCACGAAGACGGGATGGAAAAAGGATACTAGGTTGATCCTATCTTCCTTCCAAACTTCCATACAATTTTTTCACAACCAGTCCCTCCTTACCAGATCTTTTTAAAAATAAGCCCCAAAATTTACCCATTTTCCCCTGCCTTCAAAAATCCTTTCATAATAAGTAAATAATTTCCCAAACATCCCCTGCGCTCAGAAATCTTTACAAACTGAATCTGGCTTTTACCTTTTAGCCCTTGCTTCACAAAAATCTATTCAACACAAGTCCAAATGATATCATTTAGACCATAAATTCCTGAATTTATTACATTTACTCCCAAGGATAACACTAATAAACTATTATGGATTTAGGGCTTCAATTAAATAATATGAAATATACTTCTCATCCCAGGGTTCATTTATTTATTTATTTTATTTTATCTTACTTATTTAAATGCCAAAATAGAATGTTACATAGGGTTTCCTGAGCAACTATATATATAGGACCCTTCAGTTAGTTATTTTCATTCACTCCTACTTCCAATAGAGTAGTCAAAATTGTGCTTCTCTCTCCCATCTCATCTTGTCTTCTGGTTGTAGGGTTTGGACATAAACCATTAGAGGCATCATACTTTTGGTGCTATGCTTTCCAAGATCTACAATAAGGGATTGAAGAGAATTGTTTACTACAACAATTCAGAGGTATGTAACCCTAAATTGGTATTTTTCAATTACATTAGGGTTCATGTTATTTTTGTACTTCATTATATGTTAATTTCAAATTGTTATGACATAGATCCTTATAGGTTGTGTGTGCCCTTTAAATGTTAAATGATTTTCCACAAGTACATGTGGGTTATAACCTATAAAACCCATCAGAGCCATCATAGACATTCTCTTTTCTTTCTTTCTACCTTCTTCATTTCTTCAGTTCTGTTTCAATAGGAACTTAAATCCCTGAATTTCATCTTGTTCTTAGCTCTATATTCATTCGCATTGTGATTGGTTCCTTTGTAATTATGGAAATGATCACATCTTCATCATCACTATCGGTTTTTTTTCATTTCAATAGTACATCTCTAAGCTTGTTTGGAAATGGTTGTTATGTTGGATGCGTTGAAAATGGTTTTGTTAATTATGATTCTTAAAAACAATACTTTGGTTGTTACTAAGGCCATTATGTTGATTATTAATATGAAAATCATTGTCTCGGTTTTGAATGTTTCACTAATTATTTGGAAATCCTTTGTTTTTCAAAATTTGGTTTAAGTTTTATGATGGCCTAAGTTTTGCGCACAAGATAGACTTCATTGGAATTCCCCATTTGGTTTTTGAAAATTTTCATTTTGAGGTCGAAAGTTCGTTACGCATGGATATGGTAAAAAAAACTTTGAATAAGAACAATTTCTAAATCAAATCTTATTTGTAATTGTTAATGAATACAATTATAATCATAAATGAATAAAATACACTATGAAAAAAAAACAATAAAATTGTAATCATAACTGAATAAGAACAATTTCTAAATCAAATCTCATATAGTTATAATCACAAATTAATAAAATACATTATATAAATAACTACTCTATACATGTCATTATAAATAAATAACTCAAAACATAAAAGAAATAACAATATATAAATTAGCTATTTGTAAGTCTGTGAACTCGGATCTATCAAGGTATCAATGCAATAGTTTAAGTAATGCGGAATCTTAATCAAACGATTATACAAAAAAATAATGAAATATATCAAGAACACGTTTCAAAATGAATACACATAATTTTATTGATAAATTGTCAAGTACATTCAAATACTCTCCGGTCGTGAACTGACTCAAACTCTCCAAAAACGCATTAGCCTGAAATGACTATACATAGACCATATTTATACTAAAATCGATAACATAAAGCCCAAACATAAAAGGCTCACCGAGAACAATATAATACATTAAACACAAATGTAACATCCGGATTCCCAGGTATATTATTTTATTCATTTATTTTGGAGTTTGTGGAGGGACTCGGCGTGTTGGTGCTTAGACTCGCCGAGTAGGGTCACGAATTCTTATCCGGATTAATGACCGGACTCGGCGAGTTCATGAGTGGACTCGGCGAGTCCGTGCTGTTTAATGAAACCCTAATTTTCCGGGTTTGGGACCTATTTAAAGGCCCTTAGGGCCGTCATTTGCGGCTACCAAACCCCAGAGAGAGACCCTAAAAGAGATAGAGCGTTTGTGAGAGGAAAGGAGCCATTTCTTGATCTTTGTGGTTGATTCTTGCAAGAAGGAGGTGATTCCAGCTTAGAGGAGACCAAGGAGGTTGTGCATCTGGGGATTTCAAGCAAAGGACTTCATCCTTAAGGTATTGTATCGATCATTTGTCTGTTTTGTTGGACGAATCCATAGATGTAGAGTTTTTATGTCCTTTATTGGAATGATTTGTGGGAGTATGGCCCCTCTTCATATTGAGACTTCAGATCTGGACCCATAGTGGTTTAAAGAGCTTATTCCAGCTTGCTTTATGTTGAGCTATGGAGATAACGAGCTTAGGATGTTGTTTTTGGGACTAAATCACCAAGTGAAACCTCTTAGACGTCACATGAGTGTTAAGATCCGAGCTTTACGTGATTATCGGGCTTGGGAAGGTCAGATCTATGGATCAAAGGAACAAATCTAACCTCAGGAGGTCAATTGAGTTTGTGCATGTCATGAACTCGCCGAGTCCAAGGGCAGACTCGACGAGTAGGGTTAGGTTTCCCGTAAATCACTCAGAGGGGGGATAAAGGACTGGAGTTCAAGGCGGAACTCGTCGAGTTAATCTTGATAGTCGGCGAGTTGAGTCGGGGTGGCCCCGCGATTCATGCCAGGTGTAACTCGTCGAGCAAGGGGAAAGACTCGACGTGCCAAGTGAGACTAGAGAGATAGGGAACACGTGTAGACTCGCCGAGTCGCCCAAGTGCACTCGACGAGTCGGGTCAAAGTTTGACCGTTGAATTTTAGGGTTTGGTCAACAATGGGGCCTTTGAGCCAAGAGAGGGTTAAAATGGTCTTTTACCCTTATGAGGGTGCTAAGAGATGGTTGAGTCTAGTCCCGAGAGTTATATTTATGAGAGTACTTACTTTACATGATTAGGAGGAGGCTAGATCGTATTTCTACTGAGTCAGAGATTTACCGAGACATCTGAGGTGAGTCTTCTCACTATACTTTACCTAGAGTGGTAGCAGAGTTATGTGATAGTGTATTTTAGAGTTACGTGCCAGTGTATTTGCATGTTATTTATGTGTTGTGATTTATTGTGATATATGATATGCATGATTCAGAGTTTACAGAGTAGGACCAGTGGGTCCATAGAGTTAGGACCTTCGGGTCCATAGAGTTAGGGCCAGAAGGCCCATAGAGAGTTGGGACTGGAGGGTCCCACTGAGACACATTGACCAGAGGGTCAACAGAATTATAGCCTCGAGTGGCTAATATGTGTTAGAGTAATATTTTGGGGATCTCACTAAGCCTTTATGCTTACAGTGTTATGTGTTATGCGTTTCAGGTACCAGTGATGATCGCGGGAAGGCGCCGACATGATTCGTACACACATAGGCGGAGTTTATGTGTTTTTGATCTTGGGGTTTTGTATTAAGATACGTTGATACAATGTTTTGAAAAGTAAATGTGAACGATATTATATGGTTTTTAAAAAAGTGAAAAATTGTTTAAATTTTTACGGTGTTACAACAAAGCATAAACCACTAAATATAGCCCAACAATCTCCCCCTTGGTTTATTGCTTTCTGTCCTCTTCAAGGTTTCTCTATGAGATGCACGTCAACTTGATCAAATTCCCCTACCCACAGCTTCTTGTCAATTATTTTAGCTACCATATCGGTGAAAGCTTTCACGGTAGCTTCAAACAATCAATTTTCAACATTAATTTGAAAATTTGACAAAGTGCGGATATCCTGTTCTCTAAAATTCAATAAATCTTTGGGATCAACAATACGAAACTAGTTTTTCTTCAGCTTGATCACCACAGTTGTAGTAACCTCATCATAAAACGAGAATTGCATTATGTCTAAAGTTCCTTCAGCTAAGCGTTTGGGAAGAGGAATCCTTTTAACTTGCTTAGTGGGTGGCCAAATGACATTCACCATGGTTTTGTTGGTGTGAGAATCAATGACACCCTTGGCCTTCTTTGTAAACGATGAAGTAGTCTTTAAGTCTTCAAAGTTATTTTTTGCTTTGATCTCAAGAAAATTGTTGAAAGACCATGTCATGGGATCATTGGTTGGATTGTGGAAAGGTACGTGGATGAGTTCAGAAAGATCAACTTTTGTCCAGG
Source organism: Lactuca sativa (assembly GCF_002870075.4). Taxonomy (NCBI): domain Eukaryota; kingdom Viridiplantae; phylum Streptophyta; class Magnoliopsida; order Asterales; family Asteraceae; genus Lactuca; species Lactuca sativa. The sequence goes on along the minus strand of NC_056627.2, from coordinate 159,845,643 downwards.
ACAAGAAGTCAACTTTCTTCTCATAGTATTCAATACGACCGCTTTTTCGTTTCAAAATCCACATTTTCATTTCATCGTCATATCCCCACGTTATGATGCCAAAAGGATCCCCATATTTATCTATAAACTTCCTTCCAATTTCCCTGAAAAACATCTCAAGGTGATCACCTGGAGCATTTTGGTCTGAATGCTTCATCACTAGCATCTTCCCTTTTAGCTGCTCAACCCTTATTTGCTTCTCTCTTCTTTCTTAAGTAGACCAGGACCAGAGGATAAGAATGTATCAATATTAGCATCCGGAGCAGGTCTTACAACTCTCTCACTTGAAGATTGAGAAGTTGGATCGGCAGCACCTGAACTAGAAGCAAAAATCTCTTTTCCCTCAGAGCTCAAATTTTGAAATTCATCATCGAACTTTTGATGTAAGCGTTATTTCAGGTCAAAGAATAGAGAAGTTAGACCACCAATATTTTCTTGAATTTATGAAATCTTCGAATCTTTAATGGAGTTCTCCTTTTCAAGCTCACTAATTGGAATGTCCTGTTTTCCAATAATCAAATCCTTTTGAGCAGAGCTTTGTTCCAAATCAAAAACTTTGTTCTAAAGCATAGCGACATCCACAAATTCAGCATCAAGAAATTTGCTTTTACCTTTGGTAATGTCCAACTCGGGGGGCTTCAAAAGATCTTCTAGAAGCCTGAGCTCCTTCAGAAGGCAAAACTACTACTTCAATAATAGGGATTTGAAAATCCTGATCCATAGGAGTGGACTCAGGTAACGGGCTGGAAATCTCTTGTATCATTGGAAAGGACTCAGTGCATGTGCTTTCAAAGTTTCGAGCCATAAGACTAGGCTCAATTGGTGTAGATCTATTTTAAACAGGGTCTATGATAAGCACTCCCGGCCTTGGATCTCTTTTTTTACGCTTCCTTGGGAGTAAAGCGTAGGAGGAGTCTTCTAGATCACTTCCAGATGGAGGTTCAGTATCAACAGGAATTGTTTAGGGAGGCTTCCTTGCAGTTCACAAAAGTTCTGCAATAAGAGCATCCATTTGTTCAGGGGTAGCTAAGGAAGATTGCACCATTGTGTCCCTTTCTCTTTCAGACACGCTCGGAGATGTAACAACTACATCCTTATCAAGAACTTGGAGATGTAACAGCTACATCCTCATCAAGAATTGAGATACTTTGTTGAATGAAATTTTCAAACTCATTTTCTGACAATTCTTTTCCTTGATCCTATTGATCTTCTTCATCATCAGATACTTCATTCTCTTCCAAGGAAAATTGAAATTTTGGTTTGGGCGCCACGTGTTCCTCAGCAACCTCAACATTTATGGAACTACCAGCAAGAGTGTTTTCAACTTCAGCAAACTTTCCAAAGTTAACCAACTCCTTTAACCCTTGATAGGCAACTTTGGCAGCCTTTCTTGATTGCTTCATCAGTCCAAAGGTGTTGGGACCCAAAGATTTCATGTCCAAAGTATCAGATGACCTCTCAATTTGGGGATATTTCTCATTTAAAGATCATTTGAAGGAACTTGAGGTACATTATAAATAGGTCCTTTTTCTTTCCCATAAGGTTGCTCTTCCTCTCTTCAAAAATAAACTTTGAGAAGTTGTAATCCCAGTCCATAGCCATAGCGACAATGGATGAGGTCAGAGTCTAACTAATTTCATCAGAGCTCCCTTTTCTTGAAGAAATGCAAATCACAGAGGAGTGTGCCAAGAATCTCCAGAAAGTTGGCAGTAGCTTCTTGATGGTGGGAGGATAGGCTCCTTCATAACTAATATTTGCATATTTAGCGTTATATTAAGTATAGATTTTTATCATTTATTAGCTAATTAATTGCATATCATGGACAAAAGATACCTAAAAGTGTTTGAATTGTGTTTTCAGTCCAAAAGCGAAGCTCAGAAGCAAAAGGAAGCAGGAAAAGCGTTTGGGAGCTCGGGAGTTGAACAAAGAAGAAAAACTGCTAAAAACACAAAGTACTCGACGAGTAGGGTCGACTACTCGTCGATTCGCATCGAAGATTCGAGAAGCTAATGAATCCTTAACTTGCCGCACACGGGGGATAAGTGATGGACTCGACGAGTCGGTCATGGACTCGGCGAGTCGGGTCGAATCTATAAAAACAACTTTTCAGATCGACAAAAAAGATTCTGTAACCCTTGGGGAGAAGCAAGCTGCGAATTGAAGTCAGAAGAGACCTGGAGAACGAAGATAAAACCCTAAAGCCAATTCCGAGAGAGATTAGAGGCAATTTTCATTATTCTTAATGCAATCTTTTGTTTTCCATCATGTTTAGACATTTAGATTTCATTTTTGTGCTGTCAATTGCCTCAATCATGAGCTAAAACCTTTTAACTTCTGTTTGGGGAGACAATATTGAGACTATGGTTTGATTTATGGTAGGATTGATTTAATATTGGTGATTTTGTTGGCTTTAGCTTGTTAAAGAACCTTATGTGTGAATGATAACTATTTTTCTGTTAATAGGAAGATAATTAAGATGCATGAACATCTCTTAATTGTTTACCTCATATGATCTATGTGAACACTTTATTATGTGACTAGGATTAGCGAATGTGAAACAAGAATTAATACGAAAAATAGGTAAATTCATGTGTGAGCTTGTGTGATGAACCATCAACAAGAGGTGTACTAAAGGAACAATTTAGTTGACCATTACAAGTCTTAATTAACCCGAATAAATAACCTAGTGAATTGAATTAAATTAGACAACTGGCCACTGTTTAAGTTAGTTTGTACTCTAAGGATTAGTGCAGCGAACGTGAATCTAATCACTTGAATCAGTAGCCAATAGAAGAATTAATCCATTGCACTATTACCATAATATCAACCATAGGATCAATTGAGTTGAACTAAACAGAAGTTCCCTTCATTATTGAATTTAGTTGAATCTTTGGTTATCTAGTTTTCAGTTAATTAGTCTAAGTATTAGTTAGTAAGTTTCTAGTCTTGAAAAACTAGAGAAAACCCCCTTTATTACTTAATCTTTAGATAATATTAGTTTTTAGTTTTAATTTTCCGTTCCCTGTGTTCGATACCCTACTTATTTAGCTTTACCACAATTGATAGGTCCACTGCCTTTGTGTGTTTATTTTATAACTAAAAATAGGATTAAAACTAGTTGAGTTTTACACACATCAATAACACATCTTCTCAAGAACTTCCTTGACTTGATCAGCAGAGTGCTCAATTGGGAATGCAGATGCATCAGCAAATTCAAGTACCTCTCGGATAACTTGTTCAGAAATAATCACTTGAGTTCCTTTCACCATCTATTTAACAGCACAAGCTCCATCTGCTCCGAGCTTGCTGATGGAAGCATTTTTCCAGAACTCAGCAATCAGGTCTTTGTGGATGACTGAATTACCATGAAGGGCTTGAGAAATTCTACAGTTGTTCAAACCCACCATCATGGATTTGAATTCTTGACAACCAACAGGTGGATCCATGAGATATCCCACAATGTTGTGAGAGTCTACAAATTTTAGTTGCTCTTCCATTTATCTGCACCAAACTAGCCAAGTGAGAATTAATTTAAAATTAATTAAATTCAGCTTGTGATTTGATTTGAATTAAAGTCAAAGTTTTAGTCATTTCTGGTTAAAGTCAAGATTTCAATCGATTTCGGTTAAGGTCAAGATTTTAGTCGATTTCGGTCAAAAAGATTGATTTCGGTCAAAAAGATCGATTTCGGTCAAAGCTCATCGATTTCGGTCAAAACTCTTTGTTGACCAGATGATTTCGATCAACGCTGATAGATTTCGGACGAGAACCCAGTTTTCGGCCAAGCCTTCATCTGATTTCGGTCGGATCTGGGTTGAACCGAAAACCCAAAATTTTATCAGAACCTGTTCCAACTCGGTTCTTCGAAAAACCTTGTGAAATTTACTCAAAACCTGCAAATCTACGAAATCAAGTACATCAAAAACAACATCAATGGCATTGTGAAATTTACTCAAAACCTGGAAATCTAGAGGAAGTTAGAGAGAAATGACGATGATGATGATGATGGCTGTTTGGGGTTTTTTGGTAAAAAAACTTTAATCAGCCGAAAACTAGGTATATATATGACCAAAAAAACGCAGATTGTCCATTAATCCGATTTCGGCCCATGAAAAATAACCCAATTTTAATAAGAAAGATTTCTTTTGATTTTACATTTCAAAAACCAAATAAAAAAATTAAAGTAAAATTAAACATACATTTTTTTATATTTTATATATTTTATTTTATTTTTTAATTATTTACTTATTTTTTAATTATTTATTTAGTTATTTATTTATTTACTTTTATTATTATTTATTCCCTAAATTTGTACATAACAATGAAAATATGTACAAATTTAAATAAAAACAAAAATATAATCCAGAACAAAAACACTACAAAAAAACGTCATTTAGTGGCACACAAAAGGTGCCACTAAATACCACAATAAGTGTCACTAAAAGTCTCTTAGAGAATCAACGACACAATTAACAAATGTCACCTGAAGCGCTCCACGAAAACCATTTGGTGACACTTTTCGGGTTTGCCGCTGCATCTTTTTAGGTTTTTAGTGATACTTTTTTATTTTCCACAAGAAACAAAAAGTTTTTTGTGGCAAAATATTTTGTGCCGGTAAACAACAACGTTATTCTAAAATTTATACTACTTTATTGACACTTTTTTGTTTGCCACTATATAATAAAAGTATTTTTTAGCACATATTTTGTGCTAGTAACTACTCACCCGATTTTGAATGCATGCTACTTATAACGACATATTTTTAGTATAATATAAAATAAATAAGCTAATTAAATGATACTCATGTGGAAAAGAATAAAAATTACATTGTTTTTCATCAATGTTATTTTAATTTTTAAATGAAAAGTCTAAGTAAATGTCAAATAAGTCTAAATATAGAACAAAATACTTTTAAAAAACAAAAAACTAGCAAAAGTAGCAAAAATAACTTGTAACTTTATTACTTGAACTTCTTCTCCGAACATCATGCTAGCTCTTCTCTATAATCAATCAATACGAGCAATGAGCAATTTACATAACATGATTTCAATGGCCCTGTTAACAATTTGTACACAACCATTAATACAACACAACGGTATGGGTTACAACAAGAAACAGGTTATAACATTCACTGATAATGAAATTCAAGTTGATTTAAGTCGATGGAGTAGTAATCACTTCATGTTCAAAGTAATCACTAACAAATTGCTTGACATACAACCTAAAATAACCCTAAAAAGATAAAGGCACACGTGAATGTATTTACTATATTAGTACCTGGATTTTATTTGAATCACACTATCAGCTTCATTGAATATCAAATGGACTCCAACACCATAAGCTCTCCACTCCTTAGAAGATTCCCACAAATCACCAAGCACTAAGTATGGTTGATTTTCCACATCACCAGTCCTCCACTCTCTCATATTTCTCTGTTGTCAAAATATTCAAATGTGATCGTCATATCAGCCAAATAAACTCATTGGTAAATCTACACTAGTACTCAATACTCTTTAGCTTATTATATGGATTTACTATATTTCAGCTTAGACAATAAGAATATACTTTATTTTATATTTCAACCATAGCTTTGTATTTATCCATTGCTACATCTATTTCTCTTAATGTAAAGAAAGTGAAGAACACCAACAATTCCCAACTTGAACAATTTATTCACTATAAACCAGTTCGATCAAACATTTACTTACATCGGAAACCTCTCTACAAAATACACTCACACTCAAACATTTACATGAATCTCAAGAAGACTTTACAAATGAAGATCTTCTAGATTTATGTACAAACTATACTGAGAGAAAACCCTAACTTGAGAGAGAAGAGAGAACCAAATGTAACAAAATATCTATCGACTGACTACCAACTACACACACCTAACACAATATATATGTCGGGTACACAGCTCCATGGAGCAACCCATAAACCCGCGTGCAAACCCAGTAACCTACATAAGAAGTACACAACACACCCAACACAAATACAAAATATACACAACTTACCCTCTTAAGAATTAATGACAAGTTTGATATAAAGGATACTTATTTTAACACCCCCCCCCCCCCCACAAACTGATCATTAATTCAAAAAAAAAATTATTAACTTTTAAAAACATCTATCATACCCAAACGATTAGAAATATATTCATGCTGTGAAATACTCAATGATTTTGTCAAAATATCTGCATTTTGATTTAAAGAACTAATTTTATTTATTTTCAAAATAACCTTTTCAATTTTTTCACGAATAAAATGCAGATCTATCTCAAAATGCTTAGTTTTTTCATGAAATATAGGATTTAGAGCTAATTTAATAGCTGATTCATTATCACAAAAAACGTTAACTGGAGTTAAACCATTAATACCAAAATCAAACAACAATTTTAAAATCCAGATTATTTCACAAGCCGTAGAGCCTAATGCTCTATATTCAGACTCAGTTGAAGAACGAGAAACAGTATTTTGTTTCTTACTCTTCCAAGATACAAGAGAATTTCCAAAATAAAATAGAAAACCAGTAACAAACCTTCGACTAAACAAACATTTAGCCCAATCTGCATCTACATAAGCAGTAATGTTCAATCAATTATCCTTTGTTATATGTACACCCTTACCTAGACAATTCTTTAAATACGTTAACAATCTAAATGCTACTTTTAAATGTGATTTATGTGGTTTATGCATATATTGACTCAAAATGTGAACATCATATGAAATATCTGGGCGTGTCATTGTCAAGTAAATTAATTTTCCAATCAGTTTTTGAAATTCAGTTATATTAACAACACAATCAGAATTATCCAAATCTGATTCCCGTTTTAAAACTAAATTTGTTTCTAAAGGAGTCTTAATAGGTTTACAAGCAAGCATACCAAACTCATGCAACAACTCTAAACAATACTTTCTTTGATTCAGACAAACTCCTTTATCAGTCTTAATAACCTCAATTCCTAAAAAATATTTTAACTCTCCTAAGTCTTTAATAAAAAATTGTGACTTTAAGAAATTTTTAACATTTTCCAATTCAGCATTACAGTTTCCTGTAATTATGATATCATCAACATACACCAGTAAAATTACAATTGTATTCCCATGATTTCTCACAAATATAGAATAATCATTTATGCTTTGTTTAAAACCAAAACTTGAAAGTGAATGACATAACTTTTCATTCCATTTCCTAGGGGCTTGTTTAAGACCATATAAGGATTTTATTAGTTTACAAACCCTAATATCACCTTTTGAATGATATCCTTCAGGTTGATTCATATAAACATCTTCAGATAAATCACCATATAAAAAAGCATTATTCACATCAAGTTGAAATAGAGGCCATGAGTAATGAACTGCTAAAGATAATACTACTCTTACAGAAACCATTTTAGCAACAGAAGAAAAAGTCTCCTCATAGTCAATGTCCTCACGCTGCCTATATCCTTTTGCTACGAGTCTAGCCTTAAATCTTTCAATTTCCCCATTAGACTTATATTTAATCTTATAAGTCCATCTACATCCTATAGGTTTTCTTCCTTTAGGAAGATCAGTAATTTCCCAAGTATTGTTTCTATAAAGTGCCTCCATTTCATCATTCATAGCTTTTATCCAATTAGTATCTAAAGCAGCCTCACTATAAGTTTTTGGTTTAACAGTTTTATTAAGATTTGAAACAAAACATAGATTTTCATTATCTAGTAAGGAATAGTTAACTGTTTTTTCAATACCAAATTTATGTTTTCCCTCCACAATATAATCACTAAATTTAGCAGGCAAATGTACAGTACGACCAGATCTAGTAGTCCTAATAGATTGACCACTTTAAAGAGAATTTGTATTATCTTGACCCCTTTCCTCAGACATTGTAGAAGGACTAGGAAACATCTCACCAGAAGAAGGCACATGTGCCTCCCCAGTCTGGTTGCTGACATCAAAGAAATTAGTCTCATCCAGATATTGGACTGCACTAGCACCATTCCTCTGATGGACATCTCTCAAGCTATCTACACTAGAACTATCAAGTAAAGAACTAGAATACAAAGAATCATCATAGGAAAAAGGATCACTAGAGCTCAAAGGAACATTATATTTATTTGTAATTGAGGAAGATTTGAGCTTGAAAGGAAAAACAGACTCATAAAATTTAACATTCCTGGAAACAAAAACAAGATTTGAGTCAAGACTAAGAACTTTATATCCTTTTTTATCAGAAGAATAACCAAGAAAAACACATTTATCATCCCTTTCAGAAAATTTGTCCAAATTATTTAATTTTGTTGCAAAACATAAATACCCAAAAACTCTAAGCCTATCAAAAATTGGAGAAGATTTGTAAACCAATTCATAAGGAGAAGCACCTTTTAAAACAGAAGTAGGAGTTCTATTAATTAAAAAAACAGAAGTTAAAACAGCTTCTCCCCAATACTTGAGAGGTAAACCTGATTGAAAAATTAAAGATCTAGCAACATTTAAAATGTGCCTGTGCTTTCTCTCCACAACTCCATTTTGTTGTGGAGTGTGAACACAAGAAGTTTGATGCATAATACCTTTAGACTCAAACAAATATCTCATCTTATTATTTAAAAACTCAGTCCCATTATCTGACCTAACTGTTTTGATTTTAACTTCAAATTGATTTAAAAGAATATTGAAAAACAACATGACACAATCATAGACTTCATCCTTTGATTTTAACAAATATACCCAAGTAGCTCTAGTAAAATCATCCACAATGGTCAAGAAATATCTAAATCCTTCTACAATGGTCACTCTATATGGACCACACACATCCAGATGAATTAATTCACCAAGATGTGAAGTTACATGTTGACTAACAGGAAAAGATTCTCTAGTTTGTTTTGCTTTATGACACACATCACATGGAGGAAGAATATCATTTTCAAAATTAAGTTTTTGTTTTAAAGAAAACAAAGCTTGATCAGAAGGATGACCAAGCCTGTTATGCCAAGTAAGTTTAGAAACACAACAAGAAGATGAGGAATTATTAACCCTAAGAGAATTACCTGAAGGTTCACTATTCATGTAATAGAGACCTCCAGACTCTCTACCATTCCCCACCATCTCCTTTGATTGTAAACCCTGAATTTTACAACCATGTTCATTAAAAATGACTTCACAATTATTGTCCTTACAGACTTTATGAACAGACAACAAATTTACACTGAAGTCAGGAACAGCAAAAACATCAAACAATGTTAAAGAGTTAGTCATATTCATATTACCAATCTTTTCTATTTTAGAAGAAGTACCATTAGGATGACTAACAAGAAGATTCAATTGAGACACATCCACAGTGTCATGAAGAAGAGATTCAGAAGCAATCATATGTTGATTTGCCCCTGAATCTACAATCCATTTCTGAGTATTAACAGAGGAACTAAAAGCTTGGAATAAGCAAGTACCTGCCATATTAGCACTAGCAGATGCTTCCTCATTAACCTGCTTATCATTTATAAGTTGCAAAAACTTGATGTATTGTTCCTTGGTAAGTTGACGAAACTCAGAATCTCCAATAGAATCAGTAAAATTAGAAACACTAGAACTCCCAGAAGAAGTTGTAGTAGAATTAACAGAAAAAGAGTTTTGATTATTAAAGTCATTTTTCTGCTTAAAATCTTTTCGATATCCTATTATTTTGTAACACTTATCAATTGAATGACCTTTAATACCATAATTTTTGCATTGAACAATTTGACTCTTATTTTTACTAGAACTGTTGGAGTTAAATTTATTATTAAATCTACTATTAAAAGTAGTAGACTGAGACTTAGATGAAGCTTGAGATGACTGAAGAGAACCTAAAGAACCATTTCTTTAGAGAGACTCTTCTCTAGACAATATAGAAAAAGCAGTTTTAACAGAAGGTAATGGTTCCATAAGTAAAATATGACTCTTGACCTGACTATACGAATCATCAAGACCACTAAGAAACTGCATAAGTTTCTTGAGATTAGAGTGATCCTTTTGTTTAACAGCAGCTTCACATGTACACTCAGTGAGACTAGTAAGACCATCAAATTCTTTCCAAAGAGAGTCAAGTCTATTAAAGTAGCCTGAAAGAGAAATTCCATTTTGTTTAAGGTTATTTATTTGTTGATGAACATTAAAAACAACAGAACCATCTGACTTGTTATAAGTTTCAAACAGACTATTCCAAACATCCTCAGCTACATCAGAATAGGCTTGACTCTGATAAATGGAATCAGAAACAGACGACAAGAGCCAAGAACAAACAACCGCATTGGCCCTATCCCATTTAGTTTGTTTGGATGCATCAACACTAGATTTTTTACAAGTTCCATCTACAAAACCAAGTTTATTCCTAGCCTTAAGGGCTCTAGACATAGAACTTCTCCACAATCTAAAATTCTCATTACCAGTTAGTTTTATTGTAATAATTATTGTAACAGTATTATCAGAGGGATGGACAAAGAGAGGATCATCAAAATTAACTTGATCATCTTTTCCACTTCCACCCGGAGGATCAGTAGAACCAGCCATAACAAATGGTTAATCACAAAACACACTACAGGAATCAGATAACAAGAAAAAAACGAAAAACAGATTCGAGTATTGACTTAAAGTCCAGATGGTCACCACGTTTGTCGGGGCCCAAGACAATCAATACCGAGTCAAGAAAATCATAAAAAACAACCACACATGGAAGCATACAAAGATAAACAGCAATAACTAGAGTACTCAAGACATCCAGGATCTCACAGACATAATATGAAAAGAACAGAAGAGAACAAGAAATCCCTCACAGTGCTATAGTGACGAACTCTTAATGAATCGACTCTATTTGTCCGTTCCCTACTTAGGGTTTATCGGTGATCAAATCCAACCCCTAGAGAGTTATTTCAGACAGATAGACTAATCGAATGAAGCTACACAGACGTTCAACACCAAGTGCCCAGCAAATGAACCTGCAAGGATCCACAAAGAACTCACAGTACCAGGATTCTTTAAAGAAATTTACACTAAAACACCGATCTAAAGATTCAATGAAAGAAAACTTCAGATCAAACAACAAAAAAACTGTAAAAGAGAAACAAAGGTTAGAAACAACCATTAACGATGACGTTCTGGGAGAAACAATCACCGATGAACACCAAAATGAAGAACACAAAGCCTATCGCTCTAATACCATGTAAAGAAAGTGAAGAACACCAACAATTCCCAACTTGAACAGTTTATTCACTATAAACCAGTTCGATCAAACATTTACTTACATCGGAAACCTCTCTACAAAATACACTCACACTCAAACATTTACATGAATCTCAAGAAGACTTTACAAATGAAGATCTTCTTGATTTATGTACAAACTATACTGAGAGAAAACCCTAACTTGAGAGAGAAGAGAGAACCAAATGTAACAAAATATCTATCGACTAACTACCAACTACACACACCTAACACAATATATATGCCAGGTACACAGCTCCATGGAGCAACCCATAAACCCGCGTGCAAACTCGGTAACCTGCATAAGAAGTACACAACACACCCAACACAAATACAAAATATACACAACTTACCCTCTTAAGAATTAATGACAAGTTTGATATAAAGGATACTTAATTCAACACTTAATAACATGTAAATTGCAAAAACAATATATCAATAAATGATTACAAGCTTTTAACATGATATACTTACACCAAATCTTCACCAATATCACAATTTTCAAGCGTGAAAGAGTCTTTCAGAATCTAGAGCACATGTTGTGGTGCAAAACATAAATGATGGATCCTTCTCACAAACTAAAAATACAAAAATAGCATGTGAGGGTAAATATTGCATGCAAAACTAGAGTATGAGTAAAAAAGACGTATATTTTAGCACATATACCATGAGCACTAAGTATGCAAAGCCTCCATATAAGATTAACAGGGAATCCAAATGACCCCTTTATATGATGGAGCTTCATCAACTACCATATATTGTATACTTAAAACCAAAAATATATTATTAATATTTATCAAGAAACTGCTCAGTGCAATCAGATATAACTTGAAAATATTTCATGAGGTTTGATAAGAATTGTAGGAACTAGTTATGAAATGATAAGATTGAGAAAACTTAGGAAGCATGAGCAAGTTACGGTAAAAATTTGATTCCAGATAACTATGCTCTAGTCGATCTTCTGGGACGGCCTACATAGAGTTATTTCCAACAAGAAAAACCCAAATTTTCTTTGTCTACACATACCACAAGAGCTTTTGATAATTAAAAATGAAGATGTCATAATAAATACTTAGTGACAATACAACATAGAGTGCTCTTTCTATGACACTCTTGAAATGATAACGTTCATGATGTTAACAACCAAGATTGTACTTATCAAGATTTAATAAGCAATTTACAAAAATAAAGTTAGGTGGGCTTGTAATTTGGACTAAACTTGTTTGAAATTGATCTACAGTGGGAAAAAGAAAGCATGAAATCATTAGATATGTTTTTATTATCAAGGGGTGTGACCTTCTATATATCTATTCATTTCTGAATAAGTGTATAACTACTGCATGTACCTGAATCAAACACTACAAATCAAGTTATGGCTTCTGACTTCAAAGTTAATGAAATTACATGCTTCCTTCAAAGTTAGACCAGAATTTCCTACAAATACAGTGACTTGTTCCTTTTGGTCATGGTTGGAACCAAAGTGTCGAATATCTGCATCACAGATAGGATCTAACAGGATTGTCAGTTCAAAAACCACTTAATGGTGCAATCAACTCACTAAAAACTGTTTTATTAGATGCCAAAATAATCAAATGTTAGTGAAAAGTATAGTTTAAAGAAATACAGTTAAAAATATCTAAGAACCACCATAAACGAATACAATTTGCTACAATAGGATATTCAAGAAGATTTTGTAGTATATCCAAATGGACACCTTGTTCACAGTCATAAACGAATACATTAGCAAATCTAAGAAAAATGAAGCATAAGTGGTTGAGAGAGTACCAATCGAGTCTTGTAAAGCCTGATTTTTTTGCAGAAAAGCACGTGGAGTAGCCACAGGGGAGGTGGATGGTTCTTCAAAAGGAACATGACACTAGCTTTTTGAGGCGACCATTAGAGAGATATATGGTATCGGTTCTTCAAAAGGAGGTGATATATGCTCATTATCTACCGTACTTTCTATCTGCCGCACTTTCTATTATTATCAGTTGTAAGTGGTCAGCCCAAGAAGTTAGCTTGAGTTGACTTGGGTCAGCCCAACAACTTTGGGTTAAATGACCCAGTTAATACCCCAAAGAATTGTAGGCCCATGTATGTTGCTTATATGCTAATTTCAGTTGTAGAGAGAGGTAGGAACGTAAGTTTTGTAACAGGGGAACAAAGTGAGGTAAATTGCTTCTTAACCTAATACAAAAGTTTTCTCTATTCGTGTGGATGTAAGAAAGTTATTGTGTTGAACCATGTTAAATCTATTGTTCTTCATTCTCTGTTTATTTTCTTTTATCTTGGTTATTGACATTGCTTGTTCTTGGGTCTAAGGGCAAAACGGGAATACAAACAGAAAAGCTAATTGCTATCAAGGTTTTATTATTTTTCTGCATTGTATTGATGAAGTAACAATTGGTACCAAAGCTTAATATCAAATATGGGTGGTAGAGCTCAAATTTGAGGTATTCAGGTGGTATTTTGTATTCTGCACACAAGGTGTTCGATAAAAGTCCTGAGAGAGGCAGATTTTGAAACAAGCGGGTAACTGGCATCTACAAGTGGAACGGTTAAAGTCGGAAAGTATGAATTAGAGAAGTTCAATGGGAAGAATGATTTTTCTTATTGGAGGCTGGAAATGAAAAATCTATTAATCTCACAGAGGTTACACAAGGCTTTGGCGGGTAAGACAAAGAAGCGCAAAGATATGTCCGATGAGGATTGGGAGGAGTTAGATCTTGAAGCATGAGCATCGATCATTTTATGCCTTGAAAGGGATGTTGCTTTTCTGGTTGGTAATGAAGAATCGGCAGCTGCGGTGTGGGAAAAGTTAGAGGCAAACTTCATGATGAAAACTCTAACAAACAGGATCTATTTGAAGTCCAAATTGTTTACATGCAAATTGGATGAAGGTTCTTCAATCCGGGAAGACATCAGTAAATTTGATAGGTGTATATCAGATTTAAAATACATTGATGTGAACGTAGAAGATGAGGATCAAGCACTTTTACTACTTCTTTCGTTGCCAAAGTCTTATGAGAATCTTGTACAAACATTGATGCTTGTGGGTGATAGTCTTACGATGGATGAGACTAGAACATCAATTCTAGCGGATGATCTTCGAAAGATTGCCATTGGTTACATGGCTGCTGCTAGTGGTAACAAAGACCAGGCACAAGGATTGTTTGCAAGAGGTAGAAGTAATGAGAGAGGAAAAGGCAAAGGAGGAAAGTCTAGATCTTAATCTAGAACTCTTGCTGAAAAGCGGTGTTTTAAGTGTGGCGCGCTTGGACATTTCAAAGCAAACTGTCCTAACAAGAGAGTAGGATGGAACAACAACAACAACAACAACAACAACAACAAAAACAACAACAACAACAACAACAACAACAACAACAACAACAACAACAACAACAACAACAACAACAACAAAGGAAATGCACAAGAGAAGCAAGAAGCTAGTTATGCCTCGGGAGAAGAAAGCAATGATGAGTGTTACTTTGCCACTTCTGATGAAGAAATCTCTGGTAAATGGATTATTGATTCAGGTTGCTTGTACCATATGTGCCCAAATAGGAAGTGGTTTACTAACTATTGGAGCATAGATGGTGGAACCGTCGTAATGGGAAATAACCATTCCTGCAAAACGGTTAGGCTCGATTCTGTTAGAATAAAAATGCATGATGGAGTGATTAGAACTTTTTTGGATGTGAGACATGTTCCTGAGTTGCGAAAGAATCTCATCTCTAAAGGTGTATTGGACTCCGGTGCGTGTAATATAGTTACATGGGAAGGAGTAAAGAAGGTTGTTCGTGGTTCTTTGGTTGTAATGAAAGGTATTCGTCAAGGAAACCTTTACGTTCTTTCAGGTACAACTGTGAATGATGGTGCAGCAATCGGAACAAATGGTAATGGTGGTGACCCATGTGAAAGCACTCGGTTATGGCATAGACGGCTTGGGCATATGTCTGAAAGGGTCTTGATCTACTTGGTAAAGAAGGTTTGTTGATGAACTTGAAGAGGCCTTGCATGGATTTTTGTGAGCATTGCGTGTACGGTAAAGCACATCGGGTTCAGTTCAAATCAAGCAAACACAAAAGTAGAGGAATTTTAGACTATGTGCATACAGATGTTTGGGGTCCGGCTTTAGTCACTTCCAAGGGAGGTTCTAAATATTTTGTTACTTTTGTGGATGATAATTCTAGGTATGTTTGGATTTACTTTTTGAAACACAAGAATGAGGTATTTGACACGTTTAAGAAGTGGAAAGCAATGGTTGAGAACAGAACATGCAAGAAATTGAAGACACTTCGATCTGATAATGGTACAGAGTATATACAGAAGGTGCCTCCAAGAAATTTTGTGATCATGAAGGAATTGCTAGAAATTGGACGATCAGAAAAACTCCACAGTAGAATGGAGTCGCAGAAAGGCTGAATCTTACATTGTGAGAAAGATCAATGTGTATGCGATCATATGCTGGTTTGGGTAGAGAATGGTGGGCAGAGTCGATTGCTACAACTTGCTACATTATCAATCGGTCTCCTCATGTGTCTCTAGATGGAAATATATCCTATAGGGTATGGTTAGGGGAATATGCAGATTATGAGAAACTCAGAATCTTCGGGTGCACAGCCTATTATCATGTTAGTGAAGGAAAGCTTGAAGCAAGAGCCAAGAAGGCAATCTTCTTGGGATATGCATTAGGTGTGAAAGGCTATCGTCTTTGGTGTTTGGAAGATTCCAAGTTTATAATTAGTAGGGATTTTACTTTTGATGAGAACTCCAATGTAGCTTCTTCAAAAGCTATGGTCCCAAATGGTGATGACATTTAGACTGTCAAGTCTCAAGTAGTTGATATAGAACCTAAAAGCCAACAAGGTTTTAGTCATGTTCACCAGGAAGATCATGGTGGTATTCACGATGATATTGAACATGAGACGGTTCAGCATGAAAATGTACACGAACAGGAGGAACAAGAGTTCGAGGACAATTCGGTCCCTACTAGGCCGAGGCGAGCATATAAGAAAGTTCAAAAGTTGGGGTTTGATCAACCCTTGAAGCACTACGGACATGCAAGTTTGGTTGATTCTCTTCAAAAGAAGAGATGGAGTCTCTTCGAAAGAACCAAACATGGGAGGTGGTCCCATTACCCGTAGGAAAGAAAGCTATTGGTTGTTAGTGGGTGTACAAGAAAAAGGAGCATTCTTCCAAACTCAGTGGTACAAGGTACAAGGCAAGATTAGTAGCAAAGGGGTTTGCACAAAGAGAGGGAGTAGACTACAATGAGATATTTTCTTTGGTAGTGAAACACACTTCCATACGGATATTGTTAAGTATTGTTGCTCATGGTGATTTGGAGCTGGAACAACTCGATGTAAAAACCGCTTTCTTGCACGGAGAATTGGATGAGGAAATCTATATGCATCAACCTAATGGATTCAAGGTTGTTGATAAGGAAAGTCAGGTATGTCGCTTCAGGAAATCACTATATGGATTGAAGCAATCTCCTCGACAGTGTACATGCGGTATTGACTCTTACATGCTGAAGCATGGGTTCTCCAGAAGTGGTACATGCGGTTTGACTATTTCAAGGAAGCTATTCAGAATGGCAATAATGAGAGTTGGTTGGCTGCTATGGAAGAAGAGATGGAGTCTCTTCGAAAGAACCAAACATGGGAGGTGGTCCTATTACCCGTAGGAAAGAAAGCTATTGGTTGTTAGTGGGTGTACAAGAAAAAGGAGCATTCTTCCAAACTCAGTGGTACAAGGTACAAGGCAAGATTAGTAGCAAAGGGGTTTTCAGAAAGAGAGGGAGCATACTACAATGAGATATTTTCTCTGGTAGTGAAACACACTTCCATCCGGGTATTGTTAAGTATTGTTGCTCATGGTGATTTGGAGCTGGAACAACTCGATGTATAAACCGCTTTCTTGCATGGAGAATTGGATGAGGAAATCTATATGCATCAACCTAATGGATTCAAGAATGTTGATAAGGAAAGTCAGGTATGTCGCTTGAGGAAATCACTATATGGATTGAAGCAATCTCCTCGACAGTGGTACATGCGGTTAGACTCTTTCATGCTGAAGCATGGGTTCTCCAGAAGTTTGTATGACTATTGTGTTTACATGCGGAAGCTTCATAGAGGTGATTATATTTATCTTCTTTTGTATGTGGATGACATGCTTATTGCTTCGAAGAGCAAGGTGGAGATAGATAGGCTGAAATCTCAAATTGGTAAAGAGTTTGAGATGAAGGACATGGGAATTGCCAAGAAAATATGGGGTATGGAGATTAGAAGAGATTGGATGAAACATCGATTGTTCTTGAGCCAAAAAGGCTACATTGAGCGGGTCATTGCAAGGTTCGGGATGCAAGATGCCATGTCAGTGGTAACTCCATTGGCTCCACATTTTAAGCTCTCTAGTAGACAATCTCCTTCTACAGTAGAAGATAAGACGTACATGGGGCGTGTGCCTTATGCCAGTGCAATGGCAGTCTGATGTATGCCATGGTGTGTACACGTCCAGATATTTCGCAGGTGGTCAGTGTGATCAGCAGGTTCATGGCGAACCTAGGGAAGGCACATTGGGAAGCTGTGAAATGGGTCTTGAGATATTTGAAAGGAACCATTGATATTGGTTTATGCTTTGGTGGAAATACATGTCGAATTACTGGATTTGTGGATTCAGATCATGCTGGTGATCTGGATAGATGTCGATCTACTACTGGTTATGTGTTCAAAATACATGGTGCTCCAGTTAGTTGGCGATCGATGCTACACACAACAGTAGCACTTTCTACTATAGAAGCTGAGTATATGGCTATAACAGATGGTGTAAAGGAAACACTGTGGTTGTGGGGTTTTTTAGATGATTTGGGGTTTAAGCAAGATTGTGTAGACTTGTGGTGTGATAGTCAAAGTGCAATTCACTTAGCTAAAAATCAAGTTTATCATGCTCGCACCATACATATAAATGTCAGATATCATTTTGTGCGGGATGTCATAGAGGATGGTGATATTTCTCTTATGAAGGTACATACTGATGGGAACCCAGCAGACATGTTAACCAAGGTGGTACCAGGTGGCAAGTTTAAGCATTGCTTGAACTTGCTTAATATTAATAAGTGTTGATTACCCTTGAGGGCAATGACATTGCGAGGCGGTGTCAGGGTGAGGTGGAGTTTTCACCCGGTGAAGTGAACTACGGTGGCTTGATCCCAGATGTGGGTACGTAGGCAACCATGGTCAAATGGTGCCGCCGGATTGAGTTTTATATATCAAGGTGTGTAACTTCTTCTTTGGTGTATCGTCCAAAATTTGAGGTCTATAAAATGTTGTTCGAGGTGGAGAATTGTAAGTGGTCAGCCCAAGAAGTTAGCTTGAGTTGACTTAGGTCAGCCCAACTGTTTTGGGTTAAATGACCAAGTTAATACCCCAAAGAATTGTAGGCCCATGTATGTTGCTTATATGCTAATTCCAGCTGTAGAGAGAGGTAGAAACGTAAGTTTTGTAATAGGGGAACAAAGTGAGGTAAATTGCTTCTTAACCTAATACAAAAGTTTTCTCTCTTCGTGTGGATGTAAGCAAGTTATTGTGCTGAACCACGTTAAATCTATTGTTCTTCATTCTCTATTTATTTTCTTTTATCTTGGTTATTGTCATTGCTTGTTCTTGGGTCTAAGGGCAAAACAGGAATACAAACAGTAAAGCTAATTTTTGTCAAGGTTTTATTATTTTTTTGCATTGTATTGATGAAGTAACATCAGTTATTTGTACAATCCTATCTGATCCTCCTCCTCAGAGCTCGGTTTGAAAATCAAATCAGAAGAGCATTCAACTATATCATTCCTTTCTAATTTTATGGTTTTTTTTACTTCTCTAATTCTCTCTCTTCCATTCACGATTACGATCTAGCTTTCAAAGATGTCAGGTAATATTCTCGGTAATCATGTATAGCTTGTGAAATGTATCTCGTTCCTAGACTAGGGAAGATGAGGGAAGAGCAAGGAAGGTGAGGCGAAGTAGCACCAATGAAAGAGCAGGTCGATGATGGATGAATTGGGAAGAGAGGTTGTGGATTTTTCCCTCTTTAAAAACTATGCCCTAATTACAGCCCACCTAATTTTTATACACCGAGAGAAGATGACAGATTGTCGAATTATAAAGAGGGAAAAAGATTAATACTAGGAAACAAAAATAAGTAGCTTTGCTTTTCCTTCTTTAGGACGTAGAGTAAAGCGGTGAAATAGAGTGAAAACAATAATTAATACCTTAATATCTTTAGTGGCTTACAAATTGGTTAATTCATAAAAGAAGTTTTAGTAGTATATATTATCATTTATATGACACAATATATTTTTTTAGTTGCATTCTAATCATTATGCAACTAATATATGTGAATATTAGTCACATAAAATTTTAAGTACCACTAAATCTATTAAATGTTATACTGGCATATAAAATATGCCACTAAAAACTTAATATAGTGGTACAAAAAAATATATCATTGAAAATGTATGCCACTAAATATCATTTTATTTGTAGTGAAACTTTTTAGGATCAAACGTTATGGAGCAAATTAATGAGGTTTATCAGCATACATGTTCATGAAAGGCTCCGGTCAATCATTGGTATTGTGATCCACTTAAACAAAAATGACATTTTTCAGGACAAATCATGAGTGACGATAGATAGCTACTATATTCCTAGATAGACCATTTTGACTGACGACAACCAAGAATATTGTTGTCCACTTAAATTTAGTCAGTACCAGTCAGCCTTTAGTTATGGGTGTGGTTAACGTTAGTACACTAGAACATGTTCCCCACTTCATTGCATACCCCAGTAATCAAGGAAATCTCTTCGGATTCCTTTACTTTAGGTGAGTAGTTAGTCATTGTGGAATGCATATGTTGTGTCCCAGGTCGGATTTTACCGATCACACAGATATGACAACATATGACTAACATAGAAAGTAGAATATTTGAGATTTGTGGGAGACAATATACTGACTTGAAAGCAGTGAGCATCATCTGAGTGCATATGTTGTGTCCCGGGTCAGATCTTCTGATGACGCAAAAGGGACAACATATGGCTAACTAAGAAAGAAAGAATAATGATTTTAAATAGACCCAATTTATGAGAATCCATCAGTCACCCCGTGTCAATACAAGAATTAAGTATACAAGTCCATACGCCAATGAAGTGTTGAGCCACAAATCTAGATGATAGTTAGCTTCAATTTAAGTCATAAGCCTCCTTGTCTATTTACTGTTAAATCTATCCAAGTGTCATACTGTCAGTCCAAATGAAGTTTTCTAAGTTCAAATAAGTCCACAATGTCTAGTCTATCAGTCTTCGTCCTTTATGCCTACCAACACATTGAACACGGAGTTTAGACAATTCAACGTTAGTACTTTACACGTATTGCATTTACCCTTTATCACTAACTCATATCACTTCCCAAAAGACTGTCACAAAATTTCTTTTTCAAAAAGTAAAACAAAATGAAAGGGAATAAGACAATACTAAATAAAAATGAAAAGAAATTTCGGTCTTCGAAATGTATCATCTTAAGAAATCCTACAAGCACGAGCTTGGTTTTAGAAAAATAGGTTTTTCGATGATCGAAAATCAGCATTATTATCACATAGAAGAGAAGAGTTAGATAATTCAAACTGTAATTCAAGAATTGAAGAAATCCCCATTTGTGATATTTCCTTTTCCTTTTCTCGCAAAGGACAAATGCTCTCCATTAAAATTCTGAATGTCATGCAGAAGAGATATGTCCCCTATCATGTGCTTGAAACACCACTATCAACATACCGAAGTCTGATGATATTCCTGATGGGTTTTGAGCATTCTAACACTTCCTAAGTGTACATGCAACCCTAATAAACCTTGGATCTACGTTTGTCTAAGATACATGCAAATAATTATTTTTCCAAGGTTCATATCCTAACTAGCATGGCATGGGGAACATAAATCAAATAAAGCTACTAGAATTACTCACCTTGTAGTAGTAGTTGATTGCTTGGAGTTTTAGAGCCTAGCACCAATAGTGTGGATGCCTCAAATGGAAATCACAAATCACCACAAACTTGGAACTTTGAGAGAATAGTCACTACTATCTTGAAATCGGCCCTCTTGCTTTACTCACTTCAACTAGTGTGATTTCAAGAACCAAAGCCTCCTTTATATAGTGTGGTGGATTAGGGTTACATCCATGTAAACCCTAATACCCATGTCTCTTCATTTCCATGAGATCCATGGGTTAAAGCTCCATGGAGTACCCATGGACTTTCCATGCAAGCCTAGCCCATTCCAAATAAGCATTAGCCCACATTATATAAATATAGAAGCCCATATTTAATTTGTAATACTTTTGATCTCTAAATTAATCCTAGATTAATTATAGATCAATACTAATTAAATAATATGATCTTATATTAATATATTAGAACTTGTAATATATTAATAAATCATGACTTATACTATTCTCAAAAGATTATCCATAAATTGTTCGGGTGAAGTGCAACTCAAATGGACCATGCCGGGTCGGGTCAAGCACATACCAAATATAGTTATGGACTTAGACACTATATCCAACAGTCTCCCACTTGGATAAGTCTAATAACTATAGTTGCAAGTATGACTTCAGGAACCGATCAGCAATTGTAGATCTTTAAACTCTGTTGAACTAGAACGCGCCATTTTAGATAAGAGATCATATAATCCTCTGTTCTAGATATCAGCCGGACAAATACATGGAACATGGTCTTACTTATTGTCCAGCATTTGTTTCCCGATTTCCGATTTGTTTGACATAGAACTTAACTGAACACATCAATTTAGTTCTGACCGGGCCCAATACATAGGTCAAAACAAAATTATCGAGGGGCCCAGATATCGCTTCTAATCCTAGAAGGAACAGATAAACTTCAACTCATATGTTTGTTCTACCACTCATTGAATTATACACAAAATCACGTTTTATAACATCGAGTTACCAATGTGTTTTCGTACAATTAATGCATAACCAACTTGTAAGTAACAAATCATATCTCTAGGTTTGAAGACTTATATGATATTACCGTCTCACGATCACTCGAGATAAATTCCATGAAGTGATTCTAGTGAGCGTGGGTTGATTCCAATGCTCAGAACTTATGAGCACTCATGATTGTTATAGCCTATGTCCAACTCCTTAGACCTCTGCAACCAATCATGGCAGTCTTGATTCATACCTACTTCCGACGTATGACCGACTGTGGAGATTCGAATAATATGATATACCAAACATAACTATTATGGAAGTCAAAACATGCAAAAGAAATATAGTAAACAATTGACAAGTGATAGCAACACTTTACTCATAAATAACAACTTTTATTTATCATCAAATGTCAATTACATTTTACAAATTTCTAGATTATCTAACTACTAAAACTAATATCATCCTTCAGCCCTATGCTCCGAGCATGCTGGAGATGCTTAGCCTGAGTCATTCCCTTCGTGAGGGGATCTGCTGGGTTCTCATCCGATGATACCCTCTTTGCCACGAGGATTCCTTCTTCAATTCGATGTCTGATGAAGTGATATTTTCTATCAATGTGCCTGGATCTCCCATGATCTCTTGGTTCCTTGGCTAAGGCAACCGCACGATTGCTGTCACAGAAAAATATCCATTGGCTCCTTTATAGCTGGTACAACTCCAAGGTCTCCAATTAAGTTCTTTAGCCATATAGCCTCCTTTGCTGCCTCGCTTGCTGCTATATACTCTGATTCACAAGTGAAATCAGCCACTGTCTCCTGCTCGGAACTTTTCCAAGTAATTGCCCCTCCGTTTAGGGTAAAGACCTAGCCCAACTGAGAGTGGAAATTATCCCTGTCAGTCTGAAAGCTAGCATCACTGTACCCTACAACTCTCAATCTATCACTCCCACCAAGGGTAAGGACCTAGTCCTTAATCCTTCGTAGGTACTTGAGGATATTCTTTACCGCAGTCCAGTGTGCCTTGCCTGGGTTCCCCTGATACCTGCTAACCATGCTCAAAGCAAAAGCTACATCAGGTCGAGTACACATCATAGCATACATGATCGATCCTACAGCTGAAGCATAAGGTAGTCGACTCATTTCTACTATCTCAGCCTCAGTACTAGGGCTTTGTGTCTTACTTAATCTGGCGTTACTCTGAATGGGTAACTCACCTTTCTTGGAGTTATGCATGTTGAATCTTTTCAACACTTTATCCACATAGGTGCTTTGACTAAGTCCAATTAGTCTTTTACTCCTGTTTCTCAAAATCCTTATCCCTAGGATATGGGCAGCTTCACCAAGGTCCTTCATAGCGAAACACTTCCCAAGCCAAGACTTTACTTCCTGCAGGGTTGGGATGCCATTTCCTATGAGTAGTATGTCATCCACATACAATCCCAAAAAACTGACTATGCTCCCACTAGCCTTGATATAGACACAAGATTCATCTTCATTCCTTGAAAATCCAAATTCCTTGACTTTCTCATCAAAGCAAAGATTCCATCTACGAGGTGCCTGTTTCAATCCATAAATGGATTTCTCGAGTTTACACACTCTATTGGGGTACTCTGTACTGAAAAAACCCTCTGGCTGAACCATGTAAACATCTTCAGGCAACATTCCATTAAGGAAAGCGGTTTTGACATCCATTTGCCATATTTTATAATCATGAAATGCAGCAATGGCTAACAGAACCCTAATAGACTTTATCTTGGCCACTGGTGAAAAGGTCTCGTCATAATCAACTCCCGGAGTTTGATAATAACCCTTTGCAACCAGTCGTGCCTTATAAGTGTGTACATTACCATCCATGTCGGTCTTCTTCTTGAAGATCCATTTGCACCCAACTACCTTACGATCAGGTACATGGTCAACCAAGTTCCAAACTTAATCGTCATACATGGGCTGTATCTCGCTATCCATAGCCTCTTTCCATTTAGCAGCCTCAGGGCCTGCCATGGCTTCCATGTAGCTGTTAGGCTCATCCAGACCTACTAGTGTCTCATCACTAATAAGTGTCTCACCTTCCGCAGTAATATGGAAACCATAGTAATGCTCAGGTGCATTCCTAACTCTCGTGGAATGTCTCAGAGGTACAAAATCGTCAATTGGCTCAACAGGAGTTTCCTCCTCAAGTTGAGGGCTAGGATTTGAAGTTCCTTCACCACTTGACTCTTGAAGTTCTTCAAGGTCAATCTGCCTCCCACTATCTCCTTGTCTTATAAACTCACTCTCTCGAAAGACTCCTCTTCTTGCTACAAAGACCACATTATCACTAGGTCTGTAGAAGAGGTAACCAAAGGATCTTTGTGGGTAGCCGATGAAAATACACCTCACACTTTGGGGTTCTAGCTTATCATCAGTCTCGCGCCTCACAAAAGCCTCGCAACCCCAAATCTTGATGTGGTCTAGTTTGGGTACTTTACCAGTCCACATCTCGTGAGGAGATTTGGCAAATTTCTTTGTAGGGACTAGATTAAGGATATGGGCAGTAGTCTCTAAGGCATACCCCCAAAATGAGATTGGTAGCGTAGCTCGACTCATCATGGAACGAACCATATCCAACAAGGTTCGATTACGCCTCTCAGCTACACCATTCAACTGTGGTGTCCTGGGAGGTGTCAATTGTGAGACAATCCCACATTCCCTAAGATAGTCGAGGAACTCTGAACTAAGATACTCACCTCCTCGATCGGATCGAAGCATCTTAATGTTCCTGCCCAATTGATTCTCGACTTCTTGTTTAAATTCCTTAAACCTTTCAAAAGTCTCTGAGTTATGCTTGACTAAGTAGACATATCCATATCTACTATAATCATCAGTAAAAGTAAAATAATAACGATTAGCATCCCTTATGGCATGTTTGAAGGGTCCACACACATCTGTGTGTACAAGATCCAACAAACCTTCATCCCTTTAACAAGAACCAGCGAAGGGTGAATTTGTCATTTTTCCAAGTAAGCATGATTCACAACTATCATTTGATTTTAACTCAAATGACTCCAAAATCCATCCTCTTGGAGTTGGACTATGCGTTTCTTGCTTATATGTCCAAGACGACAATTCCATAATGATGCTTTATCCAAGTTATTATTATTGATAGAATCAATGCACATCACATTATTTCCTAAGTTATCTACAACAGACACAGCTTCATACACACCATCACAAGGTAATGCTTTAAAATAAAGAACATTATTAAAGAAAGCATCAATAGAACCAACTTCATTATTAAATGAAAAGGTAAACCCTTGTTTATACAATGCATGAAAGGAAATAATATTTCTTGCCATTTCTGGCGAGTAACAACATTTATTCAAATCTAAATTAAACCCACTACTTAGCGATAAAGTATAAACTCCAATCTTGGTGACAGGTGTAGCTTTCCTATTCCCCATGATTAAGTTTATCCTTCCTTGCTCCACATTCTCACTTCTTCTTAGTCCCTGCAAATCACAACAAATATGAATACCACAACCGGTATCAAGGACCCAAGAGTTAAAATTGGGTGAGTTATTAGAAATGATAATGTAAATACCTGTATGGTTGGGTTTAACTTTCCCATCCTTCACATCTTGCTGGTATTTTGGGTAGTTCCGCTTCCAATGTGCTTTTTCATGAAAATAGAAGCATTCAGCCTCTTTCGGGTCAGACGAAGGAGTGGCGAAACCTTTCTTGGTTCCAGAAGAGGAGCCTTCAAGGGTCTTAGCCTTGGTACCCTTCGAGGGGCTCTTCCTCTTCTTACCCTTCCCTTTCCCCATTGCCAAGACATGGGCAGAGTTGGTAAGAGTAGAAGTAACAATCTCCTTACCCTTAAGACCACTATCCGCGGTCTTTAAGAGTCCTTGAAGTTTGTTGAGTGTGACCTCTTCCTTGTTCATGTGGTATGTCATGCGGAATTGATCATAACCTGAAGGTAAGGAGTGCAAAATGATATCTATTGCAAGCTCCTCGGGGAAGTTCACATTAAGCTTCAGCAAACGGTCCACAAATCTTTTCATTTTCTGCATGTGGCCCGTGATGGGTTCACCATCCTTCATGCGAGTTGTTATCATGGAGGAGATGATTTCATACCTCTCTTGACGAGTAATTTGATGGTATCTTTCCATCAAGTCTTGGTGCATCTCATAGGGGTAAAAATCTTCATAGTATTTTTGGAGATCAGTAGTCAAGGTGTGTAACATCCCGGAATAGCAAGAGTAAAGTTGAAGGGCTAAAAGAGTAGATTGGAAAAGAGGAACTCGGCGAGTCCATGGGTGGACTCGGCGAGTAGGGTCGCGAATTAGTCGCATGTTAAGTGGCCGACTCGGCGAGTCAGAGGCTGGACTCGGTGAGTAGGCGCTGAGTGGAGAAAACCCTAATTCTCGGGGTTGAGCCCTATATAAAGAACACAACATTCATTCCCCCAGCCTCTTTACTCATCCTCAAGTCCAGAAACCCTAACCTTCGTGTGTGAGTGGGTCAAGTTGCATTTAGAAGCTTGGAGAAGCAATTGTTGAGGAAATCTTGAAGGGTAGGAGGCTTGGAGCAAGGGGCTTTGCTTGGATTCAAGTTTCATTGCTGTTGGGGCGTTCTTTTGAGGTATTATCTCGTTCTTGGGCTGTTACTCATATAGATTCATCATTTTGGGGTTTATGGGAGCTCATCTTGGTATGTTTTTGGAGTTTGGAGGTTAGATCTGAGGTTGCTACCTTAGATCTGGAGTGGTGATGGTCCGAATATGCATAAAGTCCCTGTGTTTGAGTGTTTAGTGAAGCCATCATGTCCCAAACCCTAGCCCTAGAGTGTAAAAGGCCTAGATCTCTTTGGATTCACGTAAAGTTTGCCACTTTACGTGATGGATGGGTTGTAGGAGGCTAGATCTATGTTTTGGATCAATTGCATGGCCTGGAATGCTTCTGTATGGGTTCAAACCGGTGGTACTCGGCGAGTCACATGGGTAGACTCGACGAGTTGCTTGAAGATGGGCTGAAACTCAACGAGTTGGAAGAACAACTCGGCGAGTTGGATGAAGATGGCCTGGAACTCGACGAGTTGGAAGAACAACTCGGCGAGTAGGCTGAAGATAGCCTTAGACTCGACAAGTCTGTTCTTGGACTCGGCGAGTCTTGTCAAACAGTCCCAATCTTTTTTGGTTGAGCCATGAATCCGTGAGTCAAGGGGATGACTCGGTGAGTTGTATGTGAGTGGACTCAGAGTTGTTGAACTCGGCGAGTCTCGGGGTGACTCGGCGAGTTGAGTCGCGGATTGGGGAATTTCTGAGCGTGGGGACTCGGCGAGTCATCGGGTTGACTCGGCGAGTAGAGTCGGTCAGAGGTTGACTTTGACCAAGGGTTGACTAGTGGTTTTCAGGGGCAGTTTGGTAATTGTTGGATATTGTTTTGAGTATAGTGTTTTGGTGGTTGTCCAGTGGTGGAGATCGTATCAGTGATCGGAGTAGCATGGGTTAACTGTTCTGTCAGCAGTTTCGAGGTGAGTTATCCTCACTATATCAACAGGGTCTAAGGCACCAAGGCCGGCCCTTATCGGATTGAGATCCGGGTATTTGTTGTTATGCTATTGCTTTGATATGTTTGCATCCTGGTAGCTAGGATGGTATATGTTAGAGATCTGGTTGAGATCAGTATCCTAAGAGATAGGGTGATGCTATGCTAGTGACCGGTTAGGTCGGTATCCTGGTTAGGATGATGATATGTTATGTGATCTGTTTGATCTGCTTATTGACTGTGAATTGCTATATGATTGTATGTTTATGTGCACATGGTTATTTGGACTGGAGTTGGGTTGAGGCGGGTCCTGCTTTGTGCTGTAGGCCAAGATACCCAGGGCGGACCGGTTGTCCTGAAGGCCCAGTGAGCGGTCCAGATAGGCTGTAGGCCCCAAGAGGCCGGACCAGACGTACCGAGGCTCGGAGAGTGGACCAGGCCGACTGAAGGCCCGGTGCGGGCGGACCAGTTATACTGTAGACTCAGAGAGTGGACTAGGTGGATTGAAGGCCCGGTGCGGGCGGACCAATCACACTGCAGACTTGATGTATCTGGTTAGACTCGGAGAGTGGACCTGGTGGATTTAAGGCCCGGTGCGGGGGGACCAATCACACTGTAGACTCGAGGTATATGGCTAGACTCGGAGGGTGGACCAGGTGGACTGTTGGCCGGTGCGGCGGACCAGTCCCACAGTAGACCGAAGTGCATGGCTGTTCTGTGATCGAATATGTTATGGCATGTTATGCGTGTATGGTATATGTGATTGGTATTTTGGGGGTATCTCACTAAGCTTTCGGGCTTACAGTTGTGGTTTAATGTTTTTCAGGTTCTTCAGGAGACCGTGGCAAGGCGAAGGCATGATCATACCGCTCCTCGTGTTTATATTGTGATGAGATTCTGGGAACACTTAAAATAAATTGTATTGAAAACCTTTTTAAGATAAACTTTAATGGAATCGAGTTGTTTTCGAAAATTTTAAATTGGTTGAAATTTTTGGTCGTTAAAAGTTGGTATCAGAGCCTTGGTTTGAGTGAATTGGAGAAACACTCGTGTGACTCCAGTCTCAAATCGAGGAGAGTTTTCAAAAGAGAATTTAAAATGGTTTTCAAAATGAGTAAAGGAGGACGCGGAGGTACGATCAGCCGGAGCCAGTAAGTAACCCCAAAATACCATGCATGTTATTTGTTTTTGAGCTTTGATAGAACAGCATGCTAGTGTTAGGCTAGGGATCTTCAGGATTTCATGATAATGCTGCCTGATTGTGATGCCTGTAGCCTAGGGTTCCTTGTGGTAGATTTCCAGTGTTCCTCTAGTGGTGAGGGTTGAGCGATTGTTTGTATGTTTTCGATAGGGTGTTGTGGTAGTACTTCATAAAAATATGGGTAGGTGTGGAAGGTAGTATGGGCCCGTACTACTGAAAGCACAGGACCCATACGCGTATCAGGGAAACCATGACCTCTAGGGTTGGGTTGAGAGAGTTGGTTCCCGGGATAGTAGGAAGTGTCTGAGATTTTGTGTGGTGTTTTCAGTATGGAGATTTCGAGGCATGCTGGGAGTGGATCCAGATCAGGATCGGGAGCAGGAGAGGGAGTTCCGGGCGGGTCGGTACCACCCGAGGTTATTGGTCAGATGAGCACGTGCGAGTTGCACGCGAGGATTCGTGAGATCCTGCGTGATGAGATTGCTGAGTTGTTCTGGGCTGAGTTGCCGGAGCTATTTGGGTCGATCAAGACCGCCATGGTTGAGTATTTTGATGAGCGCTATGCAGCTCTCACAGAGACGGTTGCCGCGGCGGCTACAGCGGCTGTAGCAGCGGCAGGGGGAGGAGCTGGTCGGGGCTTTCAGTATCGGGACTTCGATAATACGAAGCCTCCCACCTTTGATGGAGTTCAGGACCCGATTGTTTCTATGAGGTGGTTATCGGACGTGGAGGGGTGTTTCTTCACGTGTTCATGCCCTGCTGATCAGAGGGTGAGGTGTGCTCTGAACCTGTTGAGGCTTGGGGCAAGGATTGGTGGAGATTGACCATGGGGTCATATTCGGATGCGTAGAGGGCTGCCGTTTCATGGGATAAGTTCAAGGAGATGTTCAGCACTCGCTATGTTCTACGAGTTGAGAGTGAGAGATTGGCTTAGGAGTTTATGTGAGTGGACTTGGAGTTATTGAACTCGGTGAGTCTCGGGGTGACTCGGCGAGTTGAGTCGCGGATTGGGGAATTTCTGAGCGTGGGGACTCGGCGAGTCATCGGGTTGACTCGGCGAGTAGAATCGGTCAGGGGTTGACTTTGACCAAGGGTTGACTAGTGGTTTTCAGGGGCAGTTTGGTAATTGTTGGATATTGTTTTGAGTATAGCGCCTTGGTGGTTGTCCAGTGGTGGAGATCGTATCAGTGATTGGAGCAGCTTGGGTTATCTGTTCAATCAGCAGTTTCGAGGTGAGTTATCTTCACTATATCAACAGGGTCTAAGGCACCAAGGCCGGCCCTTATCGCATTGAGATCCGGGTATTTGTTGTTATGCTATTGCTTTGATATGTTTGCATCCTGGTAGCTAGGATGGTATATGTTAGAGATCTGGTTGAGATCAGTATCCTGAGAGATAGGGTGATGTTATGCTAGTGACTAGTTAGGTCGGTATCCTGGTTAGGATGATGATATGTTATGTGATCTGTTTGATCTGCTTATTGACTGTGAATTGCTATATGAATGTATGTTTATGTGCACATGGTTGTTTGGACTGGAGTTAGGTTGAGGCGGGTCCTGCTTTGTGCTATAGGCCAAGATACCCAGGGCGAACCGGTTGTCCCGAAGGCCCAGCGAGCGGTCCGGATAGGCTGTAGGCCCAAAGAGGGCGGACCAGACGTGCCGAGGCTCGGAGAGTGGACCAGGCCGAATGAAGGCCCGGTGCGGGCGGACCAGTTATACTGTAAACTCAGAGAGTGGACCAGGTGGATTGAAGGCCCGGTGCGGGCGGACCAATCACACTGCAGACTCGATGTATGTGGTTAGACTCGGAGAGTGGACCAGGTGGATTGAAGGCCCGGTGTAGGCGGACCAATCACACTGTAGACTCGAGGTATATGGCTAGACTCGGAGGGTGGACCAGGTGGACTGTTGGCCGGTGCGGCGGACCAGTCCCATAGTAGACCGAAGTGCATGGCTGTTTTGTGATCGAATATGTTATGGCATGTTATGCGTGTATGGTATATGTGGTTGGTATTTTGGGGGTATCTCACTAAGCTTTCGGGCTTACAGTTGTGGTTTAATGATTTTCAGGTTCTTCAGGACACCGTGGCAAGGCGAAGGCGTGATCGTACCACTCCTCGTGTTTATATTGTGATGAGATTCTGGTAACACTTAAAATAAATTGTATTGAAAACCTTTTTGAGATAAACTTTAATGGAATCGAGTTGCTTTCGAAAATTTTAAATTGGTTGAAATTTTTGGTCGTTACATGGTGGCCATCATGATGCATGCCACTTTGGTGGCATCCCTTTCATGTGTCCTAAAATCAGTGATCTCTTGAGGAGTAGCAACTGTCTCATCAATCACTTTAAGCTCCTTATAGAGAACATATTCCTTGTCCTCGTAGCGAGTAATCATTCTGATGTTTCTGATCCATTCATTAAAGTTGGATACATCAAAAGTGACTTTCCCACACAAGTTCATAAGAGAAAAGGAGCCACTAGGATTAGAGCCAGAAGCAGCGTTGTTTGCAGACATCTGAAAAGAGAAGAAAGAAAGGATTAGTTTAGATATAGAGATAGTCCTTAATAAAACACCCAAATGTAGTATTAAGTCTAGGACCCAATCACAATATATTATACTTAGAAGAGGTATGTCGTAATCTAAGTAATAACATATTTGAAAGGTAGGTGAATGACGATTCACCAATTTCCACCAAAAAACGAAATATTAAATATTAAGTTTTAATTTGGTACTTAGAAATTCCTAGATTCTTTTTGAGATTCAATGAACTTTTCAAAGGCATGTTTCAATCTCGAGTGTGCCCTCCAAGTTTTGTGACTGGGATGCCGAGGCTCACAAAACAAAGTGTGAAGTAACCATGCAAATTACTTGGTACCCTTAATGTATTACCCCTCAATCGATGTGCCGGTTAACCACACACGCTACATCGATACTATGATAAACATTAAGTCACCCTTTACCTACCTTGTTAAGTCCATGTTAGTGTGCCGGTTAACCACACACGCTCCACTAACGACTTAGACAAAGTGTAAAGTGTAATTTCATGGATTAGCACCTTATTCACATTTTCCTAAAGTAACTAAGATTGGGAATTTAATAAAACATTTAGTTACTTTATAATGTTCGTCATACTTTTAATGAGAATTTATAAGTCCTTGTCCTACCCGTTCGGCTAACGACCCTCCACCAGTCAAGCAAGCGGTGGGTGAGAGTGGACACCCATTAAGTTGCCATTTTATA
This sequence comes from Lactuca sativa, assembly GCF_002870075.4. Taxonomy (NCBI): domain Eukaryota; kingdom Viridiplantae; phylum Streptophyta; class Magnoliopsida; order Asterales; family Asteraceae; genus Lactuca; species Lactuca sativa. Next base: position 159,813,423 of record NC_056627.2, on the reverse strand, counting down.
GGCAACAACATTATACCCACCTTATAGACCGGCTTCGTGAATGAGGCGTACTAGCGGTAAGACGACTTTGTTCTTATACATACATATATATATATATATATATTAACTTATAATATTATAAGTATAAGGGTTGAATTTTAACTTTTAAAATTCTAAGGGTTGGAACTAAAGTTTTAATGTGACTTTACTTGTTCCAAAACTTGAGGGCAAGTTTTGTAAACTTTCAAAACTTTTCAATTCTTGTAACTTATGAGTTAATTAGAGTATTAAAAATGAAGACTCTTCATTTTTTCCAACTCTAGTGTTCTTTTAATGGTTTTAATTCAAGAGAGGCTCTTGTTTTCCATAACTTGAGGACAAGTTATGGACTCCATTAAAACACATTATGATCAAGAATTAAACTACCAAGTAGGTTACAAACAATTCATATGATCATCTAAACATCATAAGATCAGAAACATGAACATGAACACTTTCATGAATCAAAAACTACACTCAAAACTTGGTAATTTTGTTAACTTGTTGTTGTAAATGGATTAGCATGAACATTACACCAACTAAAATAAGTTTTCAAGTACCAAAACAGTTTAGGGTAATGTTCCTAGTCCATTTCCAGCAACTAAAGTCGAAAATCTGCATTCTGAGGCTCCTACTCGCCGAGTGCACGAACCTACTCAGCGAGTAGGTTGAAGATATACATGAACTCGGCAAGTCCCCCCATGGACTCGGCAAGTTCATCAGGCAGATAGCAAGTTTTTCGACTTTTTCCAATATTTTGCACCAAGTATCACACAAACAAGCCTAGGCTCTGATACCACTGATGGGTTTTGAGCATTCTAACACTTCCTAAGTGTACATGCAACCCTAATAAACCTTGGATCTATGTTTTTCTAGGATACATGCAAATAATTATTTTTCCAAGCTTCATATCCTAACTAGCATGGCATGGGGAACATAAATCAAATCAAGCTAGTAGAATTACTCACCTTGTAGTAGTAGTTGATTGCTTGGAGTTTTAGAGCCTAGCACCAATAGTGTGGATGCCTCAAATGGAAATCACAAATCACCACAAACTTGGAACTTTGAGAGAATAGTCACTACTATCTTGAAATCAGCCCTCTTGCTTTACTCACTTCAACTAGTGTGATTTCAAGAACCAAAGCCTCCTTTATATAGTGTGGTGGATTAGGGTTACATCCATGTAAACCCTAATACCTATGTCTCTACATTTCTGTGAGATCCATGGGTTAAAGCTCCATGGAGTACCCATGGACTTTCCATGCAAGCCTAGCCCATTCCAAATAAGCATTAGCCAACACTATATAAATATAGAAGCCCATATTTAATTAGTAATATTTTTGATCTCTAAATTAATCCTAGATTAATTATAGATCAATACTAATTAAATAATATGATCTTATATTAATATATTAGAACTTGTAATATATTAATAAATCATAACTTATACTATTCTCAAAAGATTATCCATAAATTGTTCTGGTGAAGTGCAACCCAAATGGACCATGCCGGGTCGGGTCAAGCACATACCAAATATAGTTATGGACTTAGACACTATATCCAAAAATTTCACCATAGTTGCTCCGGCCCAGAGTGCAGGATTAATTGGTTTTAGGAACCCAGTCCATTTTGAAACTGGGTTGACCTTTGGCATCTACACATAACACGCGTTCCCAAGTCATATCCTGTTTATCAAACACAAAATATGAAGAGATGTTAGAATTTTTTGATGATTTGGGAGTGGAAACTTTTGCTACCCATCTATATTCAGGTTAACCATTTTCTTGTTTACTCGGATAGATGCTTCAGCACTCGCTTTGGAGCTTGAGACCGATTGCAGAGATGACTTTGAACTTACCAGTCTTGGTCCCAAATCAGATCTCTTGTCAGACATGAACTTTTTGTTATTGAGAGTCTAACCTTTGGTATTTTTAGCAATCCAATCACCATTTCTTGAACGTGACCTCAAAGGATTTCTTGTGGAATATCTACCCCTTGGCAAATTCTGCCACCCTTGTTTATAGAAGGGAACATATGAGCGATGTGGACAATTTCTAGCAATGTGATCGGAAGTCCCACAGTTAAGACAAGTTTGCCTCTTCAAATAAATAAGATTGTGACTTGGTCCTTGTCCAAATAAAGTTTGTTTCAAAGAACTTCCACAAGAACGAGCACATTTATAATACTATTTAACAAATTTTTGTAGCTTGAATTTTTTAATAGTAGGATTACCATCATCACAAGTTTTTGAAGCATTTTTAGCAGAACTAAAATTATTTTTGTTCTGCTTGAACCCATCTTGCACAGTTACTTTATCTGCACATGAAAAAGCAACATTGGTATCGTTCGCATTAATACTCTCATGTGGGCTAGATTGTTGAGTATTAACTGTAACAGTGACAGTAGACTAATCATTTTGAACATATTTTTCTGTCTCTATGGTTTCAGACGAAGCTGGAGTATAGTTATCATTGACGGGAGGTGGTACACTGTGATACCCTAGACCCTCACCCTGTTTGTCTTTCCATTTTATTTGTTTTTCTGTCATTGACTCAACTCACTTGACACATCGAATTTCTTTAAATTAAGGTAGAATTTCATATATGCCCTTCTTAAACATCAAAATATCATATTTACCCAACTTAATTTCTAAATATCATATTTACCCTTCATAAAATTTTTAAATATCATATTTACCCTTCATAAAATTTCAAAATATCATATATGTCCTTTTTAAACATCAAAATATCATATATGCCCTTCTTAAATAACAAAATATCATATATGTACTTTTTAAACATCAAAATATCAATGGTAATATCTAAAATATCCTTCGTCTATAACATGGTAATAATCAGCAACAACAAAAACTAAACAATCAAAATATACATTCCATAGAGAGGGTTGAAGATGAATTTTTTGTTTATCAGGACGGCGACATTCCAACAATTTAGAAATTCACATTCCATTATCATAGACGTAAGGATAATATGGTTAAAATTTTTAATTATTATAATAATTCTAAGGTATAAAAAATGATTATAAAATGTTAAAAACTTTGTAAAAAAGGATTTGAGCAAATATGACATTTTGAAGATTTATGAAGGGTGAGTATGATATTTAGAAATTAAACCGGGCAAATATGATATTTTGAAGTTTAAGAAGGGCCTATAACAAATTCTCCCTTAAATGAAATTCAACATCCTTAAATTTCGCCTTTAATGCATCAAATTCGGTAGTTAAGTTTGCAATTTTCTCTTTGGCAAAACGATAGTGAACACATTTGGTGTTGTTGTGAAAGTTAATGAAAAACTCTCTGTTGTAGATACACGAGAGTTACAATGATATATATAGGTAAATAAATTACATGAACACCCCTCTAACTAATAAATAACTTAGATGAACACCCCTCTAATTAATGGACAAAAACAGAATGGTATAAGAACTATATTTGTCTAATATCCCCCTTCAAGTGAATCGGTGGTAGTCCAAGGCGAAGCATGTGACGAAACCGTTCAAACTGTTGTTGTGGAAGGCTCTTAGTAAAAATGTCCGCTACCTGAAACTTGGTAGGAACAAACATGGTAACGAGTTTCCCAGATACAACGAGCTCACGAACAAAATGGTAGTCAAGATCGATATGTTTGGCGCGCTTATGAGACACTGGGTTTTGTGTGAGATAGGTCACTCTGATTATCACACAAGATGGTCGAACGACCAGTGGGAAGAAAGTGAAGCTCACACAACAAGTGAGTAATCCATATGAGTTCAGCAGCAGTGTTAGCCATGGCTCGATATTCAGATTCACAACTAGAGCGAGAGACCGTAGGCTGCTTTTTGGCGCTCCAGGATACAAGATTACCCCCCAGGAAGATCGAGTGCCCATAGGTGGACCCACACGTATCCAAACAACGAGCCCAATCTGCATCAGAATAACCAACAAGTGTCGTAGATGTAGGTCTTCAAAAAGTAAGACCATAGGAGAGGGTGCCCTTAACATATCGGATAAGCCGCTTGACCGCCTGATAGTGATCAATAGTAGGAGCCTGAAGAAACTGACTAACTTGATTCATGACATAAGAAATATCAAGACAGGTAATGGTCAAATATTGAAAAGCCCTAACAAGAGAACGATAATGGGTCGGATCTTGATAAGGTGTACCAGATGCAACAAAAAAGACACTCGGGGATAGTGGGGTCGCCACGGGCTTCGACTCAAGTAGGCCAGCGCGGGAAACAATAGCATGAGCATACTTGGACTGACTAAGAAACAACCCGGACGAAAGACGCTTGGCTTCCAAACCGAGAAAGTAGTTGAGGTGACCAAGGTCCTTGATCTTGAATTCGGTGTGAAGCTTGGAGATAAAAGAGTGAATAACAGCCGTGTCAGAGCCTGTTAGGATAAGGTTGTCCACATAAACGAGTAAGTATAAGAGACAAGTACCACGTTGAAACACAAACAAAGAGGGATCTGCATGACTGCAAATGAACCCATTTGCCATAAGAAAAGGAGCTCAAGCGATGAAACCAGGCCCTAGGAGCTTGTTTGAGGCCATAAATGGCCTTGTTAAGCTTGCAAACATGATTAGGGAAACGAGGATCCTCGAACCTGGGTGGTTGTCGTATATACACCGTATCGGACAAGTGGCCATGAAGAAAGGCATTGTTGACATCAAGTTGGTGGAGCTGCCAGTTATTAATAATAGCAATAGTCAAGACAACCCTGACTGTTGCCGCCTTCACCACCGGGCTAAAAGTATGAGAAAAGTCGAGACCGGGAATTTGACTAAAATCTTGAGCAACAAGGTGTGCTTTATGTCGATCAATAGAGCCATCGGCTAAGTTCTTGGTCCGAAAGAGCCAACAGCACCCCACTACATTCGTGTTAGCAGGACGGGGAACCAAAGACCAAGTGTGATTTTGTGAAAGTGCATCCATTTCGGAGTGCATGGAGTCAACCCATTTGGAATCCCTGAGAGCCTCAATATGTGTTCTCGGGTCAGTAGAGGCAAACAGAGCAGCATAAAGCCCACCATTAGATGTATGAGAAAGGTCCGCCCAATGCCTTCGTTTAAAAATCCCAGATTTTGCTCAAGTGGTCATGGGGTGCCCGATAGGAGCAATAGGAGCCAGTGCCGATGGAGCAGAGGGCGAGGGTGCAGTAACGTCGGCATCGGGTATCGACGGATCCGAATCCGAACCCGATGCAGGTTCAGTGTCGGAGCCGTGATCAGAGTCTGAGGCAACAGAAGAGGAGTCTGATGCAGGCACTGTAGAAGCAGGATCGGGTTGGGGGGCTCGACTGGTGATGACGACATGGGAGGATCATCGCATACAGTACAGGGAGCTGGAGGCAAGGCCGTTAGAGGTGGATTTGAGACAGCATCGGGCACAGACACACCCGAAAAATCATCCATAAAGGAGTGAAGTGGTAAATTAACGATTGTGGTGTACGTGGCAGTGGTGTCAAAAGGAAAACACAACTCATCAAACCGAGCATGGCGTGTGATGTAGATGCGCGAGGATCTAAGATCAATACATAAGTAACCTTTTTATTGGGAGTGATATCCAAGAAAAACGCAGGGAATGCTCCATGGAGACAATTTATGAGGCGAATAATCCCGCAAATAAGGGTAGACTCGGCACCCGAATGGGAGAAAATTATAATAAGATGGCACCTGACCAAACAACATCTCAAAAGGCGAACGATAGCCAAGAAATTTCGAAGGCAAGCAATTAATAATATACACCGCGGTGCTAAAGCCATGAACCCAATAAGAGGCGGGTATTTGACCATGAAACATCATAGGAAGGCCCATTTCAATTATATGGCGATGCTTGCGTTCGGCTCGTCTATTTTGTTGCGGGGTGTACAGACACGAAATCTAATGAAAAATGTCACGCGACTTTAATAAGCCCTTCACACGATAGTTTAAAAATTCCGTACCCCCGTCACTTTGAAAAACTTTAAGGTTGGTGGAAAATTTATTTTCCACAAAAGTGAGAAATGAGACGAAAACATCATAAAATTCTGATTTGGCCTTGAGTGGATACAACCATGTAAAGCGCCAATAATCGTCCACAAAAGAGAAATAGTAGCAATATGAATTAACCGACGAAACGGGTGACGGCCCCCATAAATCACAATGCACCAAATCCAATATATGTAAAGCACGTTTATTATTATTAGAAAATGGAAAACGACGAGACTTAGCAAGTTCACAAGGAGAGCAAATATTTAGTTTTGGCAACACACTAGAAACAGATAAAAGTCCAAGTTTATTTAACATAGAAATAGTGTCAAAAGACACATGTCCTAATCTGGAGTGCCAAAGTTCAAAAGAGGCACGCGGCTTGGATCTGGAAAAAAACGCATAAGCATTGGGAGAAGTGGCTAGAACATAAAGCCCACGATCACATTTTCCTCTTGCTAGGACCTGCTTCGTTGTTCGATCCTGAATAAAAAACGATGAAGCAGAGAAAAGAACATCCATAGGATTATCACATGTTAGTTTACTAATGGATAATAAATTTTTGGTGAGGCGGGGAACCACCAAAACTTCCCGCAAGTGAATACCATTAGCAATTTTGGAAGAACCAATAGAAGAGATTCTGAGTGTATTACCATTTCCAAATTGCACCGAAGAGTCACCACCATACGGATCGACATTAGACACCGATCCGGTGGAAGACACCATGTGATCGGAGGCGCCGGAATCAACAAACCAATCTGGGCCGGAAGGAGTAACTTGGCACTTGGCTAAAAAAGCTTTGGCGAGATCAACATCACGCATGGGGTGAAGGGGACGCAAAAGAGTGAAGTTGAGGGCACTGGTTCACGTAGTGGCCATTTTGGCGACAAAGTTGACAATGAGGCGGTCGGTGTCCACAACTGCGACCACCACGAAACGAGCGACCACCCCGACCCCGACTACCATTCGAACCCGAGGAGGGAGTGGCGCCGGCAGAAAAAGAAACCGAGGGAGTGGTGTCGCCATGAATAGATTTGAGAAAAATTTCATGATCGTCGGCCCTAGCCAACAAGTCGCGAAACCCAAAAACAGTCCCAGAAGCACAGATGGCGGTGGAAAAATTCTCAAACGAGACACCGAGACCGCAAATAAACCAATGGGTTTTGTCAGTTTCCTCCACCCCTTGACCAATGGCGGCAAGTTGATCACAAACGGACTTGAATTTTCGGCCAAATTCTGAAACGGTGGAGGAACCCTTGGTAAGATGACGTAGTTGATCACAGAGATTTTGGGCAAGCTCTAAGGAGGAGTTGTCGTAGGCGGCTTCAAGGGATACCCAAATGTCACGAGCTGTTGAGAGGCCCACAATCTCAGAAAAAGCTTCTTCTGTGAGAGAAGCTTGAAGAAGAATAACAACCCTTTGATCGGTGGAGACCCACTCTGCCAATGCCGGATTCAAGGTCGGCTTGTTATCAACCAAAATGGAGGGCGGTGGGGACGAAACGGAGCCGTCAACATGACCAAGAAGTTGCTGGTATTGTAAAAGAGGGATCATTTGATTCTTCCATAGAAGGTAATTGGGAGTTACAAGGCTTGATACCATGTGAAAGTTAATGAAAAACTCTCTGTTGTAGATACACCAGAGTTACAATGATATATATAGGTAAATAAATTACATGAACACCCCTCTAACTAATAAATAACATACATGAACACCCCTCTAACTAATGGACAAAAACAGAATGGTACAAGAACTATATTTGTCTAATAGTTGTATTCTTCTTTAATCCTGCTTAAATCTTTAGTTTGTGCTTCAAGTTTTTCTTTAAGCGGTTTATTTAGTTTCTTAATTTCATATATTTCATTTTTAAGGTCAAAAACCTCTCTAACTAATAATTCATTTTGTTCACGGTATTTACTTATTTTACCTTCACAAAACTAAGAGCATGAGGCTTCATTAACCTCCTTGGTATGGTTGTAAGAACTCATTATTTACCAACAAAAAAAAATCTCATTGATTTTTACCGGAAACCAAAATAAATATTATTTGACCGAAAACACCAATAGTCGACACCCTGTTGACCGAGAACCTTGAAGGTCAACTGTTTGACCAAAAACAGTTTACCGAGAACAATATGTTGGGCGAGAACTCTTCCAAGCCGAGAACCCAATACCCTTTTGCCGAAAACGTTATTCACCGACCGTCGAAAACACTAGAACCTAACCGAAAACGTATTTTTGATCGTGTATCCTTATCCAATGAATTCCAAATTTGGTAAATTACCAAAAAAAAATTCTCACGCAATATCCTCCAAAATTAGTGAAGAACACCGAGAAAATGATGAACACGAAGAACAACAAAAATCCTTTTTCTTTCAACACAACCTAAAAACACCACAAACGAAATAATGTTTCGAAAGCAATTGATACCCAAAATAGCCTTAAGCCGTTTTTAAGGCTCTGATACCACTTGTAAGTCCATGAACGCGGATTTATCAAGGTACCACTCGGATTTATCAAGGTACCAATGCAATAGTTTGATTAATGCGGAATCTTAATCAAACTAAGATACGAAACAAGCAATGAAATATATCAAGAACACGTTTCAAAAGGAATGCACACAATTCTTTTGATAAATTGTCAAGTACACTAAAATACTCTCGAGTCGAATTGACTCAAACTCTCCAAAAGCGAATTAGCCTGAAATGACTATACACAGATCATATTTATACCAAAACCAATAACCTAAAGCCCAAACATAAAAGGCCCACCAAAAACACAGTAAGCCACCGAAAACCATATAATACATTCAAAACAAAACATAAACCACTAAATATAACCCAACATTATTAGTTTATAAGAATGCAAGAATAAATAATTAAAACATTAAACTCCTATTTCTTCAAAATTTGTGGGTTGGTGTTGGTGATGCTTTTGTCTTCTTTAATGCATTCAAAACCTATGCGTTATAATCATTAAAGATCTTATCTCTTGTACACGTATATTCATTTAGGATTAATCAATATATAATTATTTATTATTAAATGATCTAATTATCTTTTTGTAGCAGAACCATAACTTGTTTCGTAATCATATTTGATTATATAATATATAATCATTTACAAAAGGATCAATGATTAATATAAAAATAAGTGAATCATTTAAAAATATATTACATAGATACTCATTTGTTAAGTGATAGGTAATTTAATATATTAGAACCATAATTTATTTTTTAAGTGATAGGTAATTAATATATTAGAACGATAATTCACACCTAAATCCTAAATAATATTATAAAATTGAAGTTTTCTAATTCTTTATTTTAATTTAACACACAGAGTGTTTGTCATAATGTACAAAAGAAAATTTCTAATAACGAACATAGTTCTTACATAAATGTGGGAATAAAAACAACACATACTAAACAATTTTGGCTTAATTGTGTCATTGTTTATTCACAATTTTAAAAAGTTTAATAATTTAGTACAATAGAATTGATCCTTTTCTAATGATTTTTTAGGTTTACAACTATGCAGATTTTGAAGCCACACAATGTTGACCAAGTAAAATCTTCGTTTAATATTGATTTTGTATATTCGGAATCCATCCTGTAAACAACTATGCTTGTTTGTTGACCTAACAAAAAAAAACAACAACAAGAAGTCTTACATCATTCTTGAAATCGAGATATTGATTTTTTTTAAGCCAACACTACAAGAGAAAGTTGAAATAACTATTGAAGTTTGCTACGAAAGTAAAATCCATAGTTATTCTGCTACAGATTATGCTACGGAATGGCTTGTCGTAGCTATTTTGTTATGGAACATTCGATAGAATTGCATTCCGTAAGTAATATTTGAATAACTACGGAATTTTGGCATAGAATTAAAAACCCTACACTACTAGAAAACAGTCCTTTAATGACGTGCAAACAATGACACACACTGACAGAGGACACACATTTGTGTATGCCCTAAAAATTAATGTCAGTTTTCCAAAATTTAAGGATAGAGGACACGCATTTATGCGTGTCCTAAAATTAGTGTCAGAAAAGAAAAAAAAAGAAGTGCGGAGGGCGCCTTTCATAAAATGAGTGTCATGTAAATGTGTCACTTTATAATTTTTTGATGAAACACGCGTTTTAGGCGGGAAATGAAATCGACGAAAATACTCCCGCATATTGGATCCCAAAAATTAAACCCCCCGCCTCTTCAACTTAGCAAGAAAAAGCCCTAGGGCCTTCATCTTCATCTTCAGCAGTGGGAATACCTACGTCGATTCTTCAGGGTTCAACAACAGATTTGTAAACATCAAATGTATACGATTCTAGATCTCGGCCATGATTATGGCGCTTCGGAGCCGGCGACGTGAACATCATTCGTGAACATCTGTCATTTCCTTCTTTTAACATTTCCATATTTTAGTCTTCAAAAATCGACAAGGGGCCTCTGCAATCAAGTTGTTTCATCTTCATTTCGCTTTGGTGAAGAGAGTGATAGATACAGAAGCGATTGAGAGAAGAAGAAAAAAGGGAAATCTTACGTTCGAAAAGTCGACTTGCAAACCCTATTGATCGAAACATTTTTATTGGGAAGAGTTTCAGGTAGATTATTTATTATTATGCTTCCGTGTAATTATTAGACACACCGTTCACTTATTATAAGTTAATTGTTATTATGTATTGTAGAAAGAATGCCAGTGGGATGTTGATGTTAGTGACTCAGTCATCAAGGCTGCTTGGGAACAAAAGGCCAAAGAAAGATATCGACAGTTCATCTATGACATAAGCACAAGAAACCCAACTCGTGAAAATCCATGTCACATAGAAGTACAAGTATGGAATGCTTGGACTGCAATATGGAATTCAGAGGACTTCAAGAAAAAATCAGAGCAATATATAAAAAAACAGACGTAAAGGTGTAGTGGATGGAAAAGCCCCCTACCGATAATGGTGGATCGACTTCACATCAACAATTTGTTGTTGATATGGTATGTGCTTTTTAAATATTAATATTATTTATGACATCTTATTTTCATTTGATCTAATGGAGGTATGTTTTAATTACTATGGCATATTACATTCATTTTTACTTATGACCACTTTTTGAAAAGTGTTATAGCATCCTATATTATCTGTATAATATAACCACCTTCTTGGTTTATTATAGGTTGATGTAAATTACTAAAGTCTAGTATGATAATTTATTTCTTTCATTACATCTTGTGGTGATATTTGACATATATTTGGAATTAATGTAGGAGGAAAATACGGGAAAAGCTCCATCATGCTATGAACTATTCGTGTTTACCCATACTAAGGATCATGACGGAAAGACATTTCAAGTTGAAAAAGCTAAAGAAGTTCATGTAAGTTTATTTTTAATTTACTTGATAAAAGGAATTTTAAAAAAAATCTTGTATAAAATATATATTAATGCAACAATATCATTGTAGGATTTGTCTGTGTCTCAACGTGTGGATTTTGCATTGCTAGGAGAGGAAGTACCTGAAAGCAAACTGTTTTATACAGCTGTTCGAGGACATGACCGTAAGAAAAGAGTTTATAGGCTCGGATCATATGGCAAATTGATTTTTCGTGAAAACTCCTCTCAAACATGCACTTCACCAGCTACAAGTTTTGAAAAACATCATATAGAAATTTGAATCATTTTTGTATGTTTTTTAACTAATCATGTCACCATTTTTTGTTATTGATATTTTTACGGAGTTACTATGGATATTTTTACGTTGTTATTATGTAGTTGAATTATTATGGATTTTGCTATGGAATCTATTCCGTCATATTTTCTCAGCAACGGAAATACGTTGTGGTAAATTTACTATAGAATATTTGCAACAAAAGTATATTGTAATAAATTTACTATGGAAGTAGATCGTAGTAAATTTACTACCAACTATCTGCTACAGAATTAGATCGTAGTATGAAAATATTCTATAGGTTCACTATGGAATATTTGCAACGACATTACCCGTAGTGGATTTCTTATGAAAACTAGCTACCAGTATGGTTTGTAGTTAATTTGTGACATATTAACTATGGATCGGGTCGTAAGTAATTTGCTACGGACGTGCTATAGAAAATACTTATAGTCAATTTGTGACTGATTAACTACAGATTAGGTTGTAGGTAATTTGCTATGGACATGCTACGGACAACAATTGTAGTTAATTTTCTACGTCACTGCTACGAATATAGTTTATAGGTATTTGCTACAGAATAAGTCTGTTACAAAATCCGTCGCGAAGGTCTTACGAATTTAGTAACAAAAGTTTAGTAACGAAGATTCTTGCAACAGATGGGTTCCGTAGCAAATTTCGTCTCTAATCACACTTGACTACGGAATATCATGTTTTAGATACGAAATTTTTCGGTAGTTGTTTTGAATTTTTCTTGTAGTGAAATAGACAGAGATCGAGTTTTAGGTCTGGATTCTTCTAATTTCGAAAGGGGACGCCGGTGATGCCTATGAAGATCAATCTGGCAACGGATGAGGCAGACCATGGTTTCAACAGATATGAAGGACGGTGTCTTGGGTAGTGATTAGGGATGCCAGGCTACGATAAATAGTGGTCCGATGGAGGGAATATAAGTGAGGCACAAATCGTTGTGTGCAGCTTATGGAGGCGGTTAATTGATTCAACCCTAGGCATATAGAGAGATTAAGAGGGATATGAGAAATTTGAAAAAAAAATATGAGAGAGATGAGAAATTATAGGAATAGGCTAAAGTTGTAATTACCGTTATACCCTTATAACCTTTTCAAAGTTTTACTTTAATACCAGTAATTTTAGAATTTATATAAATGACCCGCTAGATAATAGTCTTAGATCTGAATATTTAGATGGTCCAAATCTATTTTTGCATTCTTAACCTTTTTGGTGTTTTTTTGTTGAAGCTATACATACATACATACATACATACATACATACATACATACATATATATATATATATATATATATATATATATATATATATATATATATATATATATATATAATCAATCTTTTATAAATCGAATCAATAAATCAAGTCACAGTATTGAAGGTTCGTCTACATCTAAACAGAAGAATAGGGTATTGGCCTGTAATCTTCCCTTAAAAACACAATACAATCAAATAAACAATGTTAAAAACGAGGTTTTTAGCTTGTGCGTTGAGGTGTTAATTTGAAAACCATATTATTAAAGCAAGTAGTACATTTTTATTTATATAATAACACTTTGCTATTATTTATTTTTTGTTACAACATTACCCTTTTATTGTTTTATATTTTAATTAAATAGAATGTTGTAATAGGATGAAATAAAAGTAAAATGTTATAATAAACATATCAATGAAAGTACAATGCTATTTATTAAACACTTACTCCCACACAAGCACATTACACACTTTTGGTACCTATGTCTAATAAAAAGAACTAAATTTTCAAAAACCATATTGTAAAATAGTTTTGGTCCCTGTCTCACAACTTAGTCACCATTTCAATAAAACAACAATGTTGCTCTTCTAAAGTTTCCCAACAGGTTTTGTCTCTGTTTAAAAAAAAAAAAAAAAAACTAAACGTTGAAACCAAATTATAGAAAGAAATTTTTTGTTTTTGTTCCTTATTAAAGTCTTATAGTTTAAAAGTACATTGTTATAAATAGATGAAAGATTGGAAGTACAAATACATTTTAAACCATTTAAAAAGATCAGTTTCCTTGTTAAACCATCCAATTCAAATGTATATTGAAAAATCTATCTAATTAGGACATTGTATTTCAAAGTGCTACCGAATTAAAGCATTTGTACACTTAATTTTTTTGCTTATTAGGACATCTTACTTTGAAATATCTAACAAATTATAGCATTGAAAGTTCAATGCTAAAAAAATTTAGAAAAATCCACAAAGTATATCATAAGAATTGTACCTCACTTCCATTTTTTCTATTTTAGCATTCTTCTTCCATTTAGTACTATTAATTAAAGTGTTTGGGATTGGTTATTGGAAGTGCTTATTTTCTCGAATAAGCAGTTTGTTATAAGTTTTTAATTTCTTACTTATTTGAAATTCTTAGGGGTTGTTTGATAGTTGTTGTCTGAGTCAGTTCTGACTCAGTCATGACATGATTGGGTCTAAAGCTTTGACTATATCTAACTTTGACTGAAACCATGTTGTTTGATTACGTATCTGACCTGATGTGTTGGCTGCTAAAAATAACCATTTTACCCTTATATTCTATTTTGTGCCAAATAAAATGTATCTGTTTGATAATTGATAAAATATCTATATAGAATTTATAAATAATTATACAAAATATATAATATATATACAATAAGAGACCAACAAAGACAAAGCAAAAGTATTTGGATAAAAAAGATACATGGGTAATTACATGAAACTCTAAAAATGTTCAACTATGTCCATAAACCATAATCCAAAAAAGAAACTGAACAATTTTAGACCTACTCACTTGCAATTAAGAAAACAAACAAAATAAATCAAAATTTATTCAAAACTGAACCAAATTCTGGCATTTCTTCTACAAGCTCCACTGCCCCTGCAAACATCATTTTCTCATGCTCAGGTTTTATTCACTGAACTCCAACATATGAACTTCAATCTCGTTTTCTTTTCACCTGAACACCAATTTGTCAATCTAGTACATTGTTATTGGTATTCACTTGATACTGTTATAATTTTGCTTTGAATTGGCATTTTTAACTTTCTAACATTTGTGTTGCACTTTATTTTTAAACAAAAGGGCATTCCAGTTTGTTATACAATAGAGAAGCAGGGCTTATCACTTTCCCATTAATGTATGCAAAGCTCGAAATATGATGTAATACCCATCTTAAACCTTGAGTTTATGCTGCTGATCAGATTTTAAAGCTCCAAATGGGTAGTCCCAGTCCCACAAGGGATGAGTGTTTTCCATAGATAACCCATAGTCAACAAGCAATTCACTTGATGCAATTACAGGGAGTGAAACATATGTCAGATGTGAAGAGCTTTACCAGATAATGCAATTCAATTGATGTGTCTTGACTGGTAATTTTCGATTTTCAGTTTCGTGAGAACAATGAACAAAAAATTATCACATGAGGAATAAACCCTATAGTCGGGGTAATAAACCCTACCATCAGAGTTGCAGGGACCGTCGGCGCTAGAAGAGGAAGGCGTTGGCGAATCGGTGGAGGCCCTTACTCCTATTATTGATAGAAACGTTTTTACAGTTTTACCCTTTTTAAACCTAAAATCATACTACATACCAATTCCAACAGCTACATAGCAATGTATAAAGTGACTATCAAACAATTTATTCGTAGAAAATCGATATTTTTAACCTCTAAATTTATTACGTAAATAACCTTCACTTGCTTTCTACAACACTTCTGTGGATACAACATTCACCATCATGATAATTACCTTGATTAATATTAATATCAACAGAATCATTTTGTTACTATCGACAACAATTCATTAAGATAAAATATTCACTTGTTATTTGTTTTGCCTATCGTTATTTTAAATTATTTATATTCTTGTGTCTTAGGTGTTTTTTATTTTATTTTCAGTTATTTGTATGATATCATAACCAAATCTTGTGTCTTAGGTGTATTTTATGTCTATGCAAGTGTTTGATATTTTATCTTATAATAAAAAAGTTATAGAAATAAATATTGTAGTTACAAAAAAAAAAATTAATTTTATTATATAATTTTTTATGAAAAGTATTATAATTAAATAAATGATAAAAGATAAAATATGTTAACTATATTATAAAACATATTTAACTTTTTTTGAAATGTGAAAGATACATGTTTGATAATTTAATGTACAAATATTTTATGCATAAACTACTCATCTTTTTATGAATAAAAACTAATTATGGTAAAAAAAAATAATCAAAGAAAATATTTAAGGAAATTAGGCAATGAAAATTTTCTAAGATATTAGTCAGAAAATTTATAGTCATAAAAAAGTCAAGTAACATTTTTTGAATAAAAAAACTATTTATCGAAACAGTAATAATTGTCATCGCCACTATGCGAGGGTGTAAACCTAGTTATATATATAAAAACAAATAATTGGATATATATGGTTGATTCAATTTGAAAAGCAGCATGGAAACTTGGTAACATTTTAATTTCCATTAAAACATTATATATATATATATATATATATATATATATATATATATATATATATATATATATATATATATATATATATATATATATATATATATATATTTTGTGTGTGTGTGTGTGTGTGAGAGAGAGAGAGAGAGAGAGAGAGAGAGAGAGAGTTGGAGACCTGTAAGGTTTAAAGAAAATGATGATACTTCTTTGAGTTCTTTCAGGTTTCCAACCTTGTTTATGTAAAGGGTACAATGAATTCATTTTCGATAGTTCAATAGTTGGAGCGCTGGACTAACCTTATGAAAATAAATTGGTTTACTTCATCTGCAAATTGGTTTACACATATTAAAATCTACAAACATAAAATCTAAAAACATGTATATCAATTCAGAACTTTGAATGAAAGCAAATTTGATGCTTAAAAACCACATATATGCAAGAAATAGATGTCATGGTTTTACTTATAAAAAGAAAAACGTTTAGAGAACAAAAAAATTATTTATAAGGGGTCGGTAAGTAGAGGTGTTCTCAAAGTCGGGTATCTGATTCCAAATGTTGAAACTGCAAAAAGAAAAAAAAAACATCAAAATTAAAGATATATGACCAAAATCTAGAGTTTGAAGGATAGACAATATTAGGTGCTCACCTGAGAAACATGATGTTGGTTATGGTGGAAGTTAGGTTGTGTCTTTTTTGTGATCGAGAACTGGCTTCTAATTAAGATTAAATTTATCATTTATTTTTGATCAGGAAAACTAAAAAAACGAACCACGTTCTTGTTTGATGAAGAATAGAAAGCAATGATACATTTTTCTTGGAATCCAAACGACGGTGTTGGTGTTAGAGACTGAGAGGATGAGCAAAGGTGGGGGTTAAGAAAGAGACGAATGTGGATGAGCAGCGGTGGTGATTGTATATATAGCAGTGGTCCAGAAATAGTGCTACTGGTTTTTTTGTGTGCGTCGACATATAGAGAGCAAACGGTCATGCGGTGGGGGTGAGTGAGGGGGTAGAGGAGTGAAGCACAGAGCTTTGCTTCAACATTTTTCTTTTACAACAGTGAGAAAAGTGGAGCTATAATCTTCGATCTTTGGGTTAAACAAGAAAGCATGGAGCGTACAATAAGAAAATTCTTCCTAGGATTTGACCTTAGGAACAGTGTCAAACATATTGTTAAATGTTATATTGTATAATGGCGTGTATGGCAAACATAATGATGTATTACATTTCCAAACTGTGATCTTCAAAATTATGCTTCCTTCACCTTTTGAATGAGACTTAAAAGGGTTTTGGAACAAATATTTTTCGTAGGTGAAAGGTATTTTATGCATATCGAATTGGATAAAACAATCGTGTATTTATAGACTTAAGGAAGTTACCCTGCGGGTGTATAAATGTTGTGGCAAAACCCGAAGTCTAATGTTTCATCATGGAGCTATTTTGACTCTTCGCGTCACTAAACCCGAATTTTATGGCAAATAATATTTTCATCCTTATCAGATCTATTATTGTCCCAATTTTCTCATTTATGTTCTCAGATCTTATTTTAACTGTTTTTATCATTTTAAAATTAAAAGCATATTAAATATCATTTATCTTTAAAATGCAACATTTATATGTAAGTCTTTTTTCCCATACCATCAAGACATTAACTGCTAGGCTCCATATTGCTAGAGATTTTTTTTTTAAAATTAGTACATTCATATTAAATGTTCTGTTAAGGTAAAACTTATATGATAACTGTACTTTTATTTTTTTGTAATCATTGGACAAGAATTAGTTGTCAAATCGTATTCTACACACGAAAATTAGAGCTCTCTTGGCGGTTTCTTCCCGGCTTCTCTGTATTCACTTTGTATTTATCATTTTCCATTGTTGTTGGAAACTTGGTATATCTGCATTAAATCTTGGAGTATTACTCTATTGCTCACAGCCGATAGAAGCGAAGTAAAAACCTTTAAGGACATGAGTTCGATCCGTGCAGTTATCATACATTCAACATCAACCGTTAATAGGTCGGTTTTACTTTATTGTCTTGCGTTTATTTTCGTCCAATAATAGAACATTATGGTTCTACTTCTTTCTTATAATCAGGTCTAATCGAGAATGATTGATCTGGTTTCTGGACAAAATTTGGTAATCATATTAATATTAATTGGCTTTATTATTCGCAATTAATTGACATATAATTCTCAATATTATTTGTCGGTTTCCTTGCTTGGCTATTGGTTCTTGTGTTTATTCATTAACGGACTAATGGACACCAAACTCTCATTTGTTATTCTACATCTCATGAATCAAGAGTTTGTCAAGCTTGACCGATTTGATGGTCAGAACTACACCCACTGGGCAGACAAGTTCAAATTCATGTTTCATGTACTGAAGCTTGCTTATGTTTTAGACCTTAATTTTACTCCAATTCCTGCTGATCCAATTTCTGAGGCTGGGAAAACTACGGGCCCAAAGGTTATCTTTGATTTCGAAAAGCAAAGTGCTCTACGTAGAGAGTATGAGTAATTGTGTGTGGGTTACATCAAGAACTCACTGTCTGATCGGCTCTATGATCTTTACGTGCATGTGAATGATCCAACAAAGTTATGGAGTGCTTTGGACCTCAAGTACAAGACACATGAGGAAGGTACTAACAAGTACCTTGTGTCTAAGTACCTAGAGTTTCAAATGGTTGATGGCAAGCCTATCATGGACCAAGTGCATGAAATCCATTTCATGGTTAACATGTTGAACACGCTCCCAATCTCTATGCCAGAACTCTTTCGGGTTGGTGCGATCATTCCAAAACTGCCACCCTCGTGGAAAGACTTCTCTAAGAGAATGATGCACAAATCGGAGGACTACTCCATGGAAGATCTAATGAAACACCTTCACATTTAAGAGGAAACCCACATCAAGGACAAGCGTGTTAAAGCTGGATTGAGTGTGCACCATGTATCATCTTGGGGTTCTGGTCACAAGGCAAAGTCTAGGGGACAAAACAAGAAGAAATTCCAATCCAAAAAATAAAGATTTATGAAGAAGGGTCATCAAAATCCTAACTCAAAGCCTAAGAGGGTCAGACCTTGTCACGTCTGCAGAGAGATTGGGTATTATGCGATAGAATTCAAAGATCACAAATTAGGATCGGTAGCACATGCAGTCGAGTAGGTTACTGATATGGTTGCAAGTGTGAACATTGGATATATTTTCATGATCTTTTCCCTTACCCGAGAAATCTATGCTCAAGGATGGTTTGTGGATACTGGAGCCACTGTGCATGTTTGTGGACAATGAGAAAAATTTTGCACTTACCGTCCAATGTCACCAGGAACGGTAGTCGTTTGTACCGATGGTCACAGAGCTGAAGTTCAAGGAAGAGGTGATGTTCGTGTAAAGTTCACACGTGGTTAAGGGGTTACCTTTCAAGATGTTCTTCACATTCATAGTATCTCGAAGGGGTTTGTTTCTTCGGACAAGTTTGATAAGGGTGGTTTCAAGATGAAGCTTGAGAAAGGTAGAATTATGATCACTAAGGGAAGAAGATATGTTGGGAGGGCGAACAATTGTTCAGGGATGTCTTGTTTGTGTCCTAGTGGTGAGGGTAGTGCTAGTGGAACAAATGTTGATAGTAATGGTGCGAGTGTTGCAAGTGTGTCAAGTGTTACTATTAATGATGTAATTGGTGGATTAGTTACTAATGCGAATGAAGTGAACTTTGTTGGTTATTTTGTTTGTTCAATTTCTTTATAGCATAAACGTTTAGCACACACTAATGTTAAAAACATTAAAAAAAAATGCAAACTAAAGGAATTAAAATATGACTAAAATGATTTTGAAAAATGTGAAACTTGTGTGAAATCAAAGTTTACAAATAAACCTTTCCCTTCGGTTAAGAGAAATACATCATTACTTGAGTTGATTCATTCTTATATATGTGAGTTAAATGGAATACTTACTCAAGGAGGAAAAAGGTATTTCATCACATTTTTTGATGACTCCAATCGATATTTATATGTTTATCCGCTGAGATCAAAAGATGAAGCTTTTGTTGCATTTAAACTGTATTAGGCTGAAGTCAAAAATCAACTTGAAAGACGCATAATATTTTTTTGCTGAGACAGAGGCAGAGAATACTTCAACCAAGATTTTGAATCATTCAATGAAAAGAATGTAATCAAACATGAGAGAACTTCACCATATACTACCCAACATAATGGTTTGGTTGAGAGAAATAATAGAACCCTTTGTGAGATGGTCAACTCCGTTTTGAACCAATCTGGTCTGCCTAAAATATATAAGGGGAAGCACGTTTTATTGCTTGCTATGTCCAAAATAGGATCACTAGTCATGTGATTCTTACAAGACCTTATGAGTTATGGAAATGTAGAAAACCTAAACTAGACTATTTGAAAGTGTGGGGATGTGTCGCTTATTATCAGACGCCTGATCCTAAGAGATCCAAATTGGGAGCTCGAGCTATGAAGAGTGTGTTCTTTGGATATTCTCAAAACAATAAGGCTTATCGATTATTGGATGATGAATCTGGTGTTGCCGTAGAATCTAGAGATGTGGAATTTTTTGAAGACAAGTTTTCTAAAGACGATGAAAACTCCAATAGCACAATACAAACAATTACTTCTCGAAAAATAATCCCACCTCCTCTTATTGTGGAGGAACCAAAGACAAGTAACAGGACTACAATAGAGAAAAGTTTAGGAGATGATTTCTAATATTATTTGGTCGAAGGAACACAAAAGATAGTGACAAGAGAGGTCAGTTTTGCAATTAACTTGGATGATGATCCTAAGACCTTTACTGACGCCATGACATCTAGAGATGCACCTTTTTGGAAAGAAGCCATCAATAATGAAATGGACTCAATTATGGGTAACAGAACTTGGGAATTAGCTGATCTACCTAAGGGGAGGAGACCTATAGGATCATGTTAACCACGCTGTCGCGCACGTATTAAAAAAATAAATTTATCACTGCTGGTTGCACTAAAAATATAGCACAAGGAAGCAGGGTCGAATCCTCAGGGACACAGCCTAAAAGTCCATGCCTTTTTGCATCAGTCACATCTAGTCAAAATAGAAATTATAAAAGGGGGGGTTTGAATTAAACTAAAACCTTGCAGTGATATTAAACTAAACAAAAATCAATATAAAAAAAACGATTTCAGTTCTGCTGCGACTTTCCTAATCATGTAACTGATCCAAATCTGATTATTAAAGATGCGTTCTATCTAAGCTGGTACTGAGAAAAACTAACAAGCTCTAGTAATTTCTCTTTTACCTAAATTAGTTAATCAAAACAGGCTCTTCAATTAACCCTAACTTTTTACTATTCAATTAAACAAGCTCTTAATTAAATCAGAAAAATCGTTTTAAGTTCTTTGTAAAATTCTCAGCAATACCCAATACTTCTCACAAGCTTGGAAGCGTAAAGATATGATTTTTACAGTTTATACCAGAGTTAAATCCTAAAACGGAACCAATCTGATACTTGTTACTTTTACCAGTTTACAAGAACAATTACGGATTCTATTAACTGATTAACAGGAATGATAAAACCCTAGCTAGGTGATCAACTAACAAGAATCAAAATCAATCATTCATTAAGAACAAAACTGAAGAATCTAGATAGAAACACAAATCAAAAACCAAATCTAATGATCAATCACATGAAAAGTACTTGTCTTTGCAGAACTGAAAACTAGGGTTTAGCTAGACATGGCCAAAATCTAATAAAAACAACTAAAAAGAGACATCAAACAACTAATCTTACTAAACTAAACGTAGGAGATGATCCACAGTCTTCAGATCTTCAAAAATTGATAAAATCAGAGAAGAAACAACTCCAAAATTGTATTTTCGCTGTCTGGAACCTCTGGAATCGTCAACTTAGGTTACTAGAAGGCTATCAGGGTCTTTTTATACATCTAGCATCAAAAACGACGCACCTGCGATCGCAAGGGGACAACCTGCGATCGTAGGTTTTGAAATAAACACATCTGATGTCGTTTTTATGAAGTAGGATGCCATTTTGACACTTTTTGGCCAACCTGCGATCGCAAGGAGACAACCTGGGATCACAGGTTTTGAGATTTCACTTCCGGATGAATTTTGGGCACAAAAGAACCTCGAAGGCAACCTGCGACCAAACTTGCGATCGAAAAAAGGTCACCTGCGGTCGTAAGGAGACAACCTGTGATCACAGCTTGTGCTTGTGACGTCCGAAACTTCATCTACTTTTCAGATCATTTTGAATCGCATCAATCGGAGTTACGGTTCTCAAGATATGGTCAAAATACTGACAGTGGGTCAAAGCTGCCAGCAACATCCTTTAACTTTGATATTGCATTTCTTTCTTCGTGTGACCAATTCAATCGAATGTTCTTTGACCAAAGCATCATCCATGTTCCTTGACCAAAGCATCATCCAAATATTCCTGAACATACTCCATAAGTTTCAAGCTCCATTTTAAGCTCCAAATGTGCATCCAACTGCTCCCAAAGCATTGCTCCACTCGAACTATCTGAAATCAACAATAAAACATGAGCAGTACGGGAATTCTAACGAAATACATGAGCTGAACATTATTTAAATAAATGACATGAAAATGTACAAAATATGATGCTAAAATGATGATAAAAACTACTCTATAAGATGCATAAAATGGCATCTAACAAATCTCCCCAAGCTTAAACCTTACTTGCCCTCAAGTAAGAAGAAGATAAAACATTATAAACAAATGGAAAGATGTAGATAACCTAAAAAGAACTTAAAATGAAAACTAAAACAAGATTAAGGAAACTAAAATTTTAAACTTTATCAAAACACTTCACTTTTTTTTTGTTCACATGATCAGATTTCACAACGAGGAAGCCCGAATGAAATCACTACCTAGACAACAGTCTCAATATCTTATATTAATGATTCATATTTCATATTTAATGAGTTAAACCAAGCTCGAGCAAATAATTTTTACGCCGAATTAAATTTGTGAAAACAGTGTATTTTTAAAAATAATTTCACGAAAATTCGTTTATAAAAACTTAGCTTGACCAACCCCTCCTTTTTTTCCGAACTCGTCCAGTAAACGCGGTAAGCTCCATTATGGACAGAAAATCCAAGGTTACCCCTATGATTCCACTATCGAGGGATCAATCTCATTATACCACACATCTTCTTTGTCTTCATCAACTCTTCAAATTTAACTTGTTTGCTTTTTGATTTCGACTTGAACTTGATTTGGATTTGACTTTGAATTGCAGATTTCTTCAAGTTTCTTGATGTACCAGTTCTAACATATATATAGATCGGGCATGAATTTACTTTGAGGCCCACCATATCTTCAATACTTCGAAAATGATAATAAATTGTGGGTATAAAAAGAGTTCCCTCCTAATCTCAAAAGGCGTAGAAACTATAGGGTTCAGTACTTCAAGGAATGATAAGGTTTATCCAATCTAGGTTCTTTTTAAGGAATTCAAGGAAATTGTTTTCAAAACACTATTCGTTTTTCCATCCCACACTTTCATTGTAAAAATTATCTGACTCATATTTTGCTTGATATTGTAAACATTTAAAGTACTTGAAAAGATAATTCTTAAAATTGATTGTAATGAGACTGTTATTTTCGGTAACTATTACACATCATCTTAACAGAGCTATCGAATGTAAAAAATATCCTCATCTCATGTATACTTCATTTTTAAAAAAAAAAAATTAATATGCAGAAAATAAAAAATAACTAGAAATAAAATCTTTTTGGGTTTTTCTTTGTTATGAATGCAGAAAAATAAAAATAGAAAATAAATTTTTTTTGGATTTTCGAATTTTTATGTGCAAATGGAATAGAATAAAATGCAAACAGAAAAAAAAATTTGAAAAATTTAAATGAAAGACTGAAAAAATAATTTTTTTTAACAAAAATGCAAATAAATTTATTTATACTAACCCCCTCCCTAAGCTTAAAATGATGCATTGTCCTCAATGCTTAGAGAGGAATGAACAGCTCAATAAAGCAAATAAAAACAAAAGTGTGCAGCTAGGAAAGAATGTATCTGATAAGGTTGCAGAAATATGATTTTGACGAAGATGTGGCGAAAAATCTGAATTTCAGCAACTTTGTCAATTCTCTGATTTCCCCGAGCTTGCTTGTGACTGCAACCATCTCTTTATTAAAATCATAAAAACTAAAAACTACTCATCGGGCTGCCTCCCAGAAAGCCGCCCTTTTTTAAAGTCGTTGGCTCGACTTTGCCCAACCAGATTTATGAACCCGTATGGTTTGGACTTCCTTGAAGCTCAACTCTTTTCCTTGTAACTCTAGATCCCTTCAAATATGGCAATATAGGTAGATCTGGAACTTGTTCAGCAAACTGGAAAGACTCCAAATTTTTATCAAATGACTCAAATTTTAGATTTTTGAGTCGTTTTCTTTTTCCATTCTTCTTGACAGCACCCAACTTCTTGTTTTTCTTCTTTTCCTTTTTTAGCTTCATGTCAAAAATCACCTTTTTCTCATCTTCCGCAAGCTTAGCTTTTTCCATCAGCTTTGTACCAGTTCCTCCAACAGAATTTACATGATCTTTCATCTCCCCAAGCTTATCTATGTTCAGCTCCTTTAATGTATAATTATCTAGTTTCCTGTATAAAAATAAATCTTGCACAAAACCATTAGAAAAATCACAACAGTCCTCAGAAAAAGGACTGTTGATACCCAGATAATTAATAGAAAATTTATCAATTGGAATTTCAGCATCATTTATTTTAAAGTGCACAATATCACCATCAAACTCCATTGAAAGAGTACCAGCAAAAACATCAATCTTTGTTTTTGCAGTTTTCATAAAAGGTCTTCCCAAAATAATAGAGTTTGAATCTGAAGTGTCCAAGTTTCCCATATCCAAAATATAAAAATCAGCGGGAAAAATAAGCTCACCCACTTGGACAAGAACATCCTCAAGTACACCTTTTGGGTGTACTGTTGAATGATCCGCCAACTAGATAATTGTCCTGGTCTTTTGCAAAGATCCCATTTTTAATTTTTCAAAAATAGAATAGGGAAGGACATTAACTAAAGCTCCTAAATCAAGCATGGCTTTTGGAAAATAAAGTTTCCAAAATTTACAAGGAACTGAGAAAATCCCCGGATCCTTGCACTTTGGAGGCAAACCTTTTTGCAAAATTAAAGAAATATTTTCACCAGCTTTAATTGTTTTATTAGATTTCAATTTTTTCTTTGAAACACATAATTCTTTTAAAAACTTAGCATAACGAGGAATGTGTTTTATAACATCAAGTAACGAGATGTTTACCTCTACTTTGCGAAAAATGTCCATGATGTCCTCATCCTCATGCTCGCGTTTCGTGCTCTTCAGTCTTGATGGGAATGGAGGTAATGGCTTGTACTCCTTCAGAATTGGCTTGGGTAGTGTTGGAGTTTCTTTTTCTTCCAGCTTTTCAGATTCTTCTTCAACCAACACCTCTTCAAACTCTTCAGCTTCTTTGTTTTTTGGTTCAGATGAGCTCGGACCTTCATATGTCTTTCCGCTTCTGAAGAAAATAGCACTCACATTATGCTTTGGATTGTTTTCAGTATACCCTGGTAACTTTCCTTGAGACTCCAGACAACCCACAAAAGTGGCAAGTTGAGACACCTGTTGCTCCAGATTCTTGATACTAGCTCTAGTTTCGGTCTGGAATGCTTGGGTGCTCGTGGTAAGACTCTTCACTATATCTTCTAAGGCCATGCTGGAACTAGTAGGTTGCTGATGTGTGTTTTGATTTTGGTAATTCTGATTCTGGAAATTTTGCTGCTGAAAGCCTGGCTGCTGAAAATTTCGTTGCTACTGAAATCCGGGTGGAGGCTGAAATTGTTTTTTATACTGATAATTATTTTGAAAATTCTGTTGGTAGCCCCCGACAGCTTTTACTACAACTGTATCCTCTTGCAATATTGGGCACATATCTGTAGGGTGATCAGTCTTTAAGCAAATCCCACATTGTTTCTTTGCAGCTGCTTTTTCTTTAGTCAAGAGCAGAACAACTTTTGTCAATTTAGATATCTGAGCTTCCAGATGAACATTGCTGACTTCCTTGACCCCTTTTGGCTGATCTAGATACCACTCGTCTTCATTCCCAGAATGTTTAGACTCGATCGCTAGCTTCTCAATCAGCTCTCTGATTTAAGTTGGGTTCATGTCACCCAAAGAACCACCACTGGAAGCATTTATAAGTCGTCTTTCCATGGGTGTTAGACCTTCATAGAAACAATTATAGAGCTGGTAAGCACTAATTCCATGTTGGGGGCAACGGACCAACAACTTCTTGAATCTCTCCCAGTAGGTATGTAAAGCTTCTCTTTTTCCTTGTTTGATACCAAAGATTTCTCTTCTGAGACTGGAGACTCGCGTTTCTGGAAAGTATTTCTCTAAAAAAAAGCTTTACGAGTTCTGTCCAAGTGGTGATGGAACCTGATGGGAGTTCATACAACCATTCTCTTGCATAATCTTGAAGTGAAAAGGGGAATGCCCTTAACTTTATCTGGTCTTCTGTGACAGCATGAGGCTTCATTCCTGAACAAACCACATGAAATTCCTTGAGGAATTTATGTGGGTCTTCATTTTCCAATCCTCTGAAAGTGGAAAGAAGATGAATCAGCCCAGATTTAAGTTCGAAGTTATGGGCTTCTGGAAATGTAATGCAAAGGGGCTATTGGTTGACCTCTTGAGTGGCCCACTCTCTAAGGGTCTTTTCTGCTTCGTCTCCACTCATAACTAAGTCTTCAGATTCAGTTTCTGAAGAGTCTGTGGTTTTAGTTTTAACGGAAGGGGGTGGGGAGTAAGTTTTATATGGGCTGTTTTGAGGAGAATATGGGGGTACTTTTGGAAAAAACGGATCTGATTCGTTTCACAAGGTAGTGCCTTGTGGTGTGGAGGTTTTTGGGGGTATGGAAGATGATGAACCAAAGAGACCAGCTGATTGTTTTTTTTTTTCTTGTTGCTTCTTTCTTTAGTTTCCTTGCAGTTCGCTCGATTTCTGGATCAAAAACTAAAGGTGTACCTGAACGAAAAATTCTGGGCATAAAACTATTAGAAAGCGCCGTGTCCCCGGCAACGGCGCCGATTTGTTAACCACGCTGTCGCGCACGTATTAAACAAATAAATTTATCACTGCTGGTTGCACTAAAAATATAGCACAGGGGAGCAGGGTCGAATCCTCAGGGACACAGCCTAAAAGTCAATGCCTTTTTGCATCAGGCACATCTAGTCAAAACAGAAATTATAAAAGGGGGGTTTTGAAATAAACTAAAAACTTGCAGTGAGATTAAACTAAACAAAAATCAATATAAAAAAAAATTTCAGTTCTGTTGCGACTTTCCTAATCACGTAACTGATCCAAATCTGATTATTAGAGATGGGTTCTATCTAAGCTGGTACTGAGAAAAACTAACAAGCTCTAGTAATTTCTCTTTTACCTAAATTAGTTAATCAGAACAGGCTCTTCAATTAACCCTAACTTTTTACTGTTCAATTACAAAAGCTCTTAATTAAATCAGAAAAATTGCTTTAAGTTCTTTGTAAATTTCTTAGCAATACCCAATACTTCTCACAAGCTTGGAAGCGTAAAGATATGATTTTTACAGTTTATACCAGAGTTAAATCCCAAAATGGAACCAATCTGATACTTGTTACTTTTACCAGTTTACAAGAACAATTACGGATTCTATTAACTGATTAACATGAATGATAAAACCCTAGCTAGGTGGTCAACTAAAAAGAATCAAAATCAAACATTCATTAAGAACAAAACTGAAGAATCTAGATAGAAACACAAATAAAAAACCAAATCTAATGATCAATCACATGAAAAGTACTTGTCTTTGCAGAACTGAAAACTAGGGTTTAGCCAGACATGGCCAAAATCTAATAAAAACAACTAAAAAGAGACATCAAACAACTAATCTTACTAAACTAAACGTAGGAGATGATCCACAGTCTTCAGATCTTCTGAAATTGATGAAATCGGAGAAGAAACACCTCCAAAATCGTATTTTCGCCGTCTGGAACCTCTGGAATCGTCAACTTAGGTTACTGGAATGCTATTAGGGTCTTTTTATATGTCTAGCAGCAAAAACGACGCACCTGCGATCGCAAGGGGACAACCTGCGATCGTAGGTTTTGAAATAAACACATCTGATGCCGTTTTAATGAAGTAGGATGTTATTTTGACACTTTTTGGCCAACCTGCGATTGCAAGAAGACAACCTGCGATCGCAGGTTTTGAGATTTCACTTCCGGATGAATTTTGGGCACAAAAGAACCTCGAAGGCAACCTGCGACCAAACTTGCAATCACAAAAAGGTCACCTGCGGTCGCAAGGAGACAACCTGCGATCGCAGCTTGTGTCTATGACGTCCGAAATTTCGTCTACTTTTCAGATCATTTTGAATCGTGTCAATTGGAGTTACGGTTCTCAACATATGGTCAAAATACTGACAGGGGGTCAAAGCTGCCAGCAACATCCTTTAACTTTGATATTGCATATTCTTTCTTCGTGTGACCAATTCAATCGAATGTTCCTTGACCAAAGCATCATCCAAACATTCCTCAACATACTCCATAAGTTTCAAGCTCCATTTTAAGCTCCAAATGCGCATCCAACTGCTCCCAAAGCACTGCTCCACTCGAACTATCTGAAATCTACAATAAAACATGAGCAGTACGGGAATTCTAACGAAATACATGAGCTGAACAGTATTTAAATAAATGACATGAAAATGTACAAAATATTATGCTAAAATGATAATAAAAACTACTCTATAAGATGCATAAAATGGCATCTAACAGATCCAAATGGATATTCAAGAGAAAATATCATCTAGGTGGATCCATATATGCCTATGAAGCATGATTAATTAGTTGCTAAGGGCTATAGGCAGCGAGAAGCAATTGATTATTTTGTTACCTAAGCCTTAATTGCTATGATTAGTTATATTTGAACTCTCATAGTAATATTAGCAATGAAATTATTGTAAATTCATCAAATGGATGTGAAGACAACTTTTTCAATGGTTATCTCAAGAATGAGATTTATTTAGGGCAACATGAAACTTTCGTGATACCTGGACAGGAAAACAAAGTTTGTAAACTTGTTAAATCCTTATACAAGTTGGAGCAAGTTCCTAAATAGTAGCATGAATGATTTGACACCACTGTGAATACTTTCAGTTTTCAACACAACAATGCTTTCAAGTGTAATTATTCCAAATACACATCCGATTACATAGTTTTTATATCTCTTTATGTTGATGATCTGTTGATTATTAGCACTCATCTAGACGATATTCTTGAGATGAAGAAATACCTTTCCTCAATCTTTAAGATGAAAGATCTACGAGAAGTTGATACAATTCTTGGTATTAAGGTGAAAAGAACAGACAGTTAGATTTCTCTAAGTCAATCTCATTAAATAGAGAAAATTATGACAAAGTTTCAACATTTGAATATTAAAGAATTTAACACTCCTTTTGATTAAAGTGTGAAACTTAATGTCAATGCTGGACGAGCAGTGCCTCAATTAGTAGATGCAAGTGCAATTGGGAGCATGATGTATGTAATGCATTGCAATCGACTTGACATCACATTTATTGTAAGAAAACTAAGTCAATATATTGTCAATCTAGGGTCGGATCACTGGAAG
This sequence comes from Lactuca sativa, assembly GCF_002870075.4. Taxonomy (NCBI): domain Eukaryota; kingdom Viridiplantae; phylum Streptophyta; class Magnoliopsida; order Asterales; family Asteraceae; genus Lactuca; species Lactuca sativa. The sequence goes on along the minus strand of NC_056627.2, from coordinate 159,783,576 downwards.
GCAGTGGGTACAGTACTAGGATACCTAAAAAGGACAAGTACTTTTGAGTTGATGTATTCGTCATCTAATGGAATACTAGAAGGTTATTTCGACGCTAGCTGGATAAATCACACCAGTGATTTAAAATCCACAATTGGTTGGATGTATTCTCTAGATGGTGGTGCTATTTCTTAGGTGAGCAAGAAATAGACATACATATGGCATTCGATGATGGAAGCAGACTAATTTCCTTAACAACATCAGGCAAAGAGGCAGAGTGGATTTGAGATTCACTTATGGATATCCGTCTGTAGGATATTCCAGTGCCTTCTATACTGATGTACTGTGACAGTAAGGCCACATTGTCTAAAGTATATAATGTGGTATGTAATAGGAAGTTGAGACATGTAGATCTAAGACACAATTTTGTGAGACAACTAATTGAAAGTGGTACTATCAAAATTGTCTACGTCAAGACAAATAGAAACTTGGCAGATCCATTTAACAAACCGCTGACTAGAGGTTTGGTTACATCTACCACAAGAGTCATGGGTCTGAAACCACAATAAAATTGCTTAGTGATGGAAACCAAACTTGACATTAGTGCTCCTAATTCTCAAGTTTAAAGGGTAACAATAAAATCACTAACGATAAAAGGTACTATCATTAATGATAGATCTATGTGAGGTAGGATAGTATGTCATTGCCGAGAACGAGGTTGAGTTACGACTCTTAACAAAGTTTTGGAGACATCTAAACAATGAAGATATAGTAAAACTTTGCCTATATGACCTAGAGGTGGTGTCGCCTCAAATGAAGATTAGTGTTTTATCTTCTAAATGGTCATGAAAAGGATTTCTAGTGCATGACTATATTAGGGCTCAAGGAGAACGCAAAGACGACATGTGATGTGTAGGGGTAAACCGGAGAGGTCACAAGGTTCATGGTTTAAGCTTATAAGGATACCATTGAAATTCTCTCTTATTGTTTGTCCTCATTAAACTAGGTTCTAATCTTAGTGACACCCAAGTGACATCATATGTCTGAGTGAAAGGAAAATTTCCAACTTGGTGGGGGGTTGTTGGAAATTATAAAGGAAATATTGCAAGTTGGCAAGTTTCCTCTATCCCACATTGGTGGGGGGAAGAAACATTTTGTGAGCTTATAAACCATTTCTCTTGATATGCCTTCAAAGGCTTTAGTGGATCAAAGGAATGGGTCAAGCCCACGCGCACGCCTAGCCGATATTGTACTGCATGAAATGGTGCAATTTAGGCGCACTTGGCACTTCGTATGACGCATCGGTAGTTGAGGAGGTTTTATTTTTGGCAAGTTCGAGCCAAGCCGATTGGACCGATTTGGTCTAACGGTTGACTTTGTGGATAAGGTGACAAAATCTTCTGGAAGGCCGAGAAAACGACTTTCTTGGAGGGAAAGTCATCACCCTAGGGTTTTCTAGAGGTCGATCTATGAGAGCCCTTTTACTGTCTTCTAGGGTTTCAACAACTATAAATACAGCTCCCTAGGAGCCGTATTCTACACACGAAAATCAAAGCTCTCTTGGCGATTTCGTTCTAGCTTCTCAATATTCACTTTGCGTTTATCGTTTTTCATTGTTGTTTGAAACGCGGTATATCCGTATTAAATCCTAGAGTTTTACTTTGTTGCTTACAACCGATAGAAGCGAAGTAAAAACCTTCAAGAGTTTGATTCGTGCAGTTATTACACGTTCGAGATCAGCCGTTAACAGGTCGATTTTACTTTATTGTCTTGCGTTTATTTTTTTCTAATAACATGACATTCTGCTTCTACTCATTTCATATAATCTGATCTAATCGGGAATTATTGATCTGGTTTCTAGAAGAAACTTGGTAGTCATATTAATAATAATTGAGTTTATTATTCCCAACTAATTGACATATAGTGTGCAATATTATTTGCCGATGCCTAAATTTTATGCACATCACCTACCACTGATGTATATTTTGGTTGAATCACTAAAATTCAATCTTATACCTAATGCTAATACCAATAATATTAATATAAACAATCGAGAATGGTGTAATGTATAAAATCAATTAAGAATTTGGGTTAAAAAAAAAAACAAATTCATGGAATAAAACTTGCATGCGTTATTTACTTAATTGAATTAAATGATAAGGGTGAAAATTATAACTTACAAAATACTTCTTTCTTGAATACGGTGCAAACACATTGACGTCATGTACTTACGTTACCACACCCCCACAACGCCACACGATACAACCGAATAAACTTATACAAATATTGTTTCTTAATTTCCAATGCCAGCATGGAAATTAAGAAAGGCGAGGAAGACAGAGAGAAAGGCGAGAGAGAAAAATAAAATCGCACCTGAATCACGATCATGATGCATGAAGGACTTGAGAAGCTGTGAAGAAAATCGTTGATGATCAATGGATGCTACGTGAGGTTCTTTTCTTATTATGTTTAGAAGTAATTTTGATAAGCAAACCGATCGGGTCAATCCGATTCCAAGTCAACGGTTCAACCGGTTAATAATTAGACAAAAACCTGGTCTTTAAATAATTAAGATAAATAAATAAGCTATTTGCGTTGACGTTGACTGCTTCATGAACGCCTTCTTCTTTCCTCCCTGCTTTCTTTTGGTGTCTCTATATAACGACACCATCTGAATTGTATATGTATCACTGATCTTCAATATCACAATATGCCACCCGGCAACATCATTCCATCATTTATTCGGACATGGATTAAGCCGGAGCATCCCGAGGTCAATGCCACGCACAATCCTGTGGCTGCTGATATCCATGCCCATCAGAATCCGGTGGATCCGCCCCCATCGGGATTTGGTCAACCGCCGTCTGTTGGAGTTATAAGGCCATTCGTTGCTTCCATACCTTACGGTAGCAATCAGATGCATAATGGCGCATTACCACCGTCACTCGGCAAATTAGGTGAACGAGCGAGATCTGAACCTGTGGCACCTTCGGCAAACAAAAAGGCTTCTGCTGCACAACAAAAGGCCGGGTTTAGTAAGACTGCTGCTGCGTATAAGAGGTCTCACCCGTCAGCAAACAACTAAGGAAGTATCGAGAGTTATTCTGAATATCAAAAAATGTTTGTTATGTTGTAAGCTTCTTATTTGACATTTAAATAAAATCATGTCAATATTTGATGGTGTTTCAGTGAACTTCTCAAGCTTTAATGGCATCTAAAGTGGCTCGAAAGCCTATGATTTCATACCATCTCTACCGTGTTTAATGAAAATACTTTGTTTCAGATGGTTTAATTGAACCCTTTAAACCCAATTTTGTCGATTCAATACAACCGGTGGTATATCAATCGTTTGAATTTTTTAAAAAGCTATGTAAATTATTTTTATCAAAATATATATATATATATATATATATATATATATATATATATATATATATATATATATATATATATATATATATATATATATATATATATATCTTTACTATCTTATAAAAGATATCTCGTTATTTCTAAAAATAGATTGAATAAAATAATAATATTTTTTTAAGACGTCCAAATCATTAAGCTAATTGTATAACTAATCACTAATAAAATAATATTAAAATTTAAACAAACTCCTATAAATCTTCTCTTCCAAGGTTTTGACAATATCTTTTTTCATCCAAATAAATACTCAACACCCTATAATTTGGTCATTTCATGAATTTTCTTTATTTTTAATATGACATGTTTCCAAAAAAATTAATGATTGAATTGAAAATAATCATTCTCCATCGAAAAAAATTAATTGTCGAAGCAAACTATTTGTCGTCCGCCGCTTTGCACGGGTAAACGGCTAGTATATATATATATATATATATATATATATATATATATATATATATATATATATATATATATATATATATATATATATATATATATATATATATATATATATATATATATGTTTAGGTTATTCTATTAAAACTAATTATTATGTTATTGTATGTATAAATATTAGCCAATCATTTTACTTATTTTAAGAAGGTGATTAATATATATTATTGAATTAAAAATAATCGAAAAGTATCGTCTAATTTAACTAGAAGGGTATTGTCTCACCCCAAAACCAGAACGGTGGAAACGTTCGGGGGTGGAGGACGTCATGTAGAATATCACAACAAAGCATAGTAGTAAACAAGCAACAACATCATCAATTGCATTAATAATATAATTTAATACAAGTGTGTTCTTCGAAATTTATAAGACACCAAAAATGTAAATCAAAATAAAAGATGAGTCTTAAACGAGCTCCATCTTCTCAAAACCTGGCATCGGTACCTGTCTACTGATGACCAGAGAATACAAGTTATTTTGAAGGAGTTTATCAGCTTTTAAAGCTGGTGAGTTCATAAGCATTTTAGTATCATTGTTTGTATTATAATATTTCTAAGTGTTTGATGTGTAAGTTTGTAAATGTTTGTAGTGAATGTTTGTATCTCCTAGAAAATCCTATATTTTCTACTAAATGGAGCCGTCTACCAAGACATCAAATGTTCTGTATGTTTGTTTCTTGTAAGAGTGTATTTTCCCAAGTGTGACTATCATTAACAAAAAATATAGTTTTTACATTATCCTTTATGTGAGAAGATCACAATGTGAATGCAATGGGGAAATAATAAAGTACTGTAGTGTTGTATTATAGTAACTACTGCTGTACTAACTGATGGGTTTTAGCCATAAGAACTTTCTTATGTGCGCATGCAAAACCCTAATGCTTGGATCTAGGTTTCTCTAATTAAACATGCTTTGAATCCAAGACTTCTAATGACTAATTAGGTATAAGAACAATACAAAATCAGATCTAGAAATTTACCTTTGAATCTCTTGTTTGATCTTGTTGTCTTGGAGCTCTAGAGTCACAATTTTCACTCCTCTAATGGCTTACAAACACCAACTAGCAAAGAAGATGATTTGAGAGAGAGGGTTGGGAAGAAATCGGCCAGGGTACTTTACTTTAGATGAAATGCCGATTCCCCTTGCTCTAGGGGTCTATTTATACTTGTAGGCTCCTAGGGTTTCACCCTTAAACCCTAGCTGGATAATCTTTCCTTAAAGCAATCCAAATCCTTACCTAAGATAAGCCTTGGACGATTTTGAGGCTATCCTAAGCCCTAGAATCCGTCCAACCCTTATCCCTTAAGGATTTACAGCCTAAAGTGCAACTATCAAACAATTGACAGTTTATACCCTCTTATTTAATTAATCTCTTTAAGTCACCAAAATTAATACTAATTAATCTATGACTTGTATTAATCAAATAACAATATTATCATTCCTTATATTATTCTCATAATATATTAATAATATTTATTCTCTCATAATAAATCATCCTATCAAGTTGCTATGGTGAAGGCAACCCAAAAAGACCATGCACAATCGGGTCAAATACTTGCCTAATATAGTTGCAGCCTTAGACACTATTCCAACAGTCTCCCAATTGGATAAGTCTAGTAACTATATGCACAAGTACAATTCGATTTGCAATCATAGCTCTCAAAGACGCTGTCAAACTCTGATCTGATCAATCTTGTCCTTTAGATAAGGGATCGTACAGTCTTCCGCTAGATATCATGCTAACAATTCTATGGAATGATTAGTCAAGCATTTAGATTTCTCAATCTCTGATTTATTTGACATAGAACTTAATCGAACACATCAATTCAGTTCTGAACGGGCCCGGCACATAAGTCAAATGAAATCATCGAGCGGTCGAGATATCGCTTTTACCTTCTTAGGATAAAAGTTACAGATAAACTTCGACTTATATGCATTTACTTATTCATTAATCAACTATACACAACAATGCGTTTTATAACACCGAGTTACTGATGCGTTTTCGCATTATCAATGTTCAATCAATTAACAAATAACAAACCATATATCTAGGTTTTAAGACTATATGATATTATCGTCTTGCGATCATCCTTTTATATCATATTCCATAAAGTGATTCCAGCAAGCGCGGGTTTGTTCCAATGCTCAAAACTAGTTCATAAGCACTCATGAACGTTGCAGCAACCCTTTGCTATGTCTAATACCATTTAGACAATCTACACACCAATTCATGACAATCTTCATTCATATCTACTTCCAACATATGAACGATTGTGGACAATTTGAATAATTTGATTATTCTTAATAAACTCAATTATTACGGAAGTCAAAACATGCAAAGTGAAACAATAGTTAAACAATTAACATAAGACAGTAACATTACTCATAAATAAAACTCCTTTACTTAATCATCAAATGTTAATTACATTTATCTATTACACGTTTCTAATACTATCTAATCTATACTAATATCATCCTTCAGCCCAATATTCCTAGCATGCTGCAAGTGCTTAACCCTACTCAGTCCCTTCGTAAGCGGATCTGCTGGGTTATCTTCTGATGATATCCTCTTCACTACGAGTTGTCCTTCTTCTACATGATGTCTAAGAAAGTGATATTTTCTGTCGATATGTCTAGATCTACCATGATCCCTCGGTTCCTTGGTCAAGGCAACCGCTCCTTCATTATCACAGAAAATCTCCATGGGCTCCTTTATGGCAGGTACAACTCCAAGGTCTCCAATGAAGTTCTTCAGCCATATTGCCTCCTTCGACGCTTCGGTCGCTGCAATGTACTCTGATTCGCACGTTGAATCAGCTACGGTTTCCTACTTGGAACTTTTCCAAGTTACTGCTCCTCCATTCAGGGTAAAGACCCAGCCCGACTGCGAACGGTAGTTGTCCCTATCGGTTTGAAAGTTGGCGTCACTATACCCTCGCACCTTCAAGTCATCACTCCCTCCGAGGACTAAGAACCATTCCTTTGTCCTCCGAAGGTACTTAAGGATATTCTTAACCGCAATCCAATGTGCTCTGCCAGGATTCCCTTGATATCTACTAACCATGCTCAAAGCAAAGGCTACATCAGGGCGAGTACAAGTCATAGCATACATGATTGAGCCAACTGCGGAAGCGTATGGTACTCGGCTCATTTTTGTTATTTCAGCTTTGGTACTCGGACTTTGAGTCTTACTTAATTTGGCATTACTTTGTATCGGTAATTCTCCCTTCTTCGAGTTTTCCATACTAAAACGTTTTAGTACCTTCTCTAAGTAAGTGTTCTGACTAAGTCCTATTAGTCTCTTACTTCTTTCGCTCACTATCCTTATTCCCAAAATGTAAGAAGCCTCTCCGAGGTCCTTCATAGCGAAGCACTTCCCGAGCCAGGACTTAACTTCCTGCAGAGTCGGGACGTCATTTCCTATGAGTAATATGTCATCGACATATAGAACGAGGAAGCTTACGATACTCCCACTGGCTTTGACATATACACACGATTCATCTTCGCTTCGTACAAATCCAAACTCTTTGACTTTCTCATCGAAGCAAAGATTCCATCTGCGAGATGCTTGCTTAAGTCCATAAATGGACTTCTCAAGCTTACACACTCTATTCGGATGCTTCGGATCCACAAACCCCTCTGTCTGAGCCATGCAAACATCCTCAGCCAACTTCCCGTTAAGGAAAGCGGTCTTGATATCCATTTGCCAAATCTCATAATCATGAAATGCGGCAATCGCTAGCATCACTCTAATAGATTTTATCTTCGCAACTAGTGAGAAGGTCTCATCATAGTCAACTCCGAGAGTTTGAGTAAAGCCCTTCGCGACCAATCGCACTTTATATGTGTGTACGTTTCCATCCACGTCGGTCTTCTTCTTGAAGATCCATTTGCACCCAACGGTCTTACGTCCGGGCACATTATCAACCAAATTCCAAACTTGGTTATCATACATGGATTGGATCTTGCTATCCATTGCCTCTTTCCATTTCGCAGACTCCGGGCCTGCCATGGCTTCCTTATAGCTATTAGGTTCATCAAGGTTTATTAGTCTACCATCACTAATATACATGTCCCTTTCGGTAGTAATATGAAAACCATAAAACTGGGGTTGAACTCTAACTCTTTCGGAACGTCTAAGAGGTAAGGACTCGTCAATTGGTTCAACCAGAGTTTCCTCCTCGGGTTGAGTGCCAGCGGTAGAGGTTCCTTCATCTATCGACTCTTGAATCTCTTCAAGCTTGATTTGCCTCCCACTGTCTCCTTGGCCTATGAGTTCTCGCTCTCGGAAAACTCCTCTCCTCGCAACAAAGACAACATTGTCCTTCGGTCTATAGAAGAGATATCCAAAGGATTTCTGCGGGTAGCCGATGAAAATACATCGCTCACTACGAGGTTCAAGCTTGTTGTGAGTATCTCGTCTTACGAAAGCCTCGCAACCCCAAACCTTGATATGTGCCAACGAGGGAGATTTCCCTGTCCACATCTCGTGAGGTGTTTTGGCAACCTTCTTAGTAGGGACTCGGTTAAGGATATGGGCGGCAGTCTCTAAGGCATACCCCCAAAAAGAGATAGGTAGTAAAGCACGACTCATCATAGAGCGAACCATATCTAATAAGGTTCGATTACGCCTTTCTGCTACACCATTCAACTGCGGTGTCCTAGGAGGCGTCAATTGTGAAACTATTCCACACTCCTTGAGATAATCGTGGAATTCAAGACTTAAGTACTCTCCTCCTCGATCGGATCGAAGCATCTTGATTTTACTGCCCAATTGATTCTCCACTTCATTCTTGAACTCTTTAAACTTTTTCAAAAGTTTCTGACTTTTGCTTGATTAAGTAAATATACCCATATCTACTATAGTCATCGGTAAAAGTCACGTAGAAGCGGTTCCCATCCTTCGTGGTTGATCTAAACGGTCCACATACATCGGTATGTATTAGGTCCAATAGACCCTCACCCCTTTCGCAAGAACCAACGAAGGGTGACTTAGTCATCTTTCCAAGCAAACAAGACTCGCATGTGTCATCTTCCCTAAGGTCGAATGACTCCAACACTCCATACTTTTGGAGTTGGGCTATGCGTTTCTTGTTGACATTTCCAAGACGACAATGCCACAAGGATGCTTTATCCATACTATTGGAAGAATCTATGTTCAAAACATCATTTCCTAAGTTATCAACAATCATAACAGTTTCATAAATTCCATTACACGGTATTTCTTCAAAATAAAAGACACCATTTAGATAAGCTAAAATAGAACCATTCTCATTATTAAAAGAAAATCTAAAACTTTGTCTAAACAAGCCATGAAATGAAATGATGTTTGTAGCCATTTCTGGCGAATAGCAACAATTGTTCAAATCTAAACTTAAACCATTCCTAAGCACTAAAGAATACTGATGTGTGTGAAACAAACTAGTTTTAATCCTACTAACTTAGACACAAAATAAACACACGAAAGGCAGTGTACCTATCGATTAGTAATATAGTTCAAGCAAGTAGGGTATTGAACACAGGGAACGGTAAACAATTAAAATAAATGCTAATATTATCTAAATAAAACAAGTAATAAAAAGGGGGTTTCTCTAGTTTTGCAAGACTAGAAACTTAATCAATCAATTAACTTTCAAACAAAGACAATTAACAACTAAGAAGAACAAGAAAGGACAACTAGATTCAATGATAAAAGAGACTTCTGTTCAGATTCGATTCACTTATTCCTATGGTTGATTTCGTGGCAAGTGCAATGGATTAATATGTCAATGGTTACCGATTCCTAATGTGATTGGGTTCATGTTCATTATTACCAATCCTTTAGTAGACAAGTTAATTCAAACAATGGCCAGTTGATTAAACTAACAAGTTTCCTAGTGTTTAGTTCGTATCAAGCAAGACTTATAATAATATTTAATCAAATTTGTTCAATTCAATCAACTCATGTATAGATGTTCATCACACATGCTCACACATTGATTTACATATTTTATAGTTAACCCTAGTTTCATATTCACTATTCCTAGGCATACAATCTAATATTCATAAAACTATATGAATCAAGTAATCAAGAAGATATTCATGCAACTCAATCACTTATTTGTTAACTAAAAACATTTATCATCAATACATAAGGATCTTTAATAAGCTTAACAAGATGAATAACCATATTAATATCATTTCAACCACTCAATCAAACCATATTCATAAGATTATCTCATCCAAATAGAAGTAAAAATCTTTTAGCTCATATCTAAAGCAAGTAATAACCTAAAATCAAAATCTAATGATTCAAACATGGTTCAAAACAAAGATTAAGAAAAGTAGAATGAATATTTGCCTTTGATTCTCTTCTAAATTGTCTCTTATGTTGCAATCTCGAAAATAGCAGCTCCAAGAACCCTTCTGGTCTTCAAAAGTCGCAACTAGCCTCCACAAAACGTTAGGGTTCGAATGAGAAGAGTTTCTATATATAAATTCTGAAAACAGCGTCAACTCGACGAGTTTTCACCAAAACCTCGTCGAGTTTTTTCGATAATCCGCGTATACAGTGTGTACGGCAAGGCATCTTCTGGAACATTCTAACCAACTCGTCGAGTTTGTGCTAAAAACTCGTCGAGTTTCTTTTGGAATCAACATTTTCTCAAAACACGAAAGTCGTTCGAAATTGTGTGTAGTTTTCATAACATTTTGAATCTCGTCAATCGGAGTTACGGTTCATGAGATATGGCCAACACACTGATGAGGGGTCAAGCTGTCCAGCAACATCCTTCTTTCTTCAAAATCCAAGATCCAAGCTTCCAATCACTCAATCCTCTTCCTTTCTCACCCGAGCATGTCTTTTATTGCTGAAATTGAAATATTAAGCTAATTAAGTATCTTTTGTTCATAAAATGATATAAAATCAACAATAATTATTAAGATAATGAATGATTTCTATGACTAAATAAGCCCATATGAAATACACTCCAATCTTGGTCACAGACGACGATCTTCTGTTCCCCATGATTAGATTTATTCTTCCAGCCTCCACATCCCTATTTCTTCTTAGTCCCTGCACATTAGAACAAATGTGGTAACCACAACCGGTATCAAGAACCCAAGAAATAGCCTGCGATGAATCGTTAGATATAACTTTGTATATACCTGCGAAAGACGGCTTGATCTTTCCTTCCTTGATGGCTTGCAGGTACTCTGGGCAGCTTCTCTTCCAATGTCCTATCTTGTGGCAGTGGTGGCACTCTTCCTCCTTTGGGTTAGGGTAGAGCTTAGCAGGATCAACTTTGGTCCCACTAGAAGAGGCACCATCTCGGGCTTTAACCTTACGATAGTTCTTAGACGAAGCCTTCCTCTTCTTCCCCTTTCCTTTTCCAATAGCCAAGACAAGAGCAGCGGGTGGATTGGGAGTTGGTGCAGCAGACTTGTCCTTGAAGTTTCTCTCAGCGACCCTCAAGAGACCTTGGAGTTTGCTTAGGGTAACCTCCTCTTTGTTCATGTGGTAGGTCATCCTAAATTGATTATAGCTTGGAGGCAAAGAGTGAAGCACCATGTTGATCGCCAAGTCTTCCCCAAAGTCAACATTCAACCTGCGAAGGCGGTCGACATACCTTTGCATCTTTTGCAGGTGCACGGTAAGAGACTCTCCATAACCCATCTTAGCGGAAATCATGTTAGTGAAAATCTCATAACGCTCTTGTCTCGCGTTTTGGTGGTATCTCTCCAATAAGTCTTGATGCATCTCGTACGGGTACATGTCCTCATATGACTTTTGGAATTCAGAGTTCATAATGGCTATCATGATGCAATGTACCTTCGTTGCATCACGCTCATGAGTTTCAAAAGCGGTCATTTCAGCTGGAGTAGCGATATCAGGGTTAATTTTCTCGAGCTTCTCATCAAGGACATACTCCTTATCCTCATAGCGAGCAATGGTGCGAATGTATCTTATCTATTCGCTAAAGTTCGTTCCATCAAAGGTGACCTTTTGACAAAGGCTCATCAATGTGAAAGAACTAGCAACAGCGTTGTTTGCGTTCGACATCTACAAATAGAAAGGATAAAGATAGATTAGAATATGAATCCCTAATTATCACCCAATAAGAAAAATTAGGGCTAGGATCCAACAACATATTTACATATTAGAAAAGGGATGCCGTAATCTAACATGCAAACAATTTGAAGGTAAGTGAATGACGATTCACTAATTCTCCACCATGAAAACCTAACTTTAAGTTCTAAATGAATTTGAGAATTCCTAGGTCTAGATGAGATTCATTGAAACTTTTCAATGGCATGTTTAAATCTCGATATGCCCCTCTAGTTTGTGACTGGGATACCGAGGATCACAAAGCGGGTGTGAATTACCATGCAAATTCACATGGTGCCTTCATTGTAACGATCACCTATTCGATGTGCCGGTAAACCACACACGCTCCATCGAACTATGATAAACAATGAATCACCCTTTGCCACCTTTGCTTAGAACCAATTAGTTTGCCGGTAAACCACACACGCTCCACTAACTTCTTAGCAAGGGTGCAAAGTGTAATTTCATGGGATTGCATCAATTCACTTTTCCTAAAGTAACTAAGATTGGGAAGTTTTATAAAACATGTAGTTACTTTGTATTTCATATTATACTTTTAATGAGAGGATGAGGTTACCCTATCCTACCCGTTCGGCTAACGACCCTCCACCGATCAAGCAAGCGGTGGGTGTGAGTGTAAACCCATTAAGCGCCATTTTATAGGCCGCAACCTTATACCCAACTTATAGATCAGCTTCGTGAATGAGGCCTACTAACGGTAAGATTAGCATTTTAGTTATACACACACACATATATATATATATATATATATATATATATATATATATATATATATATATATATATATATATATATATATAATCTTGTAATATTATATTAGTATAGGGTTGTATTTTAAACTTGTAAAAATCTAGGGTTTGAAATTTAAATTGTCTAAATTAAAACTTTTAATCACAAAACATAAATTTCAAAACTTGAGGACAAGTTTTAAACATTTAAAACATGGAGGATCAAATAACAAATAATTTTAATTAACAATTAATTCCATAATTATCCATATTTGATTTATTTAAGATTTCATGCAAAATAATTACCAATTTAATCAAAATAATTAATTAATTATCACATAAGGAAATTAAATATTTTATTAATAGATAAATATCTTTAATTAGATCAAGATTATAGTCATATATATCAAAAAATCGGATTAGGGTTGATGTAATATGATAAAGGCAAGTTTCCATAAGATAAATATCAAAAAATCCCGAATTTGGCCCTTCCTAACGCTCGGACTCGTCGAGTACCCACTCTGGACTCGCTGAGTCAGGCCAACTCGCCGAGTCCACTATGGGACTCGCTGAGTCCATGAATCAGAAACACAAAATTTGAATTTTGCAAATAAGATTCAAACAAACAAACAACAATTTAATAGAAACCAACCTGGGCTCTGATACCACTCATGGGTTTTAGCCATAAGAACTTTCCTATGTGCGTATGCAAAACCCTAATGCTTGGATATAGGTTTCTCTAATTAAACATGCTTTGAATCCAAGACTTCTAATGACTAATTAGGTATAAGAACAATACAAAATCAGATCTAGAAGTTTACCTTTGAATCTCTTGTTTGATCTTGTTGTCTTGGAGCTCTAGAGTCACAATTGTCACTCCTCTAATGGCTTACAAACACCAACTAGCAAAGAAGATGATTTGAGAGAGACGGTTGGGAAGAAATCGGCCAGGGGTACTTTACTTTAGATGAGATGCCAATTCCCCTTGCTCTAGGGGTCTATTTATACTTGTAGGCTCCTAGGGTTTCACCCTTAAACCCTAGATGGATAATCTTTCTTAAAGCAATCCAAATCCTTACCTAAGATAAACCTTGGACGATTTTGAGGGTATCCCAAGCCCTAGAATCCGTCCAACCCTTATCCCTTAAGGATTTACAGCCTAAAGTGCAACTATCAAACAATTGACAGTTTATACCCTCTTATTTAATTAATCTCTTTAAGTCACCAAAGTTATACTAATTAATCTATGACTTATATTAATCAAATAAAAATATTATCATTCCTTATATTATTCTCATAATATATTAATAATATTTATTCTTTCATAATAAATCATCTTATCAAGTTGCTATGGTGAAGTCAACCCAAAAGGACCATGCACAATCGGGTCAAATACTTGCCTAATATAGTTGCAGCCTTAGACACTATTCCAACACTAACTACCTTAAACCAATTGTTATTTAGGATATAATGTGAAATGGTTGCACCATACTTTCGACTAATAACACGACGATGAAAGACGTTGGAAGAAATGACATTTGGCACCCGTAGACTTGCTAGTCCCACTGTAGCGAACAACAAGGTATATGATAGTCAGTCCAATATAGATCTATACACAAATTTACGCTCTCCCTCCAGGAGACTCGTGATACAAATCGAGCCATGACAGTGATACCATGCCCCGAACAATGGTTCACATATATGTTATTGTATACTTGTATATGTAATGTATGTACTAGAGTATTGTATGTTCTCTCAGTCTAGTATGTAGTATGTTCTCTTTGTTTCTCATATAGTATGTTCTGTTTCTTATATAGTATGTTCTGTTTCTCATATAGTATGTCCTGTTTCTCATATAGTATTTTCTGTTTCTCATATAGTAAGTATTGAATCATGTATGAACTGAATCTTTGTATGCTTCATTGTACTAGAAGTAATGAGTAGTATCTTCCTAAACTATACCTATTATAGTTTACTAGTAGAATTGTTTGTATAACTGAATGTATTGAACTGAGATAAAGGCTTTATGTCTTATACATATATATATATATATATATATATATATATATATATATACTAGGACAAACAACAGGGTACCCTAACTCCACAACCAAACAACGAACAGTTAGTATAGTGTGTCATCAGTCCTAAGTCCTTCAAACCTTACTTATATACCTATATATGCACTAGACATGGTTTTGACAATATATATAAGTTTAAAAAGAAGTTTTGTAAAACTTTTTGAAGAGTTTGATAATAAATATTGATGACTTGATGACATTCTAGGAAACGATTTAAAAGCAGTTTGGCATATAAGAACAAGTTTGATAAAGAGTTTAACATGTAAAACAAGTTTGATAAACAGTTTGAAGTAGTTTGATCGATAAAACAACTGAAAGTATAGTAAATCCATTTGTTTGAGAGTTATTAATCACATGTGATTGATATAATAACTATAATGTTTGAACTTGTACCCCCCTAAAAGCATTTAAAATCATTTACAAGGTAGATTAAGGGGTATGAACTCACCTGTAGTGTGTGGTTTGGATGAACGAGTGGTATAGGATGCTAAGTGTCAAGTGAAGACTCGAGCACACACACAGATCCTATTTAACATATAATGACACATATATGTATCTAATTTGTGATTTAACAACTAATTAAGCAAGTAAAGACACCCTAGGACATGGAAAACACTTTAATTCAAGCGCTAGAAGCACCAAAGGGTTGCATCCAAGGGAAGTATGGCCTTACATTGGAGTTTACGGCCAACATGGATGTATCATATGAGTTTACGGCCCAGAGGTAAACCCCCATGAGTTTACGGCCGTAAACTCATGGTATTTTGTACCAAATTGTGTTTCAAGGTCTTACAAGTCCTTAGGAAGTGTCCTATGTTCAAGTCAAAGCCTTACAAAGGAGTGGTGGCACAAATGCACCACTTATTAGTGTTTACCACCCAAGGTGATTGCCTTGGACGTAAACACCATATGTGTCTTCAGTTTCTTGATGTTTTATAAGTGATTCAAGCATATAAGAAGCTAAGAGCAATGTACTTACTGATAAGAAGCTTGTAAGGGTGTTTAAGGTCTAAGAACACTAGTGTGTGTTTTTTGTGAAATGAAGAACACTTGAAAATCTATCAAAATGAAGAGATTTCATGGATGAAATCATGTATAATCACTAGATAAAGAGATGTAACAACCAATCAAGACAAAGAATTCTTACATTTTTGGAAGATCGGGATGAAGATCTTATGATACTTGAGAGAGAAATGGGGTTTCTAGCCTTGAAATGTATAAGAAATGAGGAAAATGATGTAAACTCATGTATTAAACATGATTTGGTGGACAAACTCATGAGTTTACGGCCCAAACATGAAGGTTTGGCCGTAAACTCCTCTTAATGGGTTCAAGGCTTGATTAAGGTACAATGGACTCAAGCAGATACTCCCTAACACCCGATTCTTGAAGATACTAGGCTTAGAACACTCAAATAGAATCTAAACAGTGCTAAATGATAGCAGAAACAAGTCTAAATTTGATTGAATTGTTTGACTGTACAAGATAGAAATTTCGGGTTGTCACATCATCCCCCCGTTAGAGAGAATTTCGTCCCGAAATTAGAGTTTAAGCAAATAAGTAGTTACAAATAACTAAGTAAAAAGATGAGGATATTTCAATTTCATTTGATCCTCGCGCTCCCAAGTGAATTCAGGTCATCGCTTGGCGTTCCAACGAACCTTCGCTATCGAAATACGGCTTTGTTTCGTTTTCTTGACATATCGGTCCATGATCTCTACAGGTTCTTCCACGATGTTGAGGCTCTCGTTGATCTCAATCTCGTCGAGTGGGATAACAAGAGTCTCATCCGATATGCACTTTTTCAAGTTCGAGACGTGGAAAGCAGAATGTACGTTACTGAGTTCGCGGGGTAGATTGAGTTTGTAAGCTACTGGGCCGATTCTAGCGAGAATCTCGAAAGGCCCTACATATCTTGGATTTAGCTTTCCATGCTTTCCGAAGCGTATCAAGCCCTTCCAGGGTGAAACTTTCAAAAGAACCTGGTCTCCCACCTGGAATTCCAAAGATTTCCTTCTTTTGTCTGCGTAGCTTTTTTGTCGGTCTCTAGAGGCTTTCAATCGTTCATGAATCTGAACGATCTTCTCTGTCTTTTCCCGAATGATCTTCAGACCTGTGAGAGTGCTGTCAGGAACTCGTCCTTTAGCTAACTGGGTGTCACCCACCTCAGCCAACACAGAGGGGATCTGCACTTTCGGCCATATAGGGCTTCAAATGGAGCATCCTCTATGCTCGTGTGATAACTATTGTTGTAAAAAAACTCGACAATGGGTAAATGAGTATCCCATGCCTTCCCAAAGTCGATCACACAGGCTCGCAACATATATTCCAAGGTTTGAATAGCCCTCTCACTTTGTCCGTCGGTTTACGGATGGTAGGCTGTACTCATGTCTAGCCTCGTTCCAAGGGAACTTTGTAGCGACTGCCAGAACCTCGAAGTGAATCTACAATCTCTATCAGAGATAATGGATATGGGAACACCATGCAGTTGTATGATCTCCCTAATGTAAGTTCTTGTTAGTTTCTCCATCTTGTCAGTCTCTTTGATAGGCAGGAAGTGTGCGGACTTGGTTAACCTATCAACGATCACCCATATGGTATGGAGACGACCCGTTGTCTTGGGCAACTTGGTGATGAAGTCTATAATGATCCGCTCCCACTTCCATTCAGGTATCTCCGATTGCTAAAGTAAACCCGATGGTTTCTGGTATTTGACCTTAACCTCTGCGCAAGTAAGGCATTTACTCACGAAGGTAGCAATCTTTGCTTTCATGTTAGGCCACCAGTATAACTTTTTAAGATCCAGATACATCTTATCTAAACCTGGGTGGATGAAATATCGAGTGTTGTGCGCCTCGGTCATGACCAAGTCTCTGAAACCACCGTGTTTCGGTGTCCAGATCCGATCCATGAAATATAAAGCTCCGCCACCCTTGACTTCCAAGTTCTTGTCCATCCCTCTTAGGGACTCACTCGCCACATTTTCAGGTTTCAAAGCGTCGAGCTGAGCCTCCTTAATTTGGGTGGTCAAGTGTCAATGGATAGTCATAGTCAATGATTTAACTCTATGAACAGAGTATTCTTTTTGATTAAGGGCATCAGCTACTACGTTGGCCTTCCTGGGATGATAACGAATTTGGCATTCGTAATCACTGAGTAGCTCGACCCACCATCGTTGTATCATGTTGAGCTCCTTCTGGTCGAATATATGTTGTAGGCTTTTGTGGTTTATAAAGATAGTGCTTTTCGTATCGTACAGATAGTGTCTCCAGATCTTCAGAGTAAAGACAACTGCTCCTAACTCAAGATCATGTGTGGTGTAGTTGACCTCGTGTGTCTTCAGTTGCCTTGAGGCGTAGGCAATGACCTTATCTATTTGCATTAGAACACAACTGAGCCCTTGATTTGATGCATCACAGTAGACTATGAAGTCTTTTATTCCTTCCGAGAGGGATAGTATCGATGCGGTGCATAAGGCTTGTTTCAGCATTTGGAACGCTTTCTCTTTCTTCTCTTTCCAGTCAAAGGCCACGCCCTTCTGGGTCAAATTCGTAATAGGTTTTGCAATTCTGGGGTGGAGGACATCATGTATAGTATCACAACAAAGCATAGTAGTGAACAAGCACTAACATCATCCATTGTATTCATAATATAATTTAATACAAGTGTGTTCTATGAAGTTTATAAGACACCAAAAATGTAAATCAAAATAAGAGATGAGTCTTGCACAAGCTCCATCTTCTCAAAACCTGGCATCAGTACCTGTCTACTGATGACCTGAGAATACAAGTTATTTTGAAAGATTTTATCAGCTTTAAAGTTGGTGAGTTCATAAGAATTTTAGTGTCATTGTTTGTATGAAAATCTTTCTAAGTGTTTGATGTGTAAGTTTGTAAATGTTTGTAGTAAATGTTTGTATCTCCTAGAAAATCCTATATTTTCTACTAAACGTACCCTTCTACCAAGTCATCAAATTTTCTGTATGTTTTTTTCTTGTAAGAGTGTGTATTTTCCCAAGTGTGACTATCATTAACCAAAAATATAGTTTTTACATTATCGTTTATGTGAGAAGATCACAATGTGAATGCAATGGGGAGATAATAAAGTACTGTAGTGTTGTGTTATAATAACTACTGCTGTACTAACTACCTTAAACCAACTGTTATTTAAGATATAATAAGAAATGGTTGCGTGATACTTTCGACTAATAATACGACGATGAAAGACGTCAAAAGAAATGACATTTGGCACCCATAGACTTGCAAGTCCCACTGTAGCGAACTGCAAGGTGTAGGATAGTCAGTCCAGTATAGATCTATACATAAATTCGCGCTCTCCCTTCAGAAGACTCGGGATACAAATCGAGCCATGACAGTGATACCATGCCTCGAACAATGGTTCACAATTATGTTATTGTATACTTGCATACGTAATGTATGTACTAGAGTATTGTATGTTGATGTGTGTAAAATCCACTAGTTTTAAACCTACTTTTAATTATTGAATAACACACAAAAGGCAGTGAACCTATCAATTGTGGTATAGCTAAATAAGCAGGGTATCGAACACAGGGAACGACAATTTAAACTAAAAACTAATTTAATCTAAGTTAATTAAAAAGCAGGGGTTGTTCTCTAGTTTTACAAGACTAGAAACTTACTAATTATTACTAATTTAAAGCTAGAAATTAACGATTTAACTAGATTCAATAATTGGAAAGGAACTTCTGTTTAGTTCAACATGGTTAACTCTATGGTTGATTTTCAAGGTAATAGTGCAATGGATTAATTCTTTCGTTGGTTACCGATTCAAGTGATTAGGTTCATGTTCACTACCCTAATCCTTAGCAAATAAACTAACTCAAACAGTGGCCAATTGCTTAATTTAATTATATTTACTAGATTAATTATTCGGGTTAAGTTAGACTTGCAATAGTTAACTAATTTAGTCTTTTTTTATTAACCTCTTGTTTGATAGTCATCTTACAAGCTTGCACATGAATTTACTCAATTTTCATATTAATTCTAGTTTCATATGCATTAATCCTAGACATATAACTATGTGGTCACAATATATCATATGAGGACAATAATCAATATATGTTCATGCTAATCAATTATCTTCCTATTAACAGAAAATTAATTATTATTCACATACAAGGTTCTTTAGCAAGCTAAAATAACAAAAATTCACCAACTTAGAATTAATCCTACCAATCAATCAAACCATATTGTCAACTTTGTATCCCCAAACAGAAGTCTAAAGGTTTTAGCTCATAATTAAAGTAAATAACAGCAAACAATCAAAGTCAAATTGCTTAGTCATGATGAATAAACAAAAGAATAAATGGAATGATGAAATTTTGCCTTAATTACTCTCCAGAATTGAATTCTAGCTTCCTTCTTCATCTTCTAGGGTTTTTCAGGCTTCTCAATCGTAGCAAGATACTTCTGAATCGTCCCAGAACTCCCTATCATCGATCTGTGGAATTATCTATAAATAAGCGATCCGACTCGTTGAGTCAAGTGGTGACTCGTCGAGTCCCTCTCACATTCCCCGTATTGCGATAACTATCTGGGATCCCGAGTCATTATCCTTCTGATTCCTCGACCGGACTCGTCGAGTAGCTATCTGACTCGACGAGTAGAAGCTTTTTTTAGTGTTTTTCCTTCTTCATTCCACTCTCGAGCTCCTAACTGCTTCTCTTGCTTCCTTTTGCTTCCGAGCTTCATATTTGGACTGAAAAACATAATTTAACACTTTTAAGTACCTTTTGTCCATAATATGCGATAATTTAGCTAATATATGAATAAAAAACTATACTAAATACACACTAAATATGCACATATCAAAATACCCCACACTTATCTTTTGCTTGCCCTCAAGCAAAACTGAATTTTAACACATTAGAATTATGTATAACAACTCCAATCTAACCCAGCCATTATGCCAAGACCGCAACGCATGCATTTGTGTCTAAAATTTTTCCTAAAGAACCCCCCATATTCCAAATACTCACAATCCTCATAAACACTTTCCCACTCACCCCGAACTATGCTCATTTTATGCAACCCTCCGAATCCATCCGCAGAAAACCTCTTTACCCTCAAGGTATTTTTAATTGAGCAACCCAAGCATACATATTCTAGAAAATTACAATTTTTCGATACCACTATGAAATTTTTTGAATTCTTCACTTTCTTGATAATTTGATCTTTGATATCTTTGAATTCACCAACTTGTATTAACTTTTGGCATCTTCAACTTTTTTGGATTTCTTGGAATTTTGATCTGTAGATCTTCACTTCATTTGCTACAAAATTCTTACAACTTTTCTTGTAATTCTCTCTCTTTTTTTTTAACATGTAACTCACTTTTTTTTTCACTCAAAACCTACATGCTTAAGCAGGGGCGCTCAATCTCAACCTTTATTGGCTAATAATAAAAATTTTCCTGGATACATTTCAGGTTTAGGCTGCTAAACATATTGCATCCCTCAAGCTGAGCAAGGTCGTGTTTTTGTCTCATGATTTCACTAGAATAAGGAAGCCACAAATGCACTAGAACGTATATAGACTCAACTAAACATTTGGGTTATCATGCAATTATTAACACAATCCTAACATCGAATCCTAATTTTTTTTTTACCAAAGTTTTCTAATTAAGTCCTAAATAATACTTTTGGTATGCAATTTTTTTTTTAAAATTGACTATTATGTAACCAACCCCCTACCCCACACTTATGTGATGCAATGCCCTCATTGCATATGATGCATAAAAACATAAAAAGAAACTAAAGAGGGAATTGGAACAAACTCCCCTGGGATAGCAGTGGATAGGCTGATCACTCTCATTTAAGCTCCAACTTCAATCAACTTTAGACATGGTAACATCTCATCCATGCCTTGGGTGTCTCGTCTCGTGTGGGTCGCTCCAAATACGCGGAAATCAGTGTAAGATCTTCAAGAATGGATATGGAAGAATAAGTGAGCAAGTGGGACAAGTAGCAGCATCAAATCAGCAGTCCGTCGGTATAATATTTGAACGACTCGTCGAGTCTTATAGTGGACTCGTCGAGTACCAGCGCACCTTCTCAGAATATGTAGAAATACAAGGCGACTCGTCGAGTTAGCTTAGTGCACTCGTCGAGTAGGCCACTGAACAAAAAACCTTGGTATTTTGCAACTGTTTTAGCCTCTAAAAACGTCTCTAACTCTTCCCCATGTTTAGACTCAATTGCTCATACCCCTAAGGACCGGACTCGACACTTTGACGTTAAAGTTCCACTTCCTTGACTCGCTTTCACTCGTGATAACATCCAAGCTATAACTCTAAACCATCCTAAGCAAGCAATCCTAATCCAATCCTGAAAAATAACTAAAGCATACAATCATTAAACACAATAAAATCTCCAACAAGTCATACACACCAAATAAGAATAAAAACAAAACAAAAATAAAAATTGTTTAATTAAAACACAAAAATCAATCTTCGTCCTCCTCATCATCATTGGCGGCTCCACTTCCTCCGGCTCCACTTCGTCTCGCAGCAATCACCTCATCCCAAGATGGAATAAAGGGGTAATTTCCACCATCAATATGTGGGATATTGAAGTGGTCAAAAAGTCGTATATGGGATTGGTTGCAAAAGTTTAGCCCCCTCGCCATTTGATCCTGCATCCGCCTCATCTCCACATTGTACCAATCCATTGGTACGTCTTCATTTTCGACCGGAATCTCTGGCGGCTCGTCCTCCACATCCCGCTCTCTTCTTGATCTTACCCTCCTTCCCGGTGCTTCGGGACCAACAACGAGGTCATCATTTGGGATGGCATAATGGCCACCACCATAGTCTTCAATAATCCGTGCTCTTCGGAAAAGAATGGGATTGAACGGAGGTGTCGGGATCAATGTCATGAAGTTCCATGCACCGCGGTTCATCAACCCGAATGAGTTAGCCAATCGGGTTACAAACATCCCACCATTAATACGGGAGGTTTTGCGATCCTTGACCGCACCCTCCGAAAGGTATGAAGCTATACACCAAGGGATGTTGCAAAAGACGCCGGGTGTAATTATACTCCATAAATAGAAGACATAAAGATTGGAAACCTTGTCATCATCTTTTCTTTGATTGATGCTGGAGGAAATAAGGCGGTGAATGAGGCGGTGAGTTGGGGATCGGATGCTCTCTTCCTGTGCAGACTTCGGGATGTAAACTTTATTTCCAATGGTATTCCACCAACCCGTGCTTGTAACTCCATCGGGAAATGCCATATGTGCTTGTGCTAAAAAGGCCCGAAAGATGTTTGTTGAAACCAAGGGCTGATCGTAGATCCTTAGTCGGCAGGCAAGATCCACTACCGAGCATTGACGAAATTCTCCCCCAAGGCAGAAACTGAAGCTTGTTGGGTGAAAGACATCCACTCCCCCGGTGAAAGAGACCGTGGAGAAAAACTCCAAACAAAGCTCTAAATAGACCGACTCTTGTATACGGAAGACCCGGCTCCACCCGTCGCAGATCATTGTTTGGCCTTCATGTTGGAACTCCTTTAAAAGGTAAGGAGCTAATTCCTCCTCATATCGAACACTTTGCAGCCACTCCCAATCAATCCTGTTTGGCACATAAACCTCCTTCTTCTTAATATCAGAT
This sequence comes from Lactuca sativa, assembly GCF_002870075.4. NCBI lineage: Eukaryota > Viridiplantae > Streptophyta > Magnoliopsida > Asterales > Asteraceae > Lactuca > Lactuca sativa. Next base: position 159,760,147 of record NC_056627.2, on the reverse strand, counting down.
AGCTTCTTCTTCCATTTCCTAATTGTTGAGGCGGACTCAATTTGCGGGAAGTTTAGCCATGGAAACTCCCCTTGGTTGCCACTTGAAGTTTGTCCCCTTCTGAACATGATGTCTGCAAAATAAACACACACAACCCAAAAAACACAGAATATAATTAAAAAAAATGTCTCCTGTCTGTAACTCGACTGGACTCGTCGAGTCCAGGTCCGACTCGGCGAGTCGCGCAACCTGCACGAGTCGTTCGACAGGTCACTACAAATTGGACCATAAAACCTATAAATTCTTTCAAGGGTTTTGTCTCAACACTTAGTATTGATGTATTAAGGCCAAAATAGACATTCAAAACAACTTAATTCATGAAAAATCAAAACCCTAGAAATTTAATACTTCTCAAAAACGGGTTTTTCATGCAATTACTACCATGGATGGCCTTATAATCATGCTCTTAACAGAAAATAGGAAGAAATTTGTTACCTTTTTGGATTGGGCATGAGAAATTTGAAAGAACTTGAAGAAGAATGATGAATGCTTGAAAGAGAATGAAAATAGCGGCACCCGACGAGTGTGGTTTGTGAAAACTGATTCTTAGGGTTAAAACCCTACTTACCCAATGTAAAAGTAATTTCGAAATATTTTTTTTCTGTAAATAATACCGACTCGTCGAGTCGTGGTCAGACTCGGCGAGTCTGGTCGCGAAGTTAATGCTTTTCTGAAATCCATGGGGACTCGTCGAGTCACTTAAAAAAAATGCATACTTTTCAAAATTTTGTTATGTATTGTAAATCATTTCACCCCACACTTAGCTTATGCACACTCTCAAGCAGACATGCTTGATGATTTGGAAGATTAAGAATTTAAAAAAACGAAGGGAAAATAAATAAATAAAAAGTAAACTAAAACGTAAAAGAAAGCAAACTCTATATAACGGGTTGCCTCCCGCCAAGCGCTTCTTTTTGAGGAGTCATTAGCTAGACTCCTTCCCATCTACGTTTTGTCATCTTCGAGCATCGGGAACGCACGCCTAACTTTTTGTGATTTGTACTTGGTCTTGTAAGCGTGGATCTTTTTCTTGTAAGCCCTTTTTAATGCATCCCTTTTTCTTTTCATTGCCTCACCTTCAGCTGCTTGGGCTTCCCTTTTTCTCTTTTTCTTCTTTACCCCCTTCTTTTTCACCAACCCTTGAACCTCCTTCTCTTTAAATTTAATAACTTCATATTTCATAATGGTCCGTGCTCTAGGTTTAGTGGTGAATAGGTGATCAGCTTCCTCCCTCCTTTCCTTTTTCTCTTCGTTCGTTCCAGTGCTTAACCCATCTTCAAGATGAATTGTATGAAAACATGCTACATCGGCATATTGGACTCTCCTTTCCTTTCCTCTTTCTGCTGTTTGTTCTTCTAAAGAATCCTGTATATTATTGAAATCCAAGGTATGTGAAGGACTAGTAACAAGCAGATCTAAGTCGGCCAAGTGTTTGCCCAAATCGACTGGACTCGTCGAGTCCATTAAAGTGACTCGGCGAGTCGGTACGAATTCCATAAATTCTTGGGTTTTTTCTGAGTGGGCTCCTTCCAGTAGCTTTTCTAATTCATCCAAGTCCTTGTTAACATCTCCTTCTTCTTCAGAGTATATCACAAACTTGCTTGGGTCTTCTTTCATCAAACGTGCAAGCTCTTGTTCTAATATCTCATCATCTAATTGGATCATTGAGACTTCATCAATCTTTTCCTCTTCTTGCTTGATTTCTGGAATAGCTTTAAATGTCACAGCCTCATCACCCACTCTCAATGTCAATGTAGACTCACTTATATCAATTAAAGCACACGCGGTGTTCAAGAAAGATCTCCCCAAAATAATTGGAATTTCGGGGTCTTCTTCCATATCAACAACCACGAAGTCTACTGGGAAAATAAACTTGTCAACTTTTATAAGGAGATCTTCACAAATGCCTTTTTGGATGGATTGTTGTCTTTTCTGCCAAATGGATCTTCATATTCACTGGTTTTGGTTCTGGTAGATTCAACTTCTTATAGAATGACAAAGGCATCATATTGATGCTTGCCCCTGAGTCAGCTAATGCTCGTGTGAAGACTTTATTACCAAATTGACACGGAAGCACAATATTTCCTGGATCACCCTTCTTTTTAGGCAGTTCACTCATCAAGACTTCTGCAACTTCAGCCAAATCCTTCCTAGCAGCAAAAAGGCCCTTAAGCAAGTTGAAGTATTTAGGCGTTTGAAGTATTGTTTCCACAAATGGCACATTAACTTGTAGAGTGTTAACATGATTCATGAAGGTTCTGTATGCTTCAACTTTTTCTGCAGGCATGGCTTTGGTTGGGTATGGCAGTGGAGGCTTATAAGGTTTCGAAGAACTGATGGGTTTCTCAATTTCGCATGGACTCGTCGAGTCCATAGGAGTGACTCAGTGAGTCGGGTCGGGTTTGGCTGGCTCCGATTCTTCTACCTTTTCTTCCTTCTTCTTGGAGATCCTTAGTGCTTCTGTAAATTTTTCTTCACTGCTGGAGGTTATTACGCTCACGTTATCCATTCTTGGATTGGGCTCGGTGTTGCTCGGAAGTTGACCCGGTCTTCTTTCATTCACTTGATGTGCAAGCTGTCCCAGCTGTTTCTCAATGTTAAGAATGGAAGCTTGCTTATTCCTCAACATGTTTCTGGTTTCTTGCATTGCTACATCGTGATCATTATGTCTTTTCTCGGACGCGGTTATGAACCTTGTGAGTAGATCTTCTAAATTTGCCTTCTTTTCCATCACCGGCTCTTCCTTTTGATGGAATCCCCTCTCCCTCTGTTTGTATTTCTCCTCCTTAGCCTTTTTATATTCTTCGTATGGGAGCCATTCCTTCTTCGGTTTCCTCCAGTCTTCATCGTATCTATCGCCACTGGAATAGAATACTTGAGCCTTTCTATTTCCATTCTCGTCTCGATCACAATCCTTGGTAAGATGGGGGCCGCCACAATTTTCGCATCCTACCCTAATAGCATGGATCGTTTGATCCATTTTCGTCATTCTTCGGTCTAGGCTATCGAGTTTAGCTATTACCGCCGCCATACCATCGTTCACCGAGTTTACTGCTCCACGACTCACTTCATTCCTCGGATTGTGGTATTCTCTAGAATGCTTAGAGAATTCTTCAATTAATTCCTTTATTTCCGGAGGTGGCTTTCGGGTGAGCGGGCCTTGTGAATCGAGTAGTTGCCTTGTGGTGACATTAACTCCATCATAAAAGATGGAGACCTCTTGTTGGCTATTAAGATCATGGTGTGGGCAATTTCTAAGTAGGCTCTTGTACCTTTCCCAAGCTTCATAAAGAGATTCACCGGGTTGTTGCTCGAAGTTGACAATGGCTTTCTTTAGCTTGGCTATCTTGGAAGGTGGGCAGAAATGGTCAATGAACTCTTCTTTCATCTTGGCCCATGTGGTGACCGATCCGGGAGAGAGTGACTTCAACCAATCTTTTGCAGCTCCCTTAAATGTGACAGGAAGCATGCGAAGAAGCTGGATCTCGCGAGGCACATTGGGTACATTGAAGTAATCTGCTACATCATTTACTTCATCCAAGTGCTTATAGGCGTCTTCATGATCTCTCCCGTAAAAAGGGATCTCCTTGAGTTGAGCGAGAATATGGCCCTTTAGCTCAAACGTAGCGGTTGCGGGAATTGCGGGTTGTACAAGTCCCGGCCCGGTGTCATCACGCATCCTTTTCTTCCACTCCCCCATGGGGACTTCATTGATGTTAGCCATAGTGATAGCTAACTCTTCTTCGGAATCGGTTTCGTGCTCGGAAATATGCTCTTTTACTTCCTCGGTCTCGTACTCGATATCTTCGTGAATTGGTTCTTCAATTGTTAACGAGGCACTGGATGCTCCTGATTTGCTGCCTTTCTTCTTGCTGAAAACGGATTTCAAGTTCTTGAGTGGTGAGTTCTTTGAAGTTGCGGTTTCTCCTACGGCTTTTCCTTTGCTTCTCTTTAGTGCGGATTCCGGGTCTTCCAAAGGTGGTACTAGAGGTGTGTCCGATCCTCGGGTCATGAAACAGCTGAAAAAAAAAACGAAACAAAAGAAACGAAACGCGTAAAAGGAACAAAAACGGAAAAAAAATAAAAATAAAGACTAACACAGCGATGGACTCGCCGAGTCGGCACGAGTGCACTCGGCGAGTGCAAGGCAAAAACAGAAAAGAAAAAAAATTTCTAGTAAAAAAAAAAAAAACGGAATTGTAATAAAACTAAGTCTACTTACTGGATTTGCCTTGTAAATAACTTTGTGTAAGATAAATCCCACACAAAGGATCGATTAAACTAGACTTTATTATTAATTTTAGAACCGTTCCCCGGCAACGGCGCCAAAAACTTGATGTGTGTAAAATCCACTAGTTTTAAACCTACTTTTAATTATCGAATAACACACAAAAGGCAGTGAACCTATCAATTGTGGTATAGCTAAATAAGCAGGGTATCGAACACAGGGAACGGCAATTTAAACTAAAAACTAATTTAATCTAAGTTAATTAAAAAGCAGGGGTTGTTCTCTAATTTTACAAGACTAGAAACTTACTAATTATTACTAATTTAAAGCTAGAAAATAACGATTTAACTAGATTCAATAATTGGAAAGGAACTTCTGTTTAGTTCAACTTGGTTAACTCTATGGTTGATTTTCAAGGTAATAGTGCAATGGATTAATTCTTTCGTTGGTTACCGATTCAAGTGATTAGGTTCATGTTCACTACCCTAATCCTTAGCAAATAAACTAACTCAAACAGTGGCCAATTGCTTAATTTAATTATATTTACTAGATTAATTATTCGGGTTAAGTTAGACTTGCAATAGTTAACTAATTTAGTCTTTTTTTATTAACCTCTTGTTTGATAGTCATCTTACAAGCTTGCACATGAATTTACTCAATTTTCTTATTAATTCTAGTTTCATATTCATTAATCCTAGACATATAACTATGTGGTCACAATATATCATATGAGGACAATAATCAATATATGTTCATGCTAATCAATTATCTTCCTATTAACAGAAAATTAATTATTATTCACACACAAGGTTCTTTAGCAAGCTAAAATAACAAAAATTCACCAACTTAGAATTAATCCTACCAATCAATCAAACCATATTGTCAACTTTGTATCCCCAAACAGAAGTCTAAAGGTTTTAGCTCATAATTAAAGTAAATAACAGCAAACAATCAAAGTCAAATTGCTTAGTCATGATGAATAAACAAAAGAATAAATGGAATGATGAAATTTTGCCTTAATTACTCTCCGGAATTGAATTCTAGCTTCCTTCTTCGTCTTCTAGGGTTTTTCAGGCTTCTCAATCGTAGCAAGATACTTCTGAATCGTCCCAGAACTCCCTATCATCGATCTGTGGAATTATCTATAAATAAGCGATCCGACTCGTCGAGTCAAGTGGTGACTCGTCGAGTCCCTCTCACATTCCCCGTATTGCGATAACTATCTGGGATCCCGAGTCATTATCCTTCTGATTCCTCGACCGGACTCGTCGAGTAGCTATCTGACTCGACGAGTAGAAGCTTTTTTTAGTGTTTTTCCTTCTTCATTCCACTCTCGAGCTCCTAACTGCTTCTCTTGCTTCCTTTTGCTTCCGAGCTTCATATTTGGACTGAAAAACATAATTTAACACTTTTAAGTACCTTTTGTCCATAATATGCGATAATTTAGCTAATATATGAATAAAAAACTATACTAAATACACACTAAATATGCACATATCATATGTTCTCTCTGTCTCGTATGTAGTATGTTCTCTTTGTTTCTCATATAGTATGTTATGTTTCTCATATAGTATGTTCTGTTTCTCATATAGTATGTCCTATTTCTCATATAGTATGTTCTGTTTCTCATATAGTAAGTATTGACAAATGTATGAACTAACTCTTTGTATGCTTCATTATACTAGAAGTAATGAGTAGTATCTTTCTAAAATATACCTATTATAGTTTACTAGTAGAATTGTTTGTATAACTGAATGTATTGAACTGAGATAAAGGCTTTTATGTCTTACACATCTATACATAGTATATAACTAAGGATCAAACGACACTCGGACAAACCACAGGGTACTCTAAGTCGACAACCAAACAAGGAACAGGAAGTAAGGTGTGTTATCAGTCCTAAGTCCTTCAAACCATACTTATATAGCTATATATCCACTAGACATGGTTTTGACAATATATATACGTTTAAAAAAGAAGTTTTGTAAACCTATTGAAGAGTTTGATAATAAATAGTGATGACTTGATGACATTTTATGAAACGATTCAAAAGCAGTTTGGCATATAAGAACAAAGTTTGATAAAGAGCTTAACATGTAAAATAAGTTTGATAAACAGTTTGAAGTAGTTTGTTTGATAAAAGAACTGAAAGTATATTAAATCCATTTGTTTGAGCACACACATGGATCCTATTTAACATATAATGACACATATATGTATCTAATTAGTGATTTAACAACTAATTAAGCAAGTAAAGACACCCTAGGACATGGAAAACACTTTAATTCAAGTGCTAGAAGTACCAAAGGGTTGCATCTAAGGGAAGTATGGCCTCACATTGGAGTTTATGGCCAAGATGGATTTATCACACGAGTTTACGGCCCAAGTGTAAACCCCCATGAGTTTACGGCCGTAAACTCATGGTATTTTGTACCAAATTGTGTTTCAAGGTCTTACAAGTCATTAGGAAGTGTCCAAGGTTCAAGTCTAAGCCTTAGGAAGAAGTGGTGGCACAAATGCACCACTTATTAGTGTTTACGGCCCAAGGTGATTGCATTGGCCTTAAACACCATATATTCTTGAGTTTCTTGATGTTTTCTAAGTGTTTAACAAGTTATTCAAGCGTATAACAAGCTACAAGTAGTGTACTTACTTAGAAGAAGCTTGTAAGGGTGTTTAAGGTCCAAGAACAGTAATGTGTGTTCTTGGTGAAATGAAGAACACTTGAAAATCTATCAAAATGAAGAGATTTCATGGATGAAATCATGTATAATCACTAGATAAAGATATGTAACAAGTAATCAAGAGAAAGAATTCTTACATTTTTGGAAGATCGGGATGAAGATTTTATGATACATGAGAGAGAAATGGGGTTTCTAGCCTTGAAATGGATATGAAATGAGGTAAATAATGTAAACTCATGTATTAAACATGTGTTCAAGGCCAAACTCATGAGTTTATGGCCCAAACATGAAGGTTTGGCCGTAAACTCCTCTTAATGTGTTTAAGGCTTGATTAAGGTACAATGAACTCAAGCAGATACTTCCTAACACCCGATTTTTGAATATACTAGGCTTAGAACACTCAAACGGACTCTAAACAGTGCTAAATGATATTAGAAACAAGTCTGACTTTGATTGAATTGATTGACTGTAGAAGATAGAAATTTCAGGTTGTCACAAGTATTTTAGTCAATTAATGTAGATTTAATAAAGGAAATTTGCATATTTTAAGGGATCAATGATTCTATTATTTTTAAAATCTGATTTTACAAATTATAAGATTTTTAATTCGGACATTCTGACAGAATATGTTTGAGTATGTTCAAAAATAAAAATATTCTGGAACCATAAAATAATAAAAATTTTCTTGAACATATTTCTTGTAGAATAACAAATTCTCGAACCAACAATTGAAGAATTAAAACAAAAATTATATTAATTCTTATAGAATACATGTAACAATTGCTAAGAGTTACATTTATTGTTAAAGAATAAAACCAAAAAACATTCAGTTCGGGATAAAAACATCAAAATCTAACAAGTACACTAGTTTATTCTAAAAGAATAATGTTGCTAAGATGCGTCGTTCAAATTCTGTGTTACGTTCTTCAAGCATCAGCTTTTGTGGAAACAAATCCAATGAATAAATTTGTGAGAAAATATCCATATTCGATTCTAGCATAATTGGAATTCATGATTCCATTCTAATAGAATTGGAATTCGTTTACCAATAATTATATTAATTCGAGGCATTCTAACAGAATATGTTCATGATTATCATAAAAAACATTATTTTCTGATAGAATACTATAAACAAAGAAATACCATTTAGTTGAAGCATTTTAGCGAGCACTTGGTGTGCATCAAAACAACTTACAATTTCCTGTAAAAATTAGACAAATATAACAAATTCCAAATAAACCTAAACACATCGAGTCTATCAGAAAACCAATGTACCTTACATTCGTTTCTATCAGATTATTGTTAATCTATGCCTTGGAGCTTGTAAATGTAAGCAATTTTGCACAGGTTTCGTTCAATGTCATCATTCAAGACTGTATTTTTGAATTATCCAACAGAAGATTCCTAATTTCGTACGTTTTTATTGGGGATTTCGTTTGGGATGGATCAATAAGAAATCTGAAGATAAGAAAATTAGTTTTCAACGGTGCATTTGAAGGGTGAAAATTCAACTAGTGGATTGTTATTTCACTCTAGATCAACAGGAACCTGTGATCGGTTTCAAGAAAACAAGAAGAGAATGAAGGGTGTGATCGATTAAAGAAGAAAAGAGATCCAATTTGGAGTTTAATATTGATACTTGTGATTTATTCTTGTGTGTGTGGCGTCGATAAAAGGTGGATACAGAACACGAGCCATATTGATTTTTGAAGACGTGATTGTTGAAACAAGAACATGAAGAACCGATGAAGGTACACAAGGAGAGCGGTAGTTTTTTTCTTATTTCCTTGGCTAGGGATGTCAAAAAGTCCCATGGGACCCCAATCCCGCGGGGGCCACGTCGCGTATGGGGGCATTTGTTGAAAAAAATCGGGGACGGGGGCGGGGGCAAAGTTAACCCCCGTTTTAATTTCGGGGGCGAGGGTTGGTAGTCTCGTCCTGAAACCCCCGTGGGGGCCCCGTTAATAAATTATATAAGTTGACATATGTTAATTATATAAGTATAATAAACAACAAAATGATTTTTACGTACAAAAATTCAACAAAATACATGTTTTTAAGTTGTTTGTAACATATAAAATTATGTTATAAATATCTATTTGTTATCCAAAAAGTAGTTTCTTTTAGCCCAAACAAGAACTTATTTTAGCCCAAATAAGTTAGCCCAAAATCAATCGGGGCGGGGGAACGGGGGCGGGGGTCAGAAGGGGAATTCAGGGGCGGGGGCGGGGGTGGAAAGGATGGAGATTTTGGGGGCGGGGGCGGGGGATGCAATCCCCGTCCCGTTTGCCCCCGTTGACATCCCTACTTGGCTCATGTCGATCAATTTTGCAAGAGGTGAAGGAAGGCGTGCCTATTCTCGTTGATTTTGACCTGCACCTGCATATATGCAACGGGCCAAACGGTGGTTGTTGCCTTGCTGGTCGCTGCTTGCTATTGATTATGGAGGGAATGAGTCAATGACGGCTGGAAGAGAAGGGATGTGATTTTGGTGTCGACAAGATCTGCCGGTGACAGGCAATTGATACACTTTCCCGCTTCTTGCTTCATCACTTGGCGGACCTAGGTAGATGGTGGTTTTAAAAAGTCGATGGATAGCGAAACCCTATGTAGCTGAAGTCAATGGTTACCATAATTATAGTATATTATTTGTGGAAACTAATTATCAAATTACCTATTTACCCTTACTTATTTATTTAATTATTTATTTTTATTTTAAATTTTGATTGGCCCACATTTATACCCACAATAACACAATAATTACTTTAAATACCTGAACCTAGCTCTCTCTCTCTCTCTCTCTATATATATATATATATATATATATATATATATATATATATATATATAAGAGAGAGAGAGAAAGAGAGAGAGAGAGAGAGAGAGAGAGAGAGGTATGTTTAAATGTGGATAGACAGCTATTGTGTGGATATAGGGATCAATATGGTCCAATCATTTCAAACACCAAGATAAGGGTATATTTGTAAGCTTACATATTTTTTAATAATGTTAATTAATTATATCAAATATAATCCCTTATAATTATGGTATTTACGTTCATCATCTTACTAATCACAATTATCTTTCTTCATCGCTTTCTTTAAAATCATCGGTGGCTTACAAATCATTCACGCCTCCTAGTTCTATTAGAGATCGAACCATCACAATTGGCAAAGGCACTGCCTGATAGAAGCCCCTCACTATCCATTCCCACCATCCATCCCTCTACAGGCCGGACCATCATTCCATGGGACTTCATGCCACATCTATCATCTTCTCTTCCGAATCAGGTAAATAGAAATGATCCTCAAGTGTTTTGCTTTTCTTGGTGAATATCCACCCTTCCCCTTTCGTTTTAGATTTTGGTTGAATTTAAACCAACCAAAATTTCAACTTTTTTAGGGTTTGAATCCGTTTCTATATTTTTTTTTCTAGATCATCCAGACAATGATTTCATACACATTTCAGGATACCTCTGTTGGTCCTCTCAGTTTACGTTCGAACGAGTAATCCTCTTCCATATTTATAATATTAAGGTAAGTGATGTTCCTTCATCTTTTTTAACATAAAATCCTTCTTTCCTTGTCCTTGGCCGCTTCTACCCTTATTCTCTATCTATTTCCATCCCAACTTGTTGTTTTTCTTCCTAAAATATGTGTGCTTAATTTTCCCCGCCAACTGTTCGCTAAAATGGTGGAACAAAGTAATCTGTTGATTTCATTGACTCTTTAATTCATATAAATCCACTTAATCGAATGTTTATTTGATTAAAAGTTGAATTTAATGATTTTTTAGACATTAATCATGAAACTCAAAGCCCTTATAGTTTGATTAGTTCATTTGTATATTGTACTTTGGTTGCCAAAGGAATTACTCTGGAAAGTGCAAATTTCTAATATCATTTTAATGGAACTCAGTTTGATTGAGTTCATGATTACCGAGCTAAATGGTTTATTCATAATTATTTGAAGTTGTCTCTGGTATTTATCATATTAGACCATGTGCTTCATCAGAGATGTTGTTGGGAATTGTTAGCCTTCCAGGTGTTGCAATTTCAAATCAGATACAGTTTATCAAAGGCTTTTTGAGTGCATAAAGAGTTTCAATTTCAAATCTGATACAATTATCAAGAGCTCCGTGAATGCATAAAGTAGGAGTTGAAGGTGTATAGTTTCTAAATAAAATCCTCTCTTTTATTTATTGGAATCAATAATCACACATACACAATTCATTTATAGGGAACAAAAACTTTCCAACATGTGATTTATTTTGTATGTTGTTCACTTTCTTTTTTCATCTCTGTACCTCCTGATTGGGAGTTAGCTAGTAAGATTCACGACTTTCATCATTTATGATTCTTTAAGTATCAAGTGATTTTTGTTTTCTTGAATTGTTGAATAATTTTGCATTACTAAACCGTGATTGTGTATTTTTAACATTGTTTGTTTAGTTAATGACATGAAAGATTGAACATATCATATTTATTCGTTTAAGTTATTTTGTTTACCTCTAAAGGTAATTAAGCAACATCTGTGAGAATGATTTTGTTTCCTCATCATTGGGTGTTATTCTCATCTTCAAAGTGTTTCATTCTTTAAGAATATTTTAAAGCTAATGTAGTCTTGTATTTGAATAATCTATAAATAGTATTATATTTTAGTAGAATCACATACGAACGATTCTGCCAGAATTCTACTTTCGGTATAGTCACATAAGAATGATTATGGTAGAATCAAATAAGAATGATTTTTCCAAGGTTCTATTGCAGTTATTCTCATTGAATGCTCGATTTCATGACAATTATTCTCATAGAATGCATGAAAGGAACACGATAATCAAGGGTCTGGCGTTTGGATGATTGTGTATGTGATAGAGATGAACAATGTCACCAAAGAAAATACAATTCATCGTTATATTCTGCTAAAATGCTCAATTTCATGGATGTTATTCTTATATTGGTGTTGTTGTTGTAATTTTTCTTAGAAATGTATTTTGTTTTAAAGAATATTTATAAACATTCTTTAAGAATTCTCCTCGATTTGAAAGTTTGATTATGGAGATTCTATTCGATTTGAAATTCTGATTTTAAAGGAGCAATGGAAAAAACTTTGGTTTGCCTTATATAAATTTCTGTAATAGCAATTTCGTCTTGTTTATGGATTCTGAATTTTGAAAAAATATATAAGTATTCTTTAAGTATTATGGATAATAACCAATATAATTAATTTGATTTGGATGAGTTTCCTAAATTTATGGATTTGTCTAATTAGTTGCATAAAATCAAGATATACAAAAGGTCGATATTACCCTTAAAACAATTTTTAATTTGCATCCATAATTGTTGTTTTATATTCTAAAAACAATTTCAAAAAGTCTATATTATCTATAAATGGTTGGTCCAGAATTGTTCCTACGTTCACACAATAGATGTGATCTACATTATAACCTATATATATATATATATATATATATATATATATATATATATATATATATATATATATATATATAGAGAGAGAGAGAGAGAGAGAGAGAGAGAGAGAGTTGGAAAAGTTCAATAAAGAATCATTATTAATCAAAGAACCAAGGAACCAATTCAAAGCATCGAAATTTAAAGTGATCAATGATAAAAGGAAGGGTTGTAGACTTTTACAATGAACGCAAATGCACCAGATTATAACAAAACTCATTTCATTTTTTTTTTCGTTTAAAATTTTTTTAGCCTATGTTTTTTTATCTCAAAAAGAAAAAAAAACCGAATATACCATTGTTCACGATTTTTCGTCATTTTTCCAAAGAAATCCATGATGATATATAAAAAACGAACTTTTTTTTTTTTCGAAAAAAACTCACTTCATTTTCTTTGTTGAAAAGATATGATCTATTTTTTTATAGAAAAAAAATAATAAATATATCAAAATTCATGTTTTTTTATAATTTTTAAACATAGATTTATATTCATGTTAAAAAAAAACAATATTTTAATTCAGATTCATATTATGAACCTATTCAAATTCGTAATCTGAACCTGTTCAGGTTCATATTGTGAACCTTCTCAGATTCATACTGTGCATAATAGAAAGTCAGATTCACAATGTGAATCTGAACTGATTGAGCTTTTCCACATTGTGAATGTTAAATAATGAAATATTTACAGGTTAGATTCACAATGTGAATCTACACTGATCAAAGTTATTTTTCGTCGATGTTGATGTTTATTAATAGAGTACAAAAAATTAATATTTTTTGGTATAATTATTTTTTTTTTGATAAAAATAAACTTAAATATTGAAAAAAACTAACAAATGAAATGGGTTTTTTTTTTTTTTTTTTTCGAAAAAAGAAGTTTGTTTTTTATATATCATCATGGATCTCTATGGAAAAAGGACGAAAAATCGAGAACAACAGTATATTCATTTTTTTTTATAAAAAATATGGCCTAAAAAATTTTAAATGAAAAAAAGAGGTGAGTTTTTTGGTAAGGAGGTGGATTTTTTGGTATAATCTGGCGTGTGTGCGTCCAATGTACAAGTGTATATATCTATTTCCTTGGTCGTTGATCATTATGATTTCTGACGCTCACGATTGGTCATTGGTTCATTGTTAATTATGATTCTCTATTGAACCTCACCCTATATATATATATATATATATATATATATATATATATATATATATATATATATATATATATATATATATATATAAACATCAAATCACAAGATAAGCTTGATTGATTAAACAATCAAACATATTTTGAAATGAGCAAAGAGAATGCTAAATTTCCCTGACAACTATCAAAATCTTTTATCATAATAAATGAATACTTAATTGGCACCTAGGAATTACTGAGGCGTCTCCTAGTGAATTTTTATACTCAAAGTTTCTATGTGAAGTTCCGAATTCTATGCGATAGATCAACTCCTAAATTCTAGTGATTGTTGAAAGTAATGGTTTCAAAATTATTTAACAATTTCTTTATTTATACGATTACAATTCCAAACCCATTCATTATAACCCTAACTTTGCTGTTAGAAATGGAGTTGGAGCCGGGAATCAATCTCTTAATTGATTACAAACTAGAGTTCTCATTCAGTCGATCATTGTAGAAGATGGAGAATACGATAGTAGTTTGGGCATCTCCAACCCACCCTCATACTCTATTTTTTCCCCCATTTCTTCCCCATTCTTCTCCAATCCTACCCCATTTTCACCTCCATTTTTGGAGATATGAAATGGGGGAATACTATTCATATCTCCAAAAATGGAGGTGAAGTTTGGTTGTCAATTTTAGTCCATGTCATTTTTATTTTATATATTTTTAGTTTATTTTATTCTACTAATTATAATTTAAATGCAATATTTAATATTTATAATATAATGTTGTATATTAATTTATATTAATTAATCATAAATATAGAGTTTAATTAGTAGAGGGGTGTATTTGACAATATATATAAGTTATAAAAATGGAATATTCTAGGAATATACTTTTTTGGGGTAAAAAATGGGGTAGAAAATGGAGTAGGATTGGAGATGAAACACTATTTACTCCATTTTTTACACTATTTATGGGGGGAAAAATGGAGATGGGTTGGAGATGGTCTTATGACAAATTAGAAAGTGAAATGAGTGTTTATGATGGAGAATTTAGAAAGAAACATGGGAAATATCGATTGAACTATATGTAAGAGATGATGGTTCTGATGAGGTCTGGTGTAAAGAAGAACTGATCGACTCTGCCAAACCCTAACTGGTATCTAGCACCAGCTCTGAGATTATAGGCTCGGTATGTTTTACTATGAAACTTCCATTTTTTTCTAGATTATAATATTTAATATGTTATTCTGGAATAGTTGTATCTTAAATATGTGGTTTGTTCCGAGATATGTTGATGCAAGAAAAGAAGAATATGGAATATTTCATCATTCATTTTTATTGGCGTCGGTGTTTTATTGAAAGTGTATTAAGAGAAATTTAAGGTTTATCCCATGAATCTTTGTAAAATTAGAGTAAGGTGAGATTTCTTTCAAATTTGATTATTACTAGTTGGCAGGAACGTTAGTCTTCATAGCAGCACATGGGTAATCAAGAGGGAGTCCGATCTCATGGCTTCCATTGAGCTTGGTGTTATGATTGCACGGACTCATTTCCACTATTATATCATGCTGCTTTTTTCAAAGGTAAAATCGATTGTGATCAACCTTTTTTTTACTGATGAAGTGATATGATAGAAAATGAAAGAGATGGGTAAAATTGTCCAAATGCCGAGAAAAACAACTATAAACCTCTCCATTCCCTAACATCAAAGTATGGCGCCTTAATGTGACCATTTCAACAGTACAATGCTATACACTAGTTTCAAATTTTTTTAAAAAACAAAACTATTTAAATGGTTGTATAAAGTATGGTCCTACACTTTTATTTTCTTCTTGTTGAATTACTAGATTTTTGTTTTTTGGTTTTTCATTTTGTTTTTGGATTTTTTTTGGTTTTATACATTACAAATGGGATATACGTTTTTTTTTTCTTTTTGATTTTTATTGTGGATCGTGCCATTTCTATAGCAATTTACTTTTCCATTGAATGTAATCCAATCAATTAGGTAGCTTTGTTACAAAAATGGTTATTACTTTATAATGAATGTTAATCAATGAAGCATATGGAGATTTCTTATTGTTCTTAATGTTGTCTATGTTATTGATCTTATTTAACCAATAGATAAGCAATTTATATTGTGTTCTATTTTCGTTAATAAATCTAAATAGTTGACAATTTTTGGTCATCTATTAGATTACTAGCTATATGGGGTTACGTTATTGCCTACATGAGAGTATATTCTAGCTAAAAGTTGTGTGAATAAATATCGAAACAAGTGAATTGGCATTTGTTTGGTTTTCAAATTTATATATTTGTTTAAATGATTGCACATTTTTTGATGGAAGATGAACCGTAGAAGTTTCAGACACTTTTTTTTATTAAAAAAAGTGATGACATGAGCAGACAACATATAAGGCCCTGTCTGACTGAGTCGGGTCAGACGTTTTTGACTGACTCGGTCAGCCAAAACAGTTTGGAGAATCAATTTTGTCCATCTTACTCGGTAAGAGAGGTCTGGCTTGGTAAGAAGAAAAGAATTGACTGACTGAGAATGGAAGAAGCGTTTCCAAGTTGTGCCCTCCTTACGATTCGTCTTTCACGCCTCCTTCATGAGTTTGTTTTTGAAACCGATTCTTGAAATCGATTCTTCCAGCCCCTTTAATCGATTCTTGAAATTGATTCTTCCAACACCTTCAATCGCAGGTGCTCCTCTTCTCATTAGGTACGCATTCTCCTCTTCTCATCAGGTACGCATTCTCCTTTCTTCATCCTCTTTCAGCGGCTCATTTGTGCTCTTAATTCATGAAATCGATTTCATAAAAGTTCCAATTTTTACTATTGAGATGGATAAGAATTATGATTATTTTGCTGTTCCAATTTGTGCTCTTGATTCTTCAAAATCAGAATGGGAAAGTTCCGATTTTTTCTGTTTGTTCTTTACTATCTTTCGCTCTTGAATGTTATTTTGCTATTAAGAGAGATAAAAGTTATGATTTTTCAAGTGACTGTGCTTATGTTGGTTGTTTAATACCCGAACACATACATACATATCTTCTATTTAATGTTATTTTTGGAGATTATAAATTCCATAGAAAGCTTCCTGGTATTATCCTTTATTCCCACTAGGATATGATCCTTCATCAACTAGGTTTATAATCTCACAGAAGATCAGATTTTGATATTGATCAGATTTTTCAAAATCAAGTTTATAATCTCACAGAAGAAAGAAGTTTCTTCATCATCATCAAAGCTACTGAAACTAGAGTTACCACTTACCAAACATTGAAGAGGGAACAAGTTTGGGTCTGTGATTGTGAATACCGGAGATTAAAAAAAAGATGGTAACACAACCATCAACAATGAGATTAAGGGCACTAGTGGAAGTAGAAAAGTTATGAATGTTCCATCAAGAGTTAGGGTATTTACTGCTCATGATGATATTTTGTGACAATGATAGACCAAATTAAAATATAATGATCTAATAAGATGATTTGTACACCACGAAGTTATAAGTCTTGTATATTGTTCTTGATTTGAGGATTTTTGGGGTGGTAGCCTAGAAGAATATAAATATCTTGTGGATTGTCAGCAATTATAAAAGTTTCTAACAAAATTAATAATAATATGATGGTAGATTAATAGTTGCTCTGTTGGGGTTTTGATTTTTGAGTTGTGTTGTTTTGCAATAATTTGTTTGGATTTTATATTGAATGAGCATATGTATATTTTTATAATTATTCAACAACTTCAACCATGCAGGGTAAAATAGTCATTTTTCATCGGTCAGAACATTCACTCAGATGTACAATCAAACAACATGGTTTCTTACTCAGTCAGAATTTATTACCTAGGCAGAACTTTCCGAATCAGCACTTTCTCAATCAGCAACTACCAAACGAGGTTTAAGAGTTTTACAAAAGGTGCATGTAGGTTTTTGTGCTGGTTAGTTATAATTTATATGACTTGAAATTAAGCCAAATCTTAATATTACACGATTTACAATTTTCTTACACACTTTTGCTAATATTGCATATTCGATCATGTTGTTTTGTCTCCTTTATCGAGGTCTTAGCCAATTTACTTTTTTTTTTTTAAATCTTCTTTAATTGATTTTCGAGTTATTGTTTAGTGTGGTTTTATTTTTGTAATTTAGTTTTAAATTTTCATTTTTATAATTTTTTTTATAACTTTAGGTAACTGTGATGAAGAATTTAGGGGTAATTTGGTCTTTCAAATAATATCAACTCTAAACAATTTACTATAACGGTACAGGAGACTAAAAGCAAATTTCCATTTTGGTTACATAAGGCCACACATGACAAAGATACCCAATAGAGGACTATGTATACATGATATGTTGCTTAAGACACACACGACAAACATAAACTTGTATGTTATTGCTTTTGTTTCTTAAACGATGTTAAACCAAAGTAGAATGCTATCATTTATATTTTATGGAGGACCTACTTTTGGGATTAGATACATTAGTTTATTATAGAAATGAAACCTTTTTGTAATTTATTTGTTCCAATTACTTTTAGATTTCTTTTCTCTAAATTATTTTCATTAAATTTCATTAAGTTATCTTACTTTTAAATCGAACTTAAACACATAGAATGTATATTATTTCTCACCAAAAAAAGTTTCATTAGACATTGTTAACTTATTTTTTACACATAATATATTCTTTTTATCATTTAGAATTATAATATTACAAAGTTTTGTATCAATAATTATGTAACAACAAGAATTTCAAAACAAAATTTTCATTTTTAATTCACTAAACATTATTCATAAATCCAAGTCATCATGGAATTATACATCATTATTAAAACAATATCAGAGTATCCCGAAGTCCACAAGACAACATAAGCCGGTAAATGTGTACAATCATGCATCCGCCTTTCCGGAATCTACAAAATTACCTGAAACACATTTAAATCAACATTGTAAGCACGAAGCTTAGTTAGTTACTCAAAATACCACATACATAAATAATTAGACTCTCATGGCTAAATCTCGATAAGGACCCTCCGATCATGTGTCTCAATGAAGACCCTCCGGACTCACATCTCAGTATGGACCCTCCCGTCATAACTCAATATATACATCGAGTAATATAATAGCATAAGTCACAAAGACATGATGCATAATAACACATATCTCAGTATAAGCAAATAAGACCATCCGTTCAATAATAGGAATAACACCCTCCGCTCAATAACACGAATAAGACCCACCGGTCACACTTAAATTACCACACATGTAAGTATAATGAGAAGACTCACCTAGGATGATAAACAGATCTTACAAATGATGTTGCAGTACACCATCCCCAAACATATAGCCAAAGCTACAACTAAACTCGATTAGTGTCTAAGACTAAGTCGAAACATTAGGTCTAAAGATGACCCACTAATTAGGCCCACAAATGGCCCAACCCTAAACTTTGGTCAAAAATGGCAAGTCCAACAAAAAGTTCCAAGACTCTTATATTCCTCTGACCAAATTCCTAATATAATAAGCCCAAAACAAAAACTTCAAACACTTAAGGCCCAAAACGAAATCTAGCCCAAAAATCCTACACCGAGCCTACGTGTACCTCCCTTGGTACTCTCAGCATACACGTAAATCCTGAACGAGGAACTTGGTCATTATGCGGGGCGTACTAAGCTTTACGCGGGGCGTAACTGCTTTGGTCCAAAAACTCAATTTTTGACTTAATCACTTCACCTCATTACATTGAACCCTCAAGGAAGCTTCATTACAAGCCCTTAACTGATAAAGTTGGCGACTATATCAGTTTGCATGACATAATGGGACCCAACTTCAAAAAATAACCATTAACACTCATATTAAGCACCATAAACCATGCATGGATGACTCTTAACCCTAAATATGCCAACTTTAAGGTTCTTAAACCTTAGAAATGCCATGACTAGCAACTCAAAGATCTTGAAGTGCTAACAACCACTAGATCTCATCCATGAGATCCAAAAAGAGGACACATATTTCATAACCATAGATCTAAACTTCTAAAGAGCAAGTTCCAATCTTTATACCTCAAAATAGCTAGAAATGGAGTAGAGAGTCTAGATCTACAAGCCTTCCTTTGAACTCCTAACTTGAACCAAACACCTTCTTCAAGAATACCCACCAAAATACACCAAAAGCTGAAAAATAAACTCACAACACTCTTGGGAGGATTAAGGTTCCGAAAATGGGTCTCAAGGTCAATGGAGGCTGAGATATCTGATGGGTTTTGAGCATAGCTACATTCCTATGTGATCATGAAACCCTAATTTCTTTGGTTCTATGTTTTTCACTAATTGAACATGAAAATTGAATACCAAAACAATAACCCTAGATCTAGCATACAATTTTCAAAATCCACATGAAATTATTGTTTGAATATTACCTTGCTTGTTATGTAGTAATAACAAGAACAATCTTTAAGATCCTTGACTCTTGAAAGCCCAGTGCCCCAAATGTTGCACCTCTAATGCTTCACAAACAATAACTCATATGTCTTCGTTTCAAGAATATAAGATATCATCGTCTCAGAAATTACTCGTTATAAAATCTGATATGTGCATAATTAGTTCATATTAAGTATACATTTTTATTCATTTATTAACTTAATTATCGCATATTATGGACAAAAGGTACTTAAAAATGTTAAATTATGTTTTTCAGTCCAAAGATGAAGCTCGAAAGCGAAAGGAAGCGGGAGAAACAGTTAGAAGATTGAGAATGGAATGAAGAAGAAAAACACTGAAAAAGGCACATACTCGGCGAGTCAGATCGTCTACTCGGCGAGTCCAATCGAAGAATCGAGAAGATAATGACTCGGGATCCCAGAGAGTTATCGCAATACGGGGAATGTGAGAGGGACTCGACGAGTGACCACTTGACTCGACGAGTCGATTCGTATATTTAAAGGTAATTCCACAGATTGATTGGAGGATTCGACTTCTAACCTAATTTAGTCGACAATTAACTTCTGTTAAGCCGGTTTGAGGGTCTAGAAGGCGGCCGGAAGGCCGTTAAGCTAACGGGAACAGAGATCGGAAGGATTGGAGAGCGGATACATGTCGGTTATCATATGGATTGCTGACGTGACCATGTTTAGCATTCCATTGTGGTACTTTTCTGTATTAAGTTTCTGATTTAGGTGTAAAAACCTTTTACTTTGTGTTTATGATTGAATGAAGCTTTGATTATTAGACTAATTGCTATATTAAATAGTTTATTTGTGTTTAATTTATCTTGCCAAGCTTGTTTAAAGATCCTCATGTGTTAATGATGATTATTTTATGTTAATTGTTAAGTGAATTCATTTGCTTGAACATCTGCTCGATTGCTTGTCTCTTATGATTTTTGATGACCATTGAGATTATAAGACTAGAAATAACGAATGTGAAACTAGAATTAATTTGAGAATAAGTAAGTTAATGTGTGAGCCTTGTTTTATGACCATCAACAAGAGGTTAATTAAATGTCTACATTGATTAACTATATTTACAAGTCTTGCCTGATACGAACTGAACACTAGGAAGCATGTTAGTTTAATCAACTGATCACTGTTTGAATTGACTTGTTTGCTAAAGGATTAGTTATAGTGAACATGAATCTAATCATTTTAGGAATCGGTGAACATGAATAAATGAATTTGTGTATGCAATTGTCTATGTTTTTAAGGTGTAATTTGTTTAAACCAAAGTACCTGAAGAGATTTGTTTTCCTGTTAGTTTATCGAGAGTTGTTAATTAATTGTTAGTTTGAGATTTATTAAACTGTTTCTTTATTCTTTTCATGTGACCTGTAACCTATAATCAAATATATTAAATTAATCCACCGTTCCCTGTGATCGACACCCGACTTACCTAAGCTATACTGTAATCTGACTAGGTACACTGCCTATAAGTGCATAGATAGTCTAAGTTTGTTAGGTTATAAATATTAAAATTAGTGGGTACTTTTGTGCACATCAAGTTTTTGGCGCCGTTGCCGGGGAACGGTTTTCAATTAATTTAGTTTATTTGATTATTCGTTATTTGTTTTTATTTTTTTTAGTTTTAACCAATAAAGGTTGAAGTTGAGCGCCCCTGCTTAAGCATGTATGTTTTGAGTGAAAAAAAAAATGAGGTACATGTAAAAAAAGAGAATTACAAGAAAAGTTGTAAGAATTTTGGAGCAATCAAAGTGAAGATCAAAAGATCAAAATTCCAAAGATTCAAAAAGTTGAAGATACCAAAAATCAAACAACAAGGTGGTGAATTCAAAGAAATTAAAGATCAAATGTCAAAGAAGTGAAGAATTCCAAAGAGCTCCAATGTGGTATCATAAATTGTAATTGTCTAGATTATGTATGCTTGGGTTGCTCAACCAAAAATACCTTGAGGTTAGGAGGTTTTCTGCGGATGGATTCAGAGGGATGCATAAAATGAGCATTGTTCGGAAAAAGTGGGCGAATCTTTATGAGGATTGTGAGTATTTAGAGTATGGGGGGTTCCTTAGGAAACATTTTAGACACGAATGCATGCGTTGCGGTCTTGGCATAATGGCTGGGTTCGATTGGGATTGTCTTATGTAATATTAGTGTACTAAAATTTAGTTTTGCTTGGGGGCAAGCAAAAGTCAAGTGTGGGGTATTTTGATATGGGCATATTTAGTTATAAAATTCATGCATTATCTTAATACTTTATGTTGATTTTATCTCATTTAATGAACAAAAGGTGCTTAATTAGTTTATAATTTCATTTTTCAGCAACAATTACATGCTCGGATGGAAAAGGAAGCGGAATTGGCGATTGGACGCTTGGATCTTGGATTTTGAAGAAAGAAGGATGTTGCTGGACAGATTGACCCCTCATCAGTGTTTTGGCCATATCTCATGAACCATAACTCCGATTGACAAGATTCAAAATGTTCTGAAAAGTAGACACGATTTCGGACGACTTTCGTGTTTTGAGAAAAAGTACTCGGCGAGTAGGGTCGATTACTCGGCGAGTTGTATCAAACTTTCACGATTCTGGACGCGCTGACTTGCCGTACACGGGTTTTAAGTGACGGACTCGCCGAGTAGGTCACTAGACTCGCCGAGTAGCCTCTGTTTTGTGAAAATCTATATAAAGGGACTTTCAGATCGATATCATAGCTTACAGAGAAACCCTAGGAGGCTGAGAAACGATTGGAAGTGCTGCTAGGTCGTGAGGAACTGAAGAATCAACCCTACATTCAATTGTGAAGAGAATCAAGACAGTTTTGGTTTATTCTTAGTAACTTTTTTATTTGAATCATGTTTCCATACTTTGATTTCGTTTTTGAGTTTATGTTTACTGCAATCATGAGCTAAAAACTTATTCTTCTGTTAGGGTAGACAATTTTGTGAACATGGATTGATTATTTGATTAGAATCAATTTTAATTGGTGATTATGTTTTATTAAGCTTGTTAAAGAACCTTATGTGTTAACAATAACTATTCTTCTGTTAATAAATTAGTAATTAAGTTGTATGAACATCTCTTAGTTATTAATTTCATATGATTTATTGTGACCACATAGTTGTATGTCTAGGAATAACGAATGTGAAACTAGAATTAACTAGATGATAGGTAAGTTAATGTGTGAGCTTGTTTGATGAACATCAGCAAGAGGTTAATTGAAGGGACAATTTAATTAACCATTACAAGTCTTATTTAACCCGAATCAATAACTAGGAAATCCGTTAATTTGGACAACTGGCCACTGCTTGAGTTAATTTGTTTCCTAAGGATTAGTAATATCGAACGTGAAACTAATCATCTTAGTCGGTAGCCAATGAAGAATTAATCTGATACATTGAAATCATCCATGGGAACAAATGAGTCAAACCAAAACAGAAGTCCTCTTTATTATTGAATTTAGTTGATTTTTATTTGCTTAGCTCTTAGTTTCTTAGTTTAAGTTTTAGTTAATTGTTTAAGTTTCTAGTATTGCAAAACTAGAGAAACCCCCTTTCTATTACTTGTTTTATTTAGATAATATTAGCATTTCTTTGAATTGTTTACTGTTCCCTGTGTTCGATACCCTACTTGCTTGAACTTTATTACTAATCGATAGGTACACTGCCTTTCGTGTGTTTATTTTTGTGTCTAAGTTAGTAGGATTAAAACTAGTTGGTTTCACACACATCAAAATCTATGAAGTAATTCTCTGAGCGTGGGTTTATCAAATACTCAAATTCCTATTTTAGGAGTACTCATGAACACTGCAACAAAGTTGTGCCATATCTAAGCTCTTAGAAAATCTACAGTCGATATCATGATAGTCTTAACTCACTACTTACTTCCAGAAGTATGATCGACTGTGGATGTTCGAATAACCCAGTTATTCAGGAAGTAAAACATGTGAAGTGAAACACAAGAATAACCTTATCCAATATGGTCTCAAAACTTTTGAATATAAATAAAACACTTATTATTTAATCACAATAGTAATTAGACCTTATTCGTTGTATAATGTGTCGAGTAATCAACAAATACTTGAATTGAAACATAAGTTATGCCATGCTCCAAGTATGCACACTATGTTTATCTTATATCCTTCCTTTGTGAAATAGATCAATTGAATACATTTCCAATGATGCTCATCTTACAATTCCAAATCCTTATCATTAGTGTAAGAATACCAAATTCTTGCCACTACTAGAATGTGTTAGAGTCTAAACTTACATGCAATGATCCTTTTGTAATGTCAAGGCATTAAATTCACAAAGACTTTGCTAATGATATTACAAAGCATTCCATTGGAAATTGTTTACAAAACCAATTCAATGGACATGAAATCTCACATTCAAAGAGCATTCCTTGAACATCCTTCTTGCATTAAAATCACTAATATGACACACATATGTTTATAACCAACTTCCACTATGGAAAAATTTCCATATTCCCATATAACTATCAATTCTGAACCAGAGTTACCTCTTCTCTAAACATGTCAATATGATCCTTCCAAAATTATGCTCCCACTAGCAAAGCAATTATACTCTTGCCGGCATAACAATTATGCTCCCACTAGCTTTGACATGTGCCCAAAAATCAGCTGGACTTGAAGAAATCAATACTTATCGACTTTCTTACCAAAGTTCAAATTTTGGATACATGGTGCTTCGATAAGTCCTGATCTAGGTTGCTCAAGCTCATACACCTTTCATTAGATAACTTATGTGTGTGTCTAAACCATTTTAGAACTGATAGCATTAAGTCCTGAATGTTCAAACTATTTTTCATTTCTCACAATTCGAACTATGAAAAGGGATGCCGTAATCATACTCTAATTTAAGAACACAATTATCTCAACTGCTAACTCTAATGACATTAATCAATCCTTTAAAATATACTAGTGAAAGATTTTCCTCACAATCATTTTCATGAAGTAGAGAGAAACCTCTTGCCACTTAGATTTTTTGGTGTATGTGTTCCTATCCATTTGAATTTTGTCATTTCTAACCACTATCTTAAGATAAGGTTTATGAAAAATTCAAACTCATATGGAATGAACTTTCTTAATCTTAATTTCTTGCCATTCGGTAGCACAAGGGCCTACCAGTGCTTCCAAGTTATTGAGCAACTTACCCTTACCGATCAATGTATTTTCACTATTTAAGGTGCTTTGCCTTATACAGATAAATGAGAACTCACATGCATAGTCAACTTAAATAAAATGGGAACAGAAACAAGAATATGTCAAAACGATAGGTTGTAAACCTCAGGTCATGTGCTAGTGATAACCAAAAGGTGTATTCTTGATTAGTTCTTGAAACTATTCAAGACCATTTAGACTCCCACTGACCTCTTAACATATAAGATTCTCTGTCAAGGAACATTCCTTGACAAACAAATATTCAAGGGTTAGTGCGGGTTTTTATCAAGAAACAATTCATATAATTGGTCTCTGTTTTAATAAAAAACACATCACAACTATGAATTTCAAATATACAAGTGTAAGAAAACATTTCTACTCCACATTTCATGAGGTGTTATAAACCTACTTGTAACATGTTACTCAATGTACTACTTGGAGTAACTAGAGTATGACTCTTAATTTTGGAACGAAGTATGACTGATATTCTTCATTTAACCATTTCAACAATACCTGATTCCTCTTCTTATTCAAAACAATTTCACTAAGATGTCCTGAGAGGATCAATTGTAACATAGTTCCATAATCCTTGAGATGATTATAAAACATGATACCAAAGTACTCTTTGTTCCTTTCAAATTGGAGAAACTTTTATCTTTTTGCCCAATGGATTCTTCTTATTCGTTCTGCTACACCTTGAAATTTTTCAAGGTATCAGAATTATACTTAATCTTGTAAGCATAACCATATTCACTGAATCAACAGTAAATCATGACAATAGACTTATATTCCTTTGTGTTGGATCTGACCAGTCCACATCAATGTGTACTAGATCCTCCAGTCCTTCAGTTGACTCACATGTACATGTGAACAAGGAATTAGTCTTAATTTTCCAAAGATCAAGATTCTCTTACATCACACTATCAACTGTATGATTCCAAGTTTCTATCCAATTGAAACTTGGGTGATGAGAATCACTCCTCACTTGTTAAAATATGACATTACCACAAGTAGTATAAATAAGAATCAAATCCTTTTTCAACATTGTCATTAATAGAAATATAAACACCAATTTTCATAAATGCCATTGCAAGTAATTACAAAGTAAATAAGATAAACCACAAAAATTTACTTTATTGATAATGTGAGGAAAACTTGTCCTTACAATGCAAATACACATGAAAACTATGTTTCTAGATATTCCTAAGCAATCTATCATAACTTCTAAGTAGTAGCTTCTAATCCTGATCATTGAACCATGTGACCGAAATCCATTTCTTCATATCAAAATTAGCATATCCTTCTTTTAAGCTCCCTTATTCTTCTTCGATCCTACAAAACATCAAAACGTGATTAACACATCATGTAATAAGAATCTATTAATAGGAACTCAATAGAGTTAGATAGTGAACATACCTGAAGTAGTGTCATATAATTTGACTTTACCATTTCTACGATCTCTCAGTTAGTCTGGGCAGCTTTGTTTCTAATGCCCCTTCGATTGACAATAGAAACAGGAGGACTCTTTAGCATTTGCACATGGAACTATCTTAGAATTAGCCTATCTCTCATGGTCAAACTTTTTGACCTTGGCCAATTTCTCTCCCTTAGGAGAAGTAACCATTTCTGGAATATCATCATTTCCATTACCAACATCCTTGGAGATTTCAGAAATAGATCCTTTAAACAAATTTGCTTGACCAGTGTGCCAAAGCATTGCTACTTTAGCAACACTTAACAAATATGTCAGATCGATTAGGCTCACATCGTGATCAATCATGTAGTAGTCCTTCAAGAACTGACTATACGACTCAGGAAGCGATTGAAGAACAAAGTTAACAACTAGCTTCCTTGTGAAAACGAAACCCAACATTCCCAATTTGTAAATGTGCAACTTCATCTTCAAGACGTATGCACACACAAAACATCCATCACGATGTTTGCATGCCAATAGGGATTGAGTGACCTTGAACTTTTCAAGTCGATAAAAACATGGGTCAGGGAGAATCACTGGAAGAGGTAGAGGAAGAGAAGTATGATTTCCAGTTCCACCAATGCACGAAGAAGGGAATGATCTTTCACCTTGATCGACACCTGGAAGATCATCTTCAGAAGGGAAACCTTTTCCAAAAGGATGCGGAAGACCATACTTGTCTGAACTAGACATCTATAAAGGGAGAAAATTCAAGTGAGCTGATTTAATCCTTAATATAACACCCAAATGAAATATTAAGGCTAGGAACCAACACAATAATTCACAATTCAGAAGAGGGATGCCATAATCCAATTGTAAAATATTTGAAGGTAGGTAAATGACGATTTACAAATTCCACCACAAAAATGAAATTTTAAACGAATTAGGTTTTAGATGAAATTCCTAGATCTTTTGAGATTCATTAAACTTTTCAATGGCATGTTTAATCTTGATTATGCTCTCACTTTATGACTGGGGTGTTGAGGATCACAAACGAGATGTGAATAACCATGCAAAATAGCTTGGTCCTCTTGATTGCATTTATCGCCTAATCAATATGCCAGTTAACCACACATGCTCCATTGATCAATGATAATTTAAGAGATACCCATTGCCAACAATATTGGTCACATATTAGTGTGCCTCTTCACCACACACGCTCCACTAACACCCAATAGGGTGCAATGTGCAATTTCATGGATTAGCATTAAATTCACATTGTTTTCCTAAAGTAACTAAGACTGGGAATTAATAAAAGCGTTTAGTTACTTTATAATTCATTATACTTTTAATGAGGTTTAAGTGTCCTATCCTACCCATTAGGCTAACGATCCTCCATTAGTCAATCGTGCGGTGGGTAAGAGTGGTTACCCAATGACGGTCATTTTACAGGCCGCTTCCTTAAACACCTCTTGTAGGCCAGCTTTGTGAATGACGCTTACCAACATTAAGACTAACTTTTCTTATACATATATAATATATTAGACTTTTCATTTTATATATAATAAGGGTGTATTTTAACCTTTTAAAATACTAAGTGATTTAACCCTTTAATAAATTAAACTTTTAATTTAATTAAATTTAAACCATATGCATATTTATTAATTGTCTTTTAATTAGTCTTTTAATTAAGTTATTAATAAAATCCATGAGGGTGTATTTTTTAATCTATTAAAAAATACTAAGGTTCTAAAATTTAAGATTTCAAAATTAAAAAAATTTAATTAAATTTTAAATTATAAAACGAAAGGGTGTATTTTAAAACTTTTCAAAATACTAGGTTAAATTTAAACTAGGAAAGTAATCTGATCATTATCCAAATATTTAACCAAATCCTTTAATTATAATAAGGATATCATATTTCCTTTAAAAATTTCAGTTTTAGGCAGTAAAAATGAAATAAGGAAATTATCCTAATCAAAACCAAATCTTGAAAATTGAAAAAATAAGAAACTAACGAGTCATGTCGTCGAGTTGGACACTTAACTCGTCGAGTTCATGCAACTCGTCAAGTTCATACATGAACTCGTCGTGTTCCTGCTTCAGACAACAAAATCGATTTTGTTTCTGCCATGGACAGTTCACTATTGCATCAATTCAATTGAAAAACAATGAGGCTCTGATAACAATGATGGGTTTTGAGCATATCTACATTCCTATGTGATAATGCAACCCTAATTGGTTTGGATCTAAGTTTTTCACTAATTGAACATGCAAATTGAATACCAAAGCAATAACCCTAGATGTAGCATACAATTTTCGAAATCTATATGAAATTAGGGTTATAAGATTACCTTGCTTGTTATGTATTAATAAAAAGAACAATCTTGAAATCCTTGACTCTTGAAGGCTTAGTGCCCCAAATGTTGCACCTCTAATGGTTCACAAACACCTAATGCAAGAGGATGATAAGAGAGACAAGGAAAAACGACTAGGGTATCTAATACACAAGCATTGGCAGAAAATTCCATGAGGTGGGGTTCTTTATATAGTTGTGGGCTGCTAGGGTTTCTGGAGGAAACCCTAATTACTGCTTAAGGATTAAGCAGCCCATGGACTCTTAATTAGCAAGCCTTGGACGAAATCTATAGGCATATAGGATTTCGTCCACACCTAATTAAGGAGTCCAATATCCCACTTTCACAACTATCAATGATTTGCAAAACAGCCCCTCTATTATTAATCAGTTCCTTTAATCCCAAAATTAATCCCAGACTAATTTCTGATTAATCACTAATTAATAATATGATTTCCAAATAATATATTAATTAAATCATTTTGAGTACCAATTTATTGTTTCACATAATAAATTCTAGTCTCTCTCTCTCTCTCTCTCTCTCCACTAGTCATCCTGTCATGTTGCATGAGTGAAGGCAACCCAAAAGGACCATGCTACAATCAAATCAAGAACACACTGATTATAGTTGTAGGCTTAGACACCGAATCCAACAGTATCAAGGTTACAAGAGCCATGAATGTGTTTATATAGTGCCGAAACCCTACAAATTAGGGTTTGGCACTTCTTCCACTTACGACAGGCATACCCCAGCTTACGTTGGGCATACGCGGCCAAACACGCACTTCCCTCCTTGCATGCACGATAACAATTTTCCAATCTTATATCCACTAAGGGCCGAACTTGCCAAAAACTCAAATTGCTATAACTTCTTCGTTATAAGTCCTTTTCCAACGAAGTTTATATCCACAGAAAGGTGGTCAGAAGCCCTATGCTCCTAAAAACTCACCATCGCCCTAAGTCTTCCCAGACGAAACCAAAAATCTATAAAGTACCGAGCCAACGCCTTTACAAATAACCTTGGGCTCTATATCACAAACGAACTCTATTATCAAACCACCTACCTTACCCGTATCCAAAAGCGTCTAAACCTTTTTACTTTTATGCCACAAAGCCTTTTCATACCCTAATTACGGCCTATGAGCCTTAATTCATAGAACGATCCGAAACAAGATGTTACAATTCTCCCCCACTTAAATTAGGTTTCGTCCTCAAAATCATTCCTTACCAATCTCGACAAGACAAACAACCTGAGCAAAATGGCCACAACCCCGAGCATAGCACAACCTTCCCAAGGCAACCGAAACGGACCCTCGCAGGGCTCTCCAACCTGTAAATGAATGAATCCATTCACCATCCACCAATAATTCCTAGAGAATTAACCACAACTAATCCAGTTGGAATTTGAAATCTTGAGATGGTCTAACTCCCAGACAGACCCTTCATACCAAACCATTGCTGAATCTATCCACTAAAATTTCCCAACTAACTACTTAACTTCTTATACATGTGATTTCCATTAGAAAACATACCACAAACCGATTATCCCTGTAGAACACTTATACTTGATAAAGGCTCAGATAATCCTTTGAGTAGGAGACTAATCCTTTCAACGGTTAGATTTAGATGAGAGTTGCACAACAATATCAAATCATCTACTTTGAGATTATCCAATCTCAACTGCAAGTGACATAACATCTCCTTCGAAAAATAAGCTACTCCACACGCAAGTTCCCAAATCAATAATACTGCATTGACTTATCTTGATGCCCTCGACATATATATACCCTAATACTCAACCCACAGAAACGAAAATTCTGCACAAAACACTAGCGATACCAGACTCGAGATGTTACTCCACCTATCAACCCACCAGGTTCCCAAGAGTCCAAATAAAAAGGTTACCCAACCTATCAACCCATCTGTGACACACTGTGACAACCTGAAACTTTCATCTTGTACACCTAGTTAATTCAATAAATGTTAAACCTGTTCTATCAACTTCTAGCGTCGTTTAAGAGTTTATTTAAGTGTTCTAAGCTTGGGAATGACCAAGGTTGAGTTAAGGAATGAATCAACAAGCCTTAGAGTGAGAAAATTAGGCCATACACACCCTTAGGGTAGTGTACGGCCGTACACATGGGTGTGCGGCCGCACACTCACCTCTTGGCCGTACACTCACTTTTTGGCAGCACTCTCTCCCCTATATAAAGGTTAGACCCCTTTCTTTTCATTCCTTTATCTCCTTGGCCGCACACTACACCATTCTCTCATGTTTCATCAACCGTGAACCTTCCAAAGCTTCAAGAACGTGAGTACTTCATCCTCTAACTTGCATACCATGGAAGACCACTCTAGCTAGGCCTTAAACGTAAGATAATTGACATCTTCTTCGTGTTTAGAAGTGAATGTGGCCGCACACTCCTTTAGGGTGACCGCACACTCCTAAATACCCTCCAAAGTGAGAGTTTGACTTCCATCCTCGAGATAGACATGACCCTAGGCTTGTTGCACCTTGGAATGGACAATTTAGACATCATCTTGTGGAGTGTACGACCGCGCACACCTGTGTACGGCCGGACACACCTTTGTGCAGCTGCACACTCCTAGTGTGTAGTAGCACACTCCTATGTGCGACCACACACTCATCCTAGGACCGCTAATCCACTTCTAGTACCCTTAACTTGCACTACAATCGAGTATAGACCTAGAACACTTCATGGATGCAAGAATCGATCATGAAAGCACCGCAAAGGAATCACTCATCATGAGTTTGTGGCCGCACACCCATTAGGCCGCACACCCATGGCCGCACACACCTTTAAGGTGGCCATACACTCCCCTCATACAATCCTACGAGGTCCTAACACTTAGTGCAAGTAGTTCCAAGTCCCTAGAGTAGTTCTCCGTCACATCTAGTAGTGAAATACCCTCATTTGACTCATTTATATGTCACTATGTGTTGTTTAGGATCAGATTGTGTTCAAGGTTTCATTTGAACATTCCGTTTCCCGTATCGATCCTTCAATCAAACCACTCGCTCAAGGTGAGTTCATACCCCTAAATTTTTTGGTGTTTTCAATGTTTTCAGGGGGGAATACAAGACAAACTCAAAGTATTTTATTTCGTTTTAAAATCATTAATACAATTAATGATTTCCAAGTTTAATAACATATTCATGTATTTTATCCCTTTTTGTAATATGTTGAGCAGAAAGGAAACTATTAATTTGGAAATCTAACTTCTTCGCTTTCAGAAAGGTTTTTACAAAGCATTTTCTATATCAACTCTAATAAACTATAATGGGTATAGTTTGGGATGACACTCTAGGCAGTCTCTACCAAGTCAGACTTCATAAATGAATATGTATAAACTATGGTAGATTTAGTTTATGTTATATATTTTCTCAGGAGTATAAAGTACAATTATTCAAGAATAATTATTGTTTTATACTATTTGCCGCTAATGAGCTAGATTATACCGAATTGTGTGGCGCTACTTCAATACTGTACCCTTAGGTGTACAGGGATAAATCCTTTTAGTATAACCAGAGTCTCCTGGAGGGAGAGTGTGAGATTTGTGAATAGATCTATTCGGGACTGACAATCCCACACCTGAAGTGCTAACTATAGTTAGGCAGGCATGTCTGGGCTGAACAAATGTCATTTAGCTTAATTCCTGAAGAACGTTATAAAGTTCTCTCGGTCATATCAAGTATGGTTATACGACTCGTAAATTAGTATAAACTAACTTTGGTTTACGGACCCTACTATTCATTGTTTTATTTTGAAAAATAAAACTACTTTCATAAATACACTGATAGTAATCAAGAATTTCTAAACTTGCATCTCTACCTCTAAAACGAATAACTATTTTAGGAAAAATATGGGATTTTACCCGGATAACACAGACAACTCTAAAACTGATGGTTTATTTTCTACTAATGGATACTCTTTTCAATACTATTTTTCATAAGAAAAATATGGGATTTTCTTGAGGAACACTTTTCAAAATAATCAAAGAACATTTTTCCATCAAAACTAAATGCTTATGAACTCACCAGCTTTATGCTGATATTCTTTCAAACTGTTGTATTCTCAGGAAATAGGTAGACAGGTAGTTCTTGGATTTAGAGGAGCTGGAGCAATAACAGTCATGTTTATTTATATTTTACATACTTTTGGTGTAATTAAAACAAGTTTGAGACTGATGTAAACATTTTTCATATATATTCATTGTAATGGTTGTTTTACTATGATTGCTATTGTACAATGGTTGTGATGCTAAACATGACGTCCTCTACCCCGGAACGATTCCCCCATCCTGGTTTTGGGGTGTGACAGATTGGTATCAGTGCCCTTGTTTATAGTGAACTAAGTATACCAAACCTTACATGGTATTCGACTATAAACACTAAGGGGCCTAAGTTCTCTAAACTAAAAGTATATTTTCAAAATATAAAGTCTTATGTAAAAAGTATACTAGTATGCATACGTAACAGAATCCGTGTCATAGGAAGAGTAAATCAAAATTATTTGGATGTAGGGACACTGCGGTTAAACCTAGGCAGTTATGTAATCATGTCTAGGGTCAATATAGCTTGATCAACTATATTCATTTGAGACATGATCAGCATGTGCTTGGGAGCGAGTGTAGTGTTACAGCAAGCCTAAAACCTACCAAGGACAAAAAAATCTAACATAAAATACTATAGGAGTATTTTAGCTAGAGCCAAATTCAGTATATAGATTCATTCCAAATGTTGCTACCTCTTCTTTCTTAAGCGATAACTTACTTGTGTTAGTAACCTTTCCGTGCTTATCACTTGGTAGAATATTTTTATTATTAAGATGAGATATATATTGTTTCATATATCTCGAGGACTTACCATCCTCTTCTTCCTGATTGTTTCTAGAACAAGATGCCTCCCTGAAGAAGAACCATCAGAAGGAACAACGACATCCCGCCACCACCATTACCCCCTCAGTTCGACCCCGTCATGTTCCAAGCAGCGGTTACAGCCGCCGTGACTGTTGTAATGGCATAAGTGAACTCTTCTGGGTCTGGAGGTGGAACTGACCACCAACAGCAAAACAGGAGTCATGGACATCAAAAGGAGTGTTCCTACAAGGACTTCATGACCACAAAAACCATGCCCTTCAACGGAAATGGAGGCATTATCGCTCTAACTCGATGGTTCGAGAAGATCGAATCCATCTTCGAAATTTGCGCGTGTTCCGAAGCAAAAAAGGTGATGTTTGCCACCTGCACCTTCACCGACAGAGCCTTGACTTTGTGGAATGGTCAAGTCAAAACCCTAACCCTGCCAGTGGCTAATGCCATGAATTGGGAATGACTGATGGAACTCATGCTTGCGGAATATTGCCCGAAGGGCAAAGTGCAAAAGTTGGAGCACAAACTCTAGAATTTGAAGATGAAGGGTTCCAACATCGCTGCCTACACCGCTAGATTTTGTGATCTGGCTCTCCTCTGTCTGGGAATGGTCACCCTGGAAAGCAAGAAAATAGAGAGGTACATTTGGGGACTGACACAACCAACCAAAGGAAGTGTCTTGGCTGCTAGACCGACTACATTTGAAAGCGCCAAGGATTTGGCGCAGACTCTGATCGATCATGGAGTCGATCTAGATGAGGCATCTGCGGTTGCCGAGCCACAGAAGGAGAGTGGTGAGAAGAAGAAGAAATTTTGGAACAAACGCAAGGGCCAGTCTCCTCAAGAGCCCTCCAAGAAGCAATAAACGGTGGGAGTCCATGCTGCTACTACTCCTGTTGTTGCTCCAACTGCTGCTCCAACCGCCCAAGCTCCTACCGGTGGTTATTCAGGGAAATTACCTCTGTGCAACAAGTGTACCTTTCATCATCATGGACCCTGCCGTGATTTGAACTGCAACAACTGTGGAAGGAAGGGGCACACGACCCAATACTGTAGGACACCAGGTCAACCAACTAATCTGACTCCTACAGCGGGTGCCAGCCAAACCTGCTATGGTTGTAGGGAAGTTGGACATTTCAAAAGAAACTGCCCCAAGGCGGCAACGGGCGGAAATACAGGAAGGGTGCTGGTGATGGGCCAGGAGGAAGTGGTCGTTGATCCTACCTTTGTTACAGGTACGTTCCTCCTTGACAATTCTTATGCATGCATTCTTTTTGATTCGGGTGCGGAGAGGAGTTTTGTTAGTCATCCATTCAAACAAATAATAAAATGTAAACCTCAACCTTTGGCCGAAACATTCACCGTCGAGATGGCTAACAAAAAGAATGAGAGCACCAACGACATATTTATAGGCTGTACTCTTACCCTAGACAATCATTCCTTTCCCATCGACCTTATGCCAGTCTCCATTAAAAGCTTTGACGTCATAATTAGCATAGATTGGTTGAGCCCCAATCATGCAAATATCCTTTACTATGAGAAAGCTATCCGTCTCAATCTTCCCTCTGGTGAAGTTCTCACGATCTACGGTGATAATCCTAGTTCGAACCTTCGTATCATTTCGTGCGTCAAGGCCCAGGAATATTTTCGGAAGGAGTGCCATGCGTTTCTAGCTCATGTTGTTGATGAGACGCAAAAAGTTAAAAACCTCGTGAGTCTCCCCAAAGTCTGCAATTTTCCTGATGTCTTCCCCGAAGACCTCCCAGGAATTCCTCCTGAACGTCAAGTCGAGTTTCGTATTGAGTTAATCCCTGGAGCTACTCCTGTAGCTAAATCCCCTTATCGTTTAGCGCCAGTGGAAATGCAAGAGTTATTAAGCCACCTCAATGAGTTGACCAGCAAAGGATTTATAAGGCCGAGTTCCTCACCCTGGGGAACTCCAATCTTATTCGTAAAGTAGAAAGATGGATCATTTCGGATGTGCATTGACTACTGAGAGTTGAACAAGCTGACCATCAAAAACCGTTATCCCTTACCCAGAATTGAGGATCTCTTTGATCAACTTCAGGGAGCCAGTTACTTTTCGAAGATAGATCTAAGGTCAGGGTATCATCAGTTGCGGGTTCAGGAGAATGATGTGCCCAAGACAGCATTCCGAACTCGCTACGGACACTACGAGTTTGTAGTAATGCCCTTTGGTCTAAGCAATGCGGCGACAATGTTTATGGACCTAATGAATCGAGTGTGCCGCCCTTTCCTAGACAAGTTCGTGATTGTGTTCATTGAAGACATACTTGTCTATTCACGGAGTGAAGAAGATCACAAGCAGCACTTGAGAATAGTGCTAGAAACATTGAGGGCAGAGAAGTTGTATGCAAAATTCTCCAATTGTGAATTTTTGATCAGGAGGGTAACGTTCCTCGGTCACGTGGTTAGAAAGGAAGGAATACATGTGGACCCATCCAAAAAAACAGGCGATTGAGAATTGGTCAGCACCGAAAACACCTACGGAAATCCGTCAATTCCTGGGTCTCACTGGCTATTATCGCAGGTTCATCTAGAATTTCTCCAGGATCGCCAAGCCTTTAACCACCCTGAGACAGAAAGGTGTAACCTTTAATTGGGGAGTCAAGCAGGACACTGCATTCCAAACATTGAAACAGGCCCTATGCAGCGCACCTGTCTTATCCTTACCCGAGGGGACAGAAGACTTTGTCATCTATTGTGATACATCCAGTCAGGGCTTAGGCTGTGTGCTCATGCAACGAGGAAAGGTTATCGCCTATGCCTCGAGACAGTTGAAAAGACACGAAGTCAACTACACAACCCACGATCTACAGCTGGGAGCAGCGGTCTTCGCATTAAAGATCTGGAGACACTACCTCTACGGAACCAAGTGCACTATCTTCACCGATCATAAGAGCTTGCAACATATACTTGAACAGAAGGAGTTAAACATGAGACAACGACGATGGGTAGAGCTACTTAGTGACTACGAGTTTAAAATATGTTACCATCCCAGCAAGGCCAATGTGGTAGCAGATGCCCTCAACCGAAAGGAGTATTCAGGGCGTAAGGTGAAGGCGCTGACTATGACCATCCATTCTCGATTATCCACACAACTCTGAGAGGCTCAACTAGGAGCCTTAAAACCAGAGAACATGTCGGATGAAGCCCTGCGAGACGGAGTTTACTATTTCATGGACCGTATCTGGACCCCAAAGTGTGGTGGTTACAGAGAAGTTGTCATGAACGAAGCCCAAAATACGAGATACTCCGTTCACCCAGGTTCAGATAAAATGTATCTAGATCTCAAACAACTCTATTGGTGGACGAACATGAAAGCTGAAATAGCTACCTTCGTGGGCACGTGCTTGACTTGTGCCAAGGTGAAAGTAGGATATCAGAAGCCCTCAAGTTTACTTAGCAGCCAGAGATACCTGAGTGGAAGTGGGAACTGATCACCATGGATTTTATCACCAAGTTACCTAGATCTCCGACTGGCACGGCGCCATCTGGGTAATTATCGATCGGTTGAGTAAATTCATCCACTTCCTGCCAATCAAACAAAACTTTAAGATGGAGAGACTCACGCGGATCTACATTCGGGAAATAGTTCTCCTTCATGGGGTACCTGTATCCATTATCTCCGACCAAGATAGCATGTTCACCTCGAGATTTTGGCAATCACTACAAAAGGCACTTGGAACTAAGTTGGATATAAGCATGGCTTATCATCCTCAGACAGATGGACAGAGTGAGAGAACAATTCAGACATTGGAAGATATGTTGAGAGCCTGTGTCATCGACTTCGACACGTCATGGGACACTCATCTTCCTTTGGTAGAATTTTCCTACAACAACAGCTACCATACTAGCATCAAGGCTGCACCGTTTGAAGCCCTATATGGCCGCAAGTGCAGATCCCCTCTATGCTGGGCTGAGGTGGGGGAGACGCAGCTAGCCAAGGGTCAAGTCCCGAAGAGTACTCTCATAGGTCCAGAGATTATCCGTGAAACCACCGAAAAGATTGTACAAATCCGAGAATGACTGAAAGCCTCGCGAGATAGACAAAAGAGTTACGCCGATAAGAGACGAAAACCCTTGGAATTCCAGGTTGGTGACCGCGTCCTCCTGAAGGTCTCACCCTGGAAAGGCATGATACGTTTTGGAAAACTTGGAAAGCTGAACTCAAGGTACATTGGTCCATTAGAGATCCTTGCTAGGATCGGTCTCGTAGCATACAAACTCCAGTTACCATGAGAACTCAGTAACATCCATCTTGTCTTCCACGTGTCAAACCTAAAGAATTGTCTGTCCGATAAGACACTTGTGATGCCTCTCGACAAGATTGCTTTAGACGAAGGTCTGCACTTTGTGGAAGAACCTATCGAAATCATGTACCGAGAAGTCAAACGTACGAAGCAGAGTCGCATCTCGATAGTGAAGGTCGGCTGGAATGCCAAGCGGGGACCCGAAGTCACTTGGGAGTGCGAGGATTCAATGAAGCAGAAGTACCCTCATTTATTTCCAAGTTCATGATTTGTACTCTACTCTTGAATTTCAGGGAAAAATTCCCTCTCACGGGGGATGATGTGACAACCAGAAATGTTCATCTTGTACACCTAGTCAATTAATCAATGTTAAACCTGTTCTGTTAACTTCTAGCACCGTTTAAGAGTTTATGTAAGTGTTCTAAGCTGGAGAATGACCAAGGTTGAGTTAAGGAATGAGTCAGCAAGCCTTAGAGTGAGAAAACTGGGCCATACACACCCTAAGGGGAGTGTACGGCCGTACACATGGGTGTGCGGACGCACACTCACCTCTTGGTCGCACACTCACTTTTCGGCATCACTCTCTCCCCTATATAAAGGGTAGATCCCTTTCCTTTCATTCCTTTCACTCCTTGGCCGCACACTACACCATTCTCTCATGTTTCTTCAACCGTGAACCATCCAAAGCTTCAAGAACGTGAGTACTTCATCCTCTAACTTGCAAACCATGGAAGACCACTCTAGCTAAGCCTTAAATGTAAGATAATTGACAAGTTCTTCGTGTTTAGAAGTGAGTGCGGCCGCACACTCCTTTACGGTGATCGCACACTCCTAAAACACCTTCCAAAGTGAGAGTTTGACTTCCATACTCGAGATAGACATGACCCTAGCCTTGTTGCACCTCAGAAT
Source organism: Lactuca sativa (assembly GCF_002870075.4). NCBI lineage: Eukaryota > Viridiplantae > Streptophyta > Magnoliopsida > Asterales > Asteraceae > Lactuca > Lactuca sativa. The sequence goes on along the minus strand of NC_056627.2, from coordinate 159,721,122 downwards.
GGACAATTTGGACATCATCTTGTGGAGTGTACGACCGCGCACACCTGTGTATGGCCGGACACACCCTTCTACGACTGCACACTCCTAGTGTGCGGCAACACACTCCTATGTGCGACCACACACTCATCATAGGGCCGCAAATCCACTTGTAGTACCCTTAACTTGCACTACAATCGAGTATAGACCTAGAATACTTCATGGATGCAAGAATGGATCTTCAGAACACCAAAAAGGCATCACTCATCATCAGTGTGCGGCCGCACACCCATTGGGCCACACACCCATGGCTACACACACCTTTAAGGTGGCCATACACTCCCCTCATACAATCCTACAAGGTCCTAACACTTAGTGCAAGTACTTCCAAGTCCCTAGAGTGGCTCCCCGTCACATCTAGTAGTGAAATACCTTCATTTGACTCATTTGTGTTCAGGGTTTCACTTGAGCATTCCGTTTCCCGTATCGATCCTTCAATCAAACCACTCGCTCAATGTGAGTTCAATCAAACTTAATAAAATCAAAGTATTTTATTAAGTTTTAAACTCATTAATACAATTAATATTTTCCATGTTTAATAACATATTCAGGTATTTTATCCCTTTTTGTAATATGTTGAGCATAAGGGAAACTATTAATTTGGAAATCTAACTTCATCGCTTTCAGAAAGGTTTTTACAAAGCATTTTCTATATCAAATCTATTAAACTATAATGGGTATAGTTTGGGATGACACTCTAGGCAGTCCCTACCAAATCAAACTTCATAAATGAATATGTATAAACTATGGCAGATTTAGTTTATGTTATATATATTTTCTCAGGAGTATAAAGTACAATTATTCAAGAATAATTACTATTTTATACTATTTCCCGCTAGTGAGCTAGATTATATCGAATTGTTAGGCGCTACTTCAATAATGTACCCTTAGGTGTACAAGGATAAATACTTTTAGTGTAACCAGAGTTTCCTGGAGGGAGAGCATGAGATTTGTGAATAGATCTATTCAGGACTGACAATCCCTCACCCAAACTGCTAGCTACAGTTAGGCAGGCATGCCTGGGGTGAACAAATGTCATTTAGCATAATGCCTGAAGAACGTTATAAAGGTCTCTCGGTCATATCAAGTATGGTTATACGACTCGCAAATAAGTATAAACTAACTTTGGTTTACGGACCCTACTCTTCATTGTATTTGAAAAATAAAACTATTTTCATAAATACACTTATTGTAATCAAGGATTTCTAAACTTGCATCTCTACCTCTAGAACGAATAACTGTTTTAGGGAAAATATGGGATTTTTCCCGGATAACACATGCAACTCTAAAACTGATGGTTTATTTTCAACTAGTGGATACTCTTTTCAATACTATTTTTCATAAGAAAATATGCGATTTTCTTGAGAAACACTTTTCAAAAGAATCAAAGAACATTTTTCCATCAAAACTAAATGCTTATGAACTCAATAGATCTATACTGATATTCTTTCAAACTACTTGTATTCTCAGGAAATAGGTAGACAGGTATTTCTGGGATTTAGAGGAGCCAGAGCATTAAGAGTCATGTTTATTTATATTTTACATACTTTTGGTGTAAATAAAACAAGTTTGAGGCTGATGTAAAATTTTTTCATATATATTCATTGTAATGATTGTGTTACTATGATTGCTATTGTAGAATGGTTATGATGCTAAACATGACGTCCTCCACCCGGAACAATTCCGCCATCATGGTTTCAGGGTGTGACACACACACTGATGACCCACAATATGTTTTAACTCAAGATCAAATCCTTGTTCCAATTCATCCTAGAGAATGCTATGCGCCGATTTGTAGACTTCACACACTCGCTCAACTGCTTTCCAACCGAGTGGATGATATAACTACCCTGCAATCTTACAACAATTACAAACTGACTAGTGAATGCTACGACACCCGACAGTCTTACAACACTCCCACACTGACTAGTGAATGCTACAGAACCCCACAACATTACAACACTCTCTCACTTGCCATGAGCTCTCCCCATGAACTTTCCACGACGGTCAGAAAGCTGCATGTAGTCAGGGGTCAGATAGACGGTCGAACGGATGATCCACCCGAGAGTAAACAATCATACAAGAAAATCACAAACAAGCATTAGATAAAGAGTTCTTAGGCTATCCAACTTAGACTATGAGAGATCCCGAACTATAATTCCTATGGTCGTGATCAATGGTTAAGGCCCTGCTGGCCTCCACACTCACAACCACACTAATCTTTGATTGTTTCCGACTGCAAGGAACTCTGGCGTTCCCTCCAAATATACCGATTCAAATTCCGCCATATGTATGAACCCTAAAATGTCTCTCACTTGGAGCTATCCCCTGACAGTCCCAAGTGATGAACCATACTTGGATTCATCCACTCTCTTACAACCTCGTAACCACTAGATTACTAAACCATCCCAGAGTCTCATTACCAAACCACCACGATATTGAGTTTACTGAACTAATACCCCATGACCAAACATTAATAGGTGTCCACACCTAAACTAGATTAAGCACTTTACTACTCTCAACAAATATTTTCGCATCCAAGGCGCCTTCTCTCAATAACATTTCATACCCTTGAACAACCCCATCGGACGACAAACAACTGATAGGTCCACAACTAGGATAGGTAGATAGTCGATCTGTTGCTCCACTTACTACAAAGCTGAGTCTTACAATAATTCCACAGTCCAGCAATTTAGGGAAACATACCCGGAAGCCAAGATACACCATCATAGAATTTAATGATAGCTTGTTACGACCACTGATCTTCAACTTATACAGCTTGAAACCTTCGAAGTATTCCAACTTATTAATGAAAAACGGAAAATAATCAACCATTAAAAATGCTTTGACAGCAACCTAAAACCCCAATATTTACTAAAAAAAACCCACGCAAAACTACACATACCAACTCTAAATTTGATTGATAGATCAATCGATGCTCTTCCTAGAGTATAGATAGCAATCTATACGTCGAACAGGAAAATCTTTCAACAACCACCTCATAAGTCAAACATTAGCGAACCCAAAAGAAACATTGACCATAACAAGCTCCCTAACCAACAACCACTTGTCGTGAAGACACTTATTCATTCCTAAGCACATACAACATGCATCATGTTGTTGTGCACCTCGCCTTCACCACATCTAGACCCAAGTCTCATATAACTAGAACTCGGATCCCTATAACCCAATGTTCTGAAGATGCAACTCAAGCAGATTGATGATCCTTCCAACAAAATACCAGTTCTCCTCCACTTAGGGTTCGAACTACCGCCAATTGGCATTCCAAATAGGTCGAACTTCCAATTGGCTCACTAGATATACCATACTCAACTCTTGGGGAATACCACGCAACACACGTTGACCTTACAAATAAAGACCCGTCAACTCTAAGCATTCTGAATCTCAGAGGGAGACCTCAAAAGCCTCCCGACGTGACTGCCTCTAGTCACCAAGAATTTCATACAGCTACACAAGCAGATATTTCGATAGTCCATAAATAGCACAGACTCTTTATATGGGAACCAATGGACTATCACACACTTCATCTTTGTATCTTCAACCAACATCCCATCACAAGAATCGAAATAGAAACATGAGACGTCACTCTGATTGTCTATACACATCATAGACAACAAGGGTTGTCGTTTCCAATACACTCCTCCCGATCACCTGAAATAGTTGCAACAGTATGCCTTACTATACTCAAATAAGGCATATCCTAGTCCTCATCTTTCATCGTCCCCACTGTAATGACTCTCTTACGAAAAGAAATACCTCGAGACAATCATACCACAAGAACCCTTTGGTGCAAATACCGCAACTATCTGGTACCTCAAGGGATCTACCTCCAAATCCCAAAATCAGAAGCTCGCTCTCACTTCCTTCCAATACTGGAAAACTAGAATAATATAATCCTCATCATAGAAAATGACATCATAAACCATCGGCCGATCACTCAACTCAGACTGTAAATCCTTAGACAACATGTCACACCCCAAAACCGAGAACGAAGAAATACGTTTTGGGGTGGAGGACGTCATGTACAGTATCACAACAATTGCATAATAGTAAAAATAAGCGACAACAACCATTTCATTAGTATAGTGATTATAATTACAAACGTGTTCTACACAGTTAATAGACACCAAAAGTATAAACAAAAATAAAAGATGAATCTTGTATATGCTTCATCTTCTCAAAAGCTGCACCAGTACCTGTCTATCTTTGACCTGAGGATACAAGTTATTTTGAAAATGAGTATCAGCATAAAGCTAGTGAGTTCATAAGAATTTAGTGTCGTTGCTTGTATAAAAGTAGTTACAATCATGTAATATAAAAGTTGTAATTAATGTTTATGGATAGTAAAAAATCCCTAGAAAATCCTATATTTTCCAGAATTGAGCATTTGTAAGTCAAACCCTTCGAGTGTGTAAAAGTATTTCCATTTAAACTTTCAGTATAAAAAAATAAGGTAATAAATTTCATTCAAGTAACGTAAGTAAAGAATAGTATTGCCGGTTGACTGTAGTAGTGTTGCAAACTTCAATTAGAAATATATGTTTATTTACTTTGGGAAATTAGCTTAGACTTTAAGTCTTAGTGTTGTTAATTTGAATATGGAGTTGATCCCTCATGCAACCAAACTGAATGATAATAGAGGGTCCGATGACCTTCCCGGTCATACGTAATGTAGCGATGTAGTGCCACCCCTGGGCCTAGTCGGCTTGGACTGTAGTTAACAATCGGGATGTAATAGCGTCCGTCCTGTATAGATCTATACATGTAGTGTTGCTTTCCTTCCGGGAAGCTCTGGTTACATGGTAATTGCGTAGTGGAGTGCCGTATAGAGGGATTGTGTGTTATATTCTGGATTAGTGTATTCTATGGTATTATAGTATAGTAACTTTTAGTATAGTATATAGAGTGTTCTCCTAAACGTGCATTAACTCGCAGTAGTAGTATTTATAGTGGGTATCAGTGTAATAGAGGTAACGAGCAATAGTCTTAACTGTACCTTTTATAGTTAAATAGTGTGCGGGATTTGCAATCCTTTGATCTACAAAGGTATTGAATAAGATGAAGACTTTCATATCTAACACAAATATATAGGATATATAAGTAAGAATTCAACGACAGTCGGACGGATAACAGTATACCCTAAGACCGCAATCAAACAAGAACAGGAAATAAGGCAAGTTATCGGTCCTAAGTCCTTCAAGTCTTACTTATAAAAATATATTGGTGTAGATATAGTTTAAAAGAAAGTAATTTAAAAGCAGTTTGAGAATAATTTGATGACAATTTAACATTGAAAATGCTTTTGATGATTATCTAAAACAATTTTATTGACAAGTAGCTAAAAGTATAGAAAATCCTTTTTGGTTGCAAGTTATGAATCATATATGATCTGATACTAAAACTTGTTGTATTTAACCTGTATCCCCCCCTGAAACATGTAAAAACATTTGAAAAGGTTAATTAAGGGGTATAAACTCACCTGCAGCGAGTTCCGTGGGTGAAGTTGTCGGGTAGAGTGCTAGACGCCAAATGAGAATATGAACACTCAGACGGATCCTATGAAACACGTAGTGACACATAATGGTGTCTAATTAGTTATCTAATCACTAAATAAGTAAGTAATTACACCTTAATGCATGAAAACACTTTGTTTTAAATGCTAGAAGGCTATTGGGTTGCAAGGAATTAGTGTAAAGCCTCACTATGGAGTTTAGTCCTCAAATACTCACCTTAGGTGAGTTTACGGTTGAGGGTCCAATTCCCCCATGAATTTACGGCCGTAAACTCATGGGAAGAGTATATTTGTGTGCCTTAAGGTTTCTTGTATCACTAGGAAGGGTTCTAGGGTCAAATCCAAGGCTTGAGGAGTGTTTAGGGTTCAAATGGGGCACTCTCTTGGAGTTTGCGGTTCTTGGACCACTCCTTGGGAGTTTACGGTCGTAAATACTAGGGTTTACGGCCGTAAACCCTTTAGCACATCATTCACTTCGTGTTTTGTGGTCCTAAGCTCAAACATACAAGTCTCTAGCCCAAAAACCATGTTAAGGAAGGAGTTAGGGCACCAAAACACCATTTAAGGTGTTTACGGTTTTGGTGCTTACGGTTCATGAATATTCATGGACCGTAAACCCATGTTTACCCTCCTAAAGGCCCGATTTTTGGTTTCTAGCTTCATGCATGTATGTTTCTAAGTCAAGGATGAGTATTAGAAGAGTTTTGGAGGGATTTTGGGCTACAAAAACCCCCTTAAGGTTGTTTACGGTTTTGGGATGTATTCCAAAACCGTAAACTCGAGTTTTTAAGGTTTTTGAGTGATTTAATCTCGAGTTTGTATGAATGCCAAGCTAGACAACAAGTTAAGGAGTATTACTTACGATTTGGAGCTTGAATGAGGTGATTCTTGAACAAACCCACTTGTAAAGAGAGAAAGTAGAGAGAGAGTGACTAGAGTGGTAAAAAGCTCCATCTAGTTCCCACTCACACTTTATATAGGGGTTGGGTTTGTGGCTAGGTGGGAATGTACCCGATACTAACGCTAAACGGGGTTTAAAATTTTTACCCGATTAAATGGTCGTAATTAAAAACTTTTCCAACTAAACGGGAGGGCAATTCACGTGTTTTTATTTATTTCATTACGACATTAATAAACTAAAATAAATAAAACATTCATTGATTTTTCCACTCCAAATGTTAACGGAATCTTAATAAAAATAGAATATTCTATTAACGGAAACGGGTTATAACAATGGAATAAATTTTGGGTTGTCACACAACACATCACATGCACTTCCTTTTTGAGTCCTGCGACTCAATCTAGCACCTCACCGATCAAATCCTTGAAGACCTGAACATAATTTTCTCGCAAGGCCTACTCCATTCAAACACGACCGACATGGCCCTCGGGCCAAACAATCACCAAGCCCATTCTCATTCTGAACAACCGCGACCGAATAATCGGTAAAGACGAAAACACACTCCACAATGAAACATGACACCAAAACCATTTTATCTACCCTCAACCTGCTACTTAGAACCCTTGGAATTCTCCTCCATTTCAGTATGGATCCTTGGATTTCAGTAGTACATGCCCAATACTACCTTCCACATCTATACATACTTTCCTCGAGAATCGTTTCATATTTTCTATGTAGCTACTCAACTCCACTACCGACCAATCCAATTCCACATTCCTGCTCTCCAGCGAATGCTCACCGCTAAACAACACTCGTCGGACAGAAAATACTCCCTAGGCTCTCCTAGGATTCCTTTCACACCTCTTCCCGCCATCAGCTGCAAAAGGATCTCCCCTTAATACCTACTATCTACTTCTCGAATACAATTATATGCTATATGCACTAGATAATTCTTCAAATGCAAGATCCCACCCTACAATGGTTAGACTCAAATAAGAGCTATGCAATAAAGCTAAATCTAACCTTATAAAATTATCTAATCCCTGTAACATGCAACCTAACGTATTCGATTAATATTTAGTCGATATTGATGGAAGTCTCTAAAAGCATAAAACAAACAACATTCGGGCATCAAGCAACCTCTACCAACGCATAACCTAAACATGCTATCTAATCCAACACACAAAACCACACTAGCAGACAACACCAACTACTCTAACTACAACACAAATGCATCATCAAACTTAGGAAATCCTACCTACAACTCCTGGAGATCACTAATCATAAGCATGCAACACTACTAGCTCATGTAGCAGGCATAAAGGCATCTCTACTAAGTAGGCACACTAGCATGCAATATTGAACAGATCCCTAGCCCTAAACTAGCATGCAATTCTATCAGGTCATAATAAAAACTCATCAGAACACATAATCAATTAAGGGTATTTTGGGAAATCATCGCTCGGGCTTTGGCTGAATGTACACACTACTTTAGAACTGCTTTAAAAACTCTTTAACTTCCATGGAAAATCGTGTGATGAAAAATCATTTATTTTGAAAACTTATCAACTCCTTAGTTTGAGTCTATACATATTTAAGAGTGTGCCCGAATAGCTCAAACAAAGGCTCTGATACCAAATTATAACACCAAGAATTTCAAAAAAAAATTCATTTTAATTCACCAAACATAGTTCATAAATAAAGTCATCACGGAATTATATATTATTATTAAAACAATATTAGAGTATCCCAAAATCCACAAGACATCATAAGCCGGCGAACAAGTATAATCATACCTCTGCCTTCCCAAAATTTACAAGAGTACCTGAAACACATTTAAATAAATACTGTAAGCACTGAGCTTAGTGAGTTCCCTAAAATACCACATACACAAATAATTACTCTCTCATGGCTAAATCTCGACAAGGACCCTCTAGTCATGTGTCTTAGAGAAGACCCTCTGGTCTCACGTCTCAGTCTGGACCCTCTAATCATAAGTCAATATACACACAGAATAATATAATCACATAAATCACAGACATAGGATGCATAAAAACACATATCTCAATATAAGCAGATAAGACCCTCAAGTCAATAATACAAATAAGACCCTCGGTCAATAACACAATTAAGACCCTTCAGTCACACATAAATTACCACACATGTAAGTATACTGAGAAGACTCGCCTCAGATGATAAACAGATCCGATAAATGTTGTTGTTGCACACCGACCCCAAACACTAAGGTAAACCCATAACTAAACTCAATTAGGGCCTAAGACTAAGTCCAAACATTAGGTCTAAAGATGGACCACTAATCACGGCCACAAATGGCCCAAGCCCATTGGGTCCAATCCTAATCATAGGTCCAAAATGGCAAGTCCAATAAAAGGGTCTAAGACTCTTATATTCCTCTGACCAAAATCTGCAATACAATAAGCCCAAAACCAAGACTTGAAACACTTAAGGCCCAAACGAAATCTAGCCCAAAAATCCCACATCGATCCTACGCGAGGTATACCTCCCTTGGTACGCTCAACATACACGCAGATCCTAAACTGGGAACTTGGTCAGTATGCGTCGTGTGTTGACCTTTACACGGGGCGTAACTACTTATGTCCAAAAACTCGATTTTTGACTTAATCACTTTACCCCATTGCATCCAACCCTTAGGGAAGCTTCATTACAAGCCCTTAACTGATAAAGTTGGTGGCTTTATCAGTTTACATGTCTTAATGGGACCCAACTTCTAAAAATAACCATTAAGACACATATTAAGCACCTTAACCCATGCATGGATGACTCTTAACCCTAAAGATGCCAACTTTAAGGTTGTTGAACCTTAGAAATTCCAAGAGTGGCAACTCAAAGCTCTTGAAGTAGTAACAACCACTAGATCTCATCCATGAGATGCAAAAAGAGGACACATCTTTCATAACCATAGATCTTGACTTCTAAAGAGCAAGTTCAGATCTTTATACCTCAAAAGAGATAGAAATGGAGTAGGGAGTCTGGATCTACAAGACTTCCTTTGAACTTCCAACTTGCACCAACCACTTTTCTCAAGAATATGCACCAAAATACACCAAAAGCTTGAAAATAAACTCACAACAGTCTTGGGAGCGTTAGGGTTTTGAAATGGGTATTAAGGTCATTGGAGGCTGAGATATCAAGGTTACAAGAGCCATAATGTGTTTATATAGTGTCTAAAACCTAAAATTTATGGTTTGGAATTTCTGCCTATTATGATGGGCATACCCGGCTAAACACACACTTCACTCTTTGCATGCATGGGTCGAATTTGCCAATCTTATTCCACCAAGGGTGAAACTTGCCAAATATTCAAACATCCATAACTTCTTCGTTATAAGTCCATTTTTAATGAACGTTATATCCATGGAGAGGTGGTAAGATACCCTATGCTCCTAAAAACTCACCATATCTTTAAGACTTCATGGACGAAACCTAAAATTCATAAAGTACTGAGCCAACGCCTTTACCGATACTCTTGGGCTCTAAAGCACAAACCGAACTCTTTTATCACATCACCTACCTTAACCGCATCCAAAAGCGTCTAAACCTTTCTTCTTTAAATTCACTTAGTCTTCTCATACCTGAATTGAGGTCTATGAGCCTTAAATCACAAAACGATCTGAAACCAGATGTTACAAATTATTCGAATATAATGACAAGCAATGACACTTAGTGGGACAATGAATGATACAATAGTAATTGAACAAAGAACTAAGGATATCAGTTACTTAAACAAACTATATCTAATGATAAGTGATTAAAATCATGAAGAAGCTTATGAAGAAAGTGGGTAACACACATGAACTCAAGATAATAAGTTGTAAGATCCCAAAAATACAGATAAATTTTTGTTTTTAAATTCATGCAAAAAAATGTGATAATCATATCAAAATAGTCGAAGGTGTAACAGAGTGGTATGTTTCCTTCACCTAGTATCATAACAATAAGTTGTAAATTCATGAAGAAGCTTATGAAGATAGTGGGTAACACACATGAACTCAAGACAATAAGTTGTAAGATCCCACTAAGGACGCAAGCACCCCTTACCACTACCATACAATATCATAACAAAAGAATCACAGTCATCAAGCAAATTCAAACATAATTGATAGCAGTCATGAAGACAATCATCATATTACAACATAAACTAATGGGTCAACATCGGTGCCTTTGATACAGTGAAGGAAACTCACCTCAGACTGAAGGAATCAAATCACACTCAACGGAAGACTCCCGAAATCCTATCCCTAAGACAGAAGTATAAAACCCTAATTATAAATTAGGTTAATAGTCTAACCCGAGAGTCCAAACCCGAATTATTGACTTAAAGAAAGTGGGTTGCTTCACCCCTGCCTCATTGGGCATCCCCCACCAAGACCAAAATCCAAACTAGCCCAAAAAGGTATTGCAATCCTAAATAGAAGGCCATAAGGCCCAATATGGCCCAAGAGCTCCTAAAATGGCCAAAGCCCATAAATATACGACTACTATAGGTAGGCCTAAGGCCCAAACATAAACAAGTCAAAAAATCCAACAAAACTCGAGCCAAAAAATCTCATATGCCCACAGACTATGTACGCATGATGTACATGGCTCGTATGCCCGATATACGTTGATGATCCGAAATTGGGCCAATGGCCTAGTACGCGCAGTGTACTCCAGAGTACGCCCGACGTACTGGCCAATTGGCCAAAAATGCTCCAATGTCTTAACCCATTAATCTTTAACGTCTAAAACATATATCCAAGCTCATAAAAGTTTCTTAACCTACAAAGTTACAAACTTTATGCTCCTTCATGCCTTAATGGGACTCAAACCTTGAATTAAGTGCTCTATCTCTCTTAGTTAGTCACCAATTCATTCATCGTTGAGTCCTAACCTTCAAGATGCGATTTTTATGACTTCATCCACCTTTAAGAGTCCAAAAGGACATATCAAATGGTATGGAGTAGCACATACTCCAAAAGACCAATTTATGGGACCAAAAGATGCGAAGTTATTCCCGAAATATATATCTAAGCTTAGAATGAACAAGTTTTTGAATTTATACCTCCAACGAGCTAGAAATGATGCACAAACTTTGGATCTACAAGCTTCTTCTTTTCTTTTGCTTTTCCTTAGGCTTCCTTCTTCTTTAAAACCACACAAGAACACTTAAAATTGCACTCAAGATGGATAGGGTTTTGAGAATAGCACTAAAAGGTGATGAAGTTGAAGGACTTAATGATCTTTAATAGGGTGAAAACCCTAAAAATTAGGGTTTTCTCCTGGCTTGAGTAAGCTCAACGTATGCATGCGTACACCCAGCATACGCAGGGCTCACCCTGATTGCGTGTATGTGAGTAGTATGCTGTGCGTACCTAGTGTACGCCTAGCGTACTCATGGTTCTCTCCTTAAATTTTAATGAATAATGGTGTAATTTCATACCTGGTGACTCGGGCGTTACACAAGTCATTGTAGAATTAAAAATATATGTAGAATTATAATTTAGTTTGTAAATTAATATAAAAATTAAACAATAAATGTCACTGTCATTCATGTTATAACCAGACTCCGTATTCATATCCATAAAATTATTGTAATTGTCACCATCAATATTACAGTTATCGTTATCGTGATAACGATTACTACCATCTTCTAAGAACAAACCTCGATGTTGAAGTATTACTTCGTTTATTCCTACCATCATATGGTTGCAATTCTGCAAAACAATATGAAATTAAAAACATTTAAAACTATATTTCACTTATTATTATGAAAAATATAATAATATCTTAATATTATTATATGTATGCATTATAATTAAACAAAATATAAACGATAATTGTACTACACTTTGATGTATGAACGGTTCCATCTTTCCTCTTCTTGAATGGGTAATTTCTTAAATTAGGATAACCAATCAGACCACAAATAGAACATTTCCTAGGAGGCCTAGGATTAGACATCTTTTGGTATTGATGATTACCAATCACAATATATTATAGATGATAAAATACACGTTGAATCGATGACGATGATATACTATCAAAGTTACAAAGTTAAATACAGGAAGTTATCATTTGCATGAATTAGGGATTTGATTTAATCCTACCATTAATAAAATTATGAATCTACCCTACATAATATAAGAATAGTTTTAGGTTGCCACATGTCAATTTCTCTTTACTTTTGACACATGGCATTTTTTAAGATCTTTATAATCTATTTTTTCCATTTATCATTTTTTGAGGCTTTCCATTTTCTTAATATAAATCCAATAAAATTAGCAATAATTTACTTTCAATATCTGTTCAACATAATACCAAAATATCATGGATGAAATTTTATTCAAAATTGATTCCATAACTTCAGCTTTCAGAAGTAAAGAGGGTTGCCAATGATTTAATAATATATTTGAATTCAAATTTTATTAATTTCGGTTTTCATTATCAAATAATTATAAAATAGCTATCAAATTGCAAGAAAATAGGAAAGCAAAATAGTTTTAACTTTGAATCGCATTTACAAACCTTCAGCCGACTTCATATACTACCTCAACCGCTTCTATTCCCCGGTCTCTCTCTAGAAAACACATATCCTGCTACGGAAGAACGTAAAATCATAAATTGATGGTCATATATTTCTCCTGCTTCCAACGACCTTAACCATCGATTATGCTCAATTGTGATTTTGAAGATTTTATCGTAAAGTAGGAAACCTATACTGACTGATATATTTTGGTAAGTTTGTATATTAGATTGTTATTTAATGACTTTTTTGTATGATTTTAGGGCTTCTATTGCCAATTTACCATTATTAACAAGCTTGAAGTAAGTATTGTGCGCAAAATTGAAATTGCTTATCGACTGACTCCTTTATTGCAATTTTATTAAGATTAACAAGCTTGAGGTTTCATAGTTTGGTTTCATTAGGAATTTGGGTAATAAAAGATGGAAATTGTTTTTAAAAGCCTTGTTTTAGAACTACCTTAAGAGTATTAATGTGTGTGGCTCATTGATTCAGAAGTGCTTAGCTATTTGATCTAGAAGTAGTGTATACGATTCGTTAAAGCCAATGTCAATCACATGTCTAATTTTGTTGTTTTGTTTCAATTAAATTGTATTCTTTTTGTTCATCTTTTTCCTTGTCATCTGTGACAACCCGAAATTTCTTGCCTTATAAAGCCTAGCCAGTCAACTCAACTGAGTGTCAGACTTGTTTCTGCTATCATTTAGCTTGTTTTAGACTCCGTTCAAAGGTTTAAAGCTAAGTACATTCAAGCATGGAGTATAGGATTTGGTCGCATACACTTCTAGCACTAAAATCAAGCCCTACACTACATTTGAGGGAGTCTACGGACGTCGAAATGATTGTATGGCCGTACACCCATGTTGGCCCGTACGCACCCCTCCCTAAGTATGGTATCCCTTTATTTCTAAGCCATTCTTCAGCTTCGAAGTCAAGAACATCGAGTTTTCTCTCAACTATCATCCCGTTTTTCATCTAGATCTTCAAAAGTGGTAAGTGATTCTTCAATCTTTCTTGATATGCTTCCTAGTCTTATAATCATATCTTGATTCATCCATGAAAACATCTCTTTTGACTAGATCTTCAAATCTCACCAAGAACACACATTTGTTCTTGGTGATAGTGAACACTTTTGAGCCTCCAAATCATAAGTAGTCTTTCCTAATGCTTGAATCTTGTTTAGAAAAATGGATTAACACCTTAAAAATGCCCAGAATTCATGAACATGAGGTGTGTACGGCCGTACACACATGTGTGGCCGTACACTCCTCAAAGCACCCTTAAAGGGGCTTCAAAGTCAATTCCTAGCTTCAACACTTGAAGAGCAACTGTCCCACAAGCATTTCTACCCTTGGAAAAGGTTTTTGTGATATTTTTACCAGGAGTGTACGGCCGTACACTCCCTGTCCGTACACCCATGGCCGTACACTCTTCATATTGGCTGTACACTCCCTTTTAGTGAATCACATGTGATTCCAACACTTGGTCAAAGTGTTTCCTAGTCCCGTGAGATGTCTCCTTGCATTTAGTTGCTTCTAAACACTATATTTATGTCAACATATGCCATTATATGTCATTTAGGACTCGTTAAGTCTCGAGACTTCATTCATGGAACTTGTCATCCTTACACGCGTATTCGTTTGAATCACCCACATTAGGTGAGTTCATACCACGTAATGAATCTTTTATATTGTTTCAAATGCTTTTAAGGGGGGAATACAAGTTGAAAACAATGATAATTTTGTAAATGTTTGTTATAAACATCTTTCAAATGATTGCTTATGTCATTTATAAGTGATCAAAACATTTCGGAAACTCTTTTAAAGTTATGTTACTTTATAGTTTAACAAAACTCCGTTCTTAAAGTACTATCATAACTTAGTAGATAAACGAGTCTTTTCAATAATAGTTCAAATAAACTATAGTAGGTATAGTTTAGGGGTTCAATTCATACTAGATGCTAGAACACACTATAAAGAGAAATAGGTAGGAAAATACAATACACGATAACAGAAGAAACATACTAAGATACTATAACAGAACGAACTTACTAAGATACTACAATAGAACGAACTTACTAAGATGCTATAGCATAGAACAACTACAGGATCTAATTATACCAATGAATCACTAACTCATTGTTCTTAACAAAAGGTGATAGTTAATTTGGGTATACATGATCACACAACTTTAACGTGGATTACACGGCCTAGGAACTGGTTTGCTGAAGTCGCGTTTGGTCCCCATAATCTCTTGACAGGGAGAGCGCATAGTATGGGTACTAGCCTTCACGTTATGACCTTAATTACCATTACTTTCATAAAGTGACAGTGCCACTAGAAAGTTAATGCAAACTATTTTCGAGACAAGATAGTTACTAACTAGGGAAAACTTACATTTTACAAACGACAAACAGAACAGTCGGTTCTAGTACATTCAGTAGAAAGTGACCTATAATGCTAACCTTATGATTCCTTAATGTATACATCAAGGGATATACATTAATAAGATCTGATAGTTAATAGGATGTGTGCTTTCCACTTCGTTTCATGTTCTTTGTTTGGTTATGGGCTTAGAGCAGATTCACCCCGCTATTATCCATTCGATCTTAGTTATATATATGTTCCGTATAAATTAAGTCATGATAAGGGGTACCAGGTATGGGTCAAGTCATAGGAAACTAATTCAATGCTTAATTTTCTAGTACAAAACATACTTTTCAAATCAGAACTTTTGGTATACAAAACTAGAAACTTACCAGTAAAGGGTTTAATCCATTTTATTAAACCAGTATAAACTTAAAGGACTTACTTTATACGTCAGGGTTATATATAATTAATACTCGATAGGTAGTTGGATGTGTGCTTTCCACCTCCTTTCCCGTTTCTTGTTTGGTTATGGGCTTAAGGGAAATTCACGCAATTAACTATCTATTCGATATTAGATTATATATAGCTAGTATAAACTAAGTGATTATAGAAGGAACCACTGTGGTTACCATTTTTATCATAAGAAATAAGGGTTTTCTTAAAGAATCTTTTCATCAAATATAAAGGAACTAATACAGTTAACTCTGTGAGTACCAAGTGAATATGCCAAGGTTATATACAACGACGATCTAACAAACAATAGGATGTGTGCCTTCCACCTCATTTCCTGTTCCTTGTTTGGTTGTTGGTTAGGGCAGATATACACAACCGATTATTTGTTTACTCTGGGTTTTATATAACTTGTATCCATTTAGTACTCACAGAAAGGATTGTAGAGTCATTTTTACTTATCTTTCACCACAGCAGGAAATATATGATTTTATGGAAGAATAGACGAACTTTTCTAAACAAAACTTACAACTTACTAAACTTTCTTACATCACTAAAATCTTATGAACTCACCAGCTTAATTGCTGATCAACTGTTTCAAAATAACTTGTATTCTCAGGAGACTAGTCGGCAGGTACATGCGCTGGGAATTTAGAAGATGGAGCATAATAGCTCCAAGTGTTGTTTTGTTATTTACTAATGTATTCTATGTTTTGTGTACACACACATTGTAAACACTTTCTTTTTAATGAAACGGTTTCTCATTACTTTGGTTACTATGATGCATGTCTTGTGATACTAAACATAAGGTCCTCCACCCCGAACGTTTACGCCATTCTGGTTTTGGGGTGTGGCAGATTGGTATCAGAGCATTGTTTATAGTGAACTAAGTATATCAACCGATAAAAGATATACAACTATAAATACAATAGGGCTTAAGTGCTCTAGATAATAATATATTTTAAGATTATAACAATAAGTAATAAAAATATACCTACATGCTTATACATATATACATACTAGAATAAGTATCATAAGAAGAACAGAACCGAAATATCTAAAGGTTGAATACTGCGGTCAAACCTGCACAGTTATGTAATCATATCTAGGATCAATATAGCCTAATCAACTATATTCTTTCGAGATGTGACCGACATGTATTTGGGAGTGATGTGGTGTTGTAACAGTCTTAAAACTTACCTAACGCTAAGACAATTCTAGATCAAGTACATAGAGTTAGAATACTATAGGAGTATTTTATGATACTATAACACGATAACAAGTTTGAAACAACTAAGTACATTACATTTAGATACTATAGGAGTATTTTTAAGCACTATATAAATAACTTATGTGATAACTTAAAAGACCCTTACGGATAGGTCTATAATCTTGCAATGTATACTCCCAAGGTTTTATATAATTGAGATTTTGTAGACTTAGAATTTGTGATCTACGCTTCACTACCTGTTCCTTGCTTGGTTGCGGTTTTGGAGTAGGATCACTTATTCGATATTCTATTTAATCTTGAATTATACATCTTGTATATATTGTAAAGTTATAGAAGGACTCTATAAGGATCACCCCATAAAGTTACCCTAAATCTCATAGATTCTTTAGAGACTTCTATTCTCGTATGACAAACCCTGACAGATGTAACCAATTCCTCATAGAAGTTAACAGAAGAGTCAAGGTGGAACAAGAGCAGGTTCATGAGAAGTTTTCAAAGAGAGATCAACCGAAGTAACCAAAACCTCATATTCGTGACATTAATAAATAATAATCTTGGTTAACTTAATGAGTTAGTGGAAACATTGCTCACCTTATGTCATAGGATTATTTTCTTACATGCGGCTGGTAACAGTTATTCATGTCACAAATATTCATTCGAGATAGCCATTTCAAATTCATAAAGTTTATTTGGTATAGACGCTTTTATGAATTCTTTCCAGAACCCTGTGGAAGTCAGGACCACATACACTCAGAACTAGGATAACCTTGTCTTTCAGCTTTCAGCTTATCTCCACTGCTATAGACTTATCCCATCTCATCTTTGTATTCTTTTAGCAAACATGCCTCCTCGCATATCAATTAGATGCACTACTTTGACAACTCCAACTCAACCGCCACTGCCTCCTCCGCAATTCGATCCTGCTGATCTCCAAGCATAGATATCCTCTGCAGTGGCAACTGCTCTAGCTCACTTTGGTGAAAGTGGTACCTTCAGATATGGTAGCGGTACCCACTTAGCCAACCCTAGAGATTCTCACGGACACCTAAGGGAGTGTTCATACAAAGATTTCATGAACCGGAAACCCAATTCTTTTATTGGAATTGGTGGAGTCATCGCTCTAATGCGATGGTTCGAGAAAGCAGATTCGGTCTTCGCAATCTGTTTGTGCTCAGAAGTTGCATGTACCTTGTCCGATAGAGTCCTGACATGGTGAAACAACCATGTTAAGTCACTAACCCTATTAGTGGCTAACTCAATAGGTTGGGAGAACCTAAAAGAGTTAATGCTGGAAGAATACTGCCCATTGGGCAAAGTTCAAAAGTTTGAATAAGAACTATGGGAGCTCATGATGGTCGGCTAAAACATAGTGACCTACACCGACAGGTTCAACGACCTAGCAGCGCTATGCCCCGGGATAGTTACCCCGGAGAGAAAGAAGATAGAAAGATACATTTGGGGCCTAACTGCCCCAGTCCAAGGAAATGTGTTGTCTGCTAACCCAACCACATTTTATAGTGCCAAACGCTTGGCCCAACGACTCATTGACCATGGAGTCTGCCATGGTATGGAAGTCCCAGTTCCCGAGCCATCAAAGGGAGAGGACTATAAACGGAAGTTGGGGAACAAGAGAAGGAAGAAGCAAACAACACTGGAAACCCCGTAGGAGCAACAAACGAGTACTATGTATGCTGCCACAACACCTGCTACTCCAGTACCTGCCAGTCGATATGATGGAACCCTCCTGAAGTGTTGAAAATGCAACTACCACCACACCGAAGTATGTCGGGAAATGCAATCTCTGAACTGCCACAGAAAGGGACACACAATCTGTTTCTGCAGGGCACCGGCTCAACTGATCTCCCAAGTCCCCGGTGTCAAAGAAAACCAAGCCTGCTATGGCTGTGGTGAGGCTGAACACTACCAGAGGGACTAACCAATAACAAAGAACTCAAGAGCGGATGGACGAATTCTGATGATCACCGGAGGAGAATCAACCCTAGAGTCGTCTGCAAGAAGCGGTACGTTTTCGTTATAGTAATTACTTTAAAAATTAATTTATATTTATATAAGATTAAAACTTGGGGGAAAATGCTTAAAAGTAATTTTAATAACTCACATATTGAAATAGGTCACAATATTCAAGAGAACTAAAAGATCCGTTCAGAGAAGCTATGATGGCTTAGTATGTACATCAGGCTTGTGCATAGCTAAGATTTTGCAGACATAGAGTGAGTGATTCCGCCTTAATTCGTGTTCCTTGTTTGTTTGTGGATTTGAGGCAGAGTTACTCAGTCCACCGTCTTATTTACCGTAATTATTCATAACTTGTATATGACAGGTGATCGTAGTGGTACCAAGGAGGATCGTAGTATAAACTATCGACACTAGTTATCAAAACACTTTCATTTGTATGTACTCGCTCATCGCGGTACGATACGTAGAAGTGTTAACATCAAGGGGAAAACAGAAAGCACTAGAACAATTACAAAGAGTTCATTGTCGAGCACACTAGGAGTACATTGTCGAACACACTAGCGGTACATAATCGTATAACAATCATTTCTTTCAAATCGGGCAAACTATTGTTCAGTAAAGAGTCCGTTTCTAGCATTCGTCATGAGTTGGCGTGGTGCTCACCATACTAAGTCCATATGTTTCTATCACCTTGACCGTCAAATTCACGAAACCTTCGACATTCGTCATGACAGTCCGACCTAAACCTTAGTATTGTCTTTCGTATTCTAAAACCCGAAGTACTTGTGCGAAGGGTACTTTGTCCTCCGAAGCCTTGCCATTGTAGGTTCCGTAGACCTTTCCGAAATACCACTCATCCAGCAGACCAAGTTCGAGCATAGAGGCTAAGGAGGAATATAGCCCACCTATCACTATTCAATGTACACATGAGGGTGGTATATGATTATGATTATGAATATTTAGTATGTGTGTTTCTGCCCTATCTCCTGTTCCTTGTTTGGTTGTGGACTCGGGGCAGAGTCGTACATCCGACCGTCTTACTAATCCTAATTATATGCGACTTGTTTACATGAGGTAATGATAGATGGAGCGAGTATGAGTCCTATCATGAACACTAGGGCAAAGTTGCCAGGTCTATGAGTGGGTATTCTACAAATCAGAGGAACAAAACGCCAGTAGTACTTCTAAGAAAGCTAATTTCGGGATGAAATTCCAGCTAACGGGGGGATGATGTGACAACCCGAAATTTCTTGCCTTATAAAGCCCAGCCAGTCAACTCAACTGAGTTTCAGACTCATTTCTGCTATCATTTAGCCTGGTTTAGAGTCCGTTCAAAGGTTCAAAGCTCAGTACATTCAAGCATTGAATATAGGATTGGGTCGCATACACTTCAAGCACCAAAATCAAGCCCTACACTCCATTTGAGGGAGTGTACAACCGTACACCCATGTTGGGCCATACACACCCCTCCCTAAGTATGTTATCCCTTCATTTCTAAGCCATTCTCCAGTTTCCAAGTCAAGAACATCGAGTTTTCTCTCTACTATCATCCCGTTTTTATCTAGATCTTCAAAAGTGGTAAGTGATTCTTCAATCTTTCTTGATATCCTTCCTAGTCTTATAATCATCTCTTGATTCATCCATGAAAGAATCTCCTTTGACTAGATCTTCAAATCTCACCAAGAACACACAATTGTTCTTGGAGATTGTGAACCCTTTTGAGTCTCCAAATCGTAAGTACTATTTCCCGATGCTTGAATCTTGTTTAGAACACTACATTTACACCTTAAAAATGCCTAGAATTCATGAACATGAGGTGTGTACAGCCATACACACATGTGTGGCCGTAAACTCCTTAAAACACCCTTAAAGGGGCTTCAAAGTGCATTCCTAGATTCAACACTTGAAGAGCAACTGTCCTGCAAGCATTTATACCCATGGAAAAGGTTTTTGTGCACTTTTTAGCAGGACTGTACGGCCGTACACTCCCTGGCCGTACACCCATGTCCGTACACTCTTCATATTGGCCGTACACTCCCTTTTAGTTAATCACATGTGATTCCAACACTTAGTCAAAGTGTTTCCTAGGCCCGTGTGTAGCATTCATAAATCTTACGCCAAATTTAAACTTTTCAATCATAAATAAAAAAAAGAAAATAGTATTGTTTACAAAAATGTTTTCATATCAATATCCATCAGAGTGTCTCAAAATCATATCATAAGGATGAGGAGCGGTATGCTCACGCCTTCGCCTTGCCATGATCTCCTAAAGTACCTAAAATAATAAACTGAAAATTGTAAGCCCGAGGGCTTAGTGACCTACCCCCAAATTACCAATGCCATACTAGCAATGCCATGTCAGTGACAATCAATCAATCAATAAATCAATCAACATGCATACTCGGCCATCGGCCTGACCGGACTGCCCTACTGGGCATACAGTCTATCTGAATCTATCCCGAGCCTTCGGCATGACTGGTCTACCACATGGGCCTGCAGTCTCCCCAGACTGCTCATAGGGTATGTTGGCCTTCAGCACAAAGCAGGACCGCCTCAACCCAACCAACAAGCAAATAATCATGTGTCCATAATTATAATATACTAGCATATACAATCATCATACATATCTATCTCACTGATCATAAATCACAGAATTCTCCCGTAACTAAAGTACCGAACTAGCAGGTCACTAACATACCAATCCTTACGGATCATAAGAGCATAACATACTATCTACCCTGATTCCGATCTAATAGATCATAACCATATGTAGCATACCATAACAATAACAACTAAAGGGCCTACCTTGGTTTCGTTGACCCTATAGATATAGTGAGGATAACTCACCTTGCAGATGTTGACTCGGAAGATAAACTTTAACTCTCGAATCACTTGACATGGGCTCCACCACCTATGATCGTAGTACAATTTACTCATAAGTCCTTAACCTTATAAGGTACTCCATAACCCACTAGACAACCCCTGGTCAAAGTCAAAGTCCCCAGTCAAGGTCAACAATCCATGTTGACCCCCAACTCGCCGAGTACCCTCAGCTACTCGCCGAGTTCCTTGAAGCACATTCCAACTCGCCGAGTCATCGAGGTGACTTGTTGAGTTCCTTCTATTTTTGTCAAAACTTTAAGGCCACCCGTCGAGTTCCCTCCTTGCAACTCGACGGATACACACACATACATATCCTAGGGAAAACTCATCCGACTCGCCGATTTGTTCTTCAACTCGTAGAGTGTTATGGTAATCTTCATCGGACTCGATGAGTTGTTCATCCAACTCGTCAAGTTTACGGCCATCTTCAAGTGACTCCCCGAGTCAACCTTGCGACTCGCCGAGTCGATTCAGTCCTTTTTCCATACAAACTTGCTTTGAGCAATGCATCGACTCCAAATCACAGATCCAAGCTTCTAGGGCATGCTTATCACGTAAAGTTGCAAACTTTAAGCGCATGCATGGCTATAAATGCTCTAAATGCCTATTTTAAGTTCTTAGTGGAGCTTCATGCTCAAGAGGGACCTCAATCATGACCAAAACTAAAAATTTATGCTTTTAGAATCCAAGGAGAGTCCAGATCTGAGGTTACAACCTCAGATCTAGCCCATAGCTCCTCTTTCCAACTTTATATCTCACCAAAACCCTAAAACGCAACCAATAGAAGAGATTCACAAGGAAAAAGGCGATTTGGTTACCTCCAGAAGATGATAACTGAAATAAGTGTTGATTCCCACACTCTACTTGCTCCAAACACACAATGGGCACACACACACGCGCGTATTAGGGTTTTAGGGAGGTCTCATAGACTGCAAAGAGGCCAAAGGAGGCTGAGGCTCCTTTAAATAGAGGTGCAAACCCCGGGATTTAGGTTTTCATGTGCCAGATCCTACTCGCCGAGTCCCAATGTGGACTCGTCGAGTAGGTCACTTAACATGCGATCCTACCCCGCTGCTACTCGACGAGTAGAGAAACCAGCACCTCGAGTAGAGCCTAACCAGATAAATCTTATTTAAATAATACTTGAGAATCGGGGTGTTACAACTCTCCTCCACTTGAGCTAGACTTCGTCCTTGAAGTCCGCTGGAATAATCAATGTCGGGTAATGCTCACGCATCTCCGCCTCCGGCTCCCATGTCCACTCGGATCCCCTCCGATGCTCCCACTGTACCTTTACTAAAGGTATTTCCTTGTTCCGCAAAATCTTCTTTTTCCTTTCCAAAATAGCCACAGGCTTCTCCACTTAGTTCAGGCGCTCATCGACCTGAATATCATCCAACAATACTGCTGCCTCCTGGTCCATAATGAATTTTCGTAATTGCGAAATATGAAATGTGTTGTAGATCCGGTTGAGCTCCTCCGGAAGCTCCAGCCTATAGGCCACCTTGCCAACCCTGGCAACAATCCTGAACGGCCCAATATAACGGGGACCCAATTTTCCCCTCTTCCTGAAGCAGATCACACCCTTATAGGGTAAGACCTTCAGGAGAACCTTGTCGCCCACATGGAATTCCAGCTCATATCGGCGTCGGTCGGTATAACTTTTCTGTCGACTCTGAGCCGTCTGCAGTCGCTGTCTAATCTGCTGTATCATCTCGGTAGTCTGCAGAACTAACTCCGTCCGACCCATTACCCTGTGCCCAACCTCACCCCAACAGACTGGGGTTCTACACTTCCGCCCATACAACAACTAGTTGTTGTTGTAGGCGAACTCTGTAAGCCGTAGGTGGGAATCCCAACTCCCACTGAAATCAATGATGCACGGCCTCAACATATCCTCGAGGGTCTGAATGGTCTGCTCACTCTGCCCATCATTATACGGATGGAACGCCGTGCTAAAATGTAGTCGCGTACCCAGTTCCTCATGGAACTTTTGCCAAAAACGGGAAGTAAACCTGACATCTCGATCAGAAACGATAGAAACTGGAACCCCATGGCGAGAGACAATCTCTCTGACGTATAGGTCGGCCAACTTCTCTGCCGACGAACTCTCCTGTATGGCTAGGAAATGGGCACTCTTGCTCAATTGATCCACGATTACCCATATAGCATCGAACCCCCTTGCCGTCTTCGACAAGTTTGTAATGAAATCCATCGCGATTCGTTCCCATTTCCACATGGGAATCTCCAGAGGCTGCAATTTGCCATGCGGCCTCTGATGCTCGGCCTTGACCATCCTACAGGTCAAGCACCTCTCAACAAACCAAGCGATATCTCTCTTCATGCCAGGCCACCAATAACTTGAACTCAAATCATGGTACATCTTGGTGGCTCCCGGGTGAATAGAAAACCGAGACTTTTAAGCCTCCTCCATCACTGTCTGTCGGACCCCTCCGGACATAGGAACCCAAACCTGACCGTAGCGGGTCAACAATCCGCGGCTATCCTGAACAAACCGGGCGCTTTCACCCTTAATATTCTCCAACTTCCAGTTCTCTGGTCTCATACTCTCAATCTGAGCATACCTAACCAAACCCACCAGCGGGGAATCCACCGCTATCCTCATACACCTGGCTAGCGTTGAGGACCCAGCTGACTTGCGGCTCAGAGCATCTGCAACCACGTTCGCTTTACCAGGATGGTAAAGGATCTTGCAATCATAGTCCTTGAGCACATCCAGCCACCTGCCTCATGTTCAGGTTCGGCTGATCCATGATGTGTCTCAAACTCTTTTGATCCATGTATATAGTGCAAAGGACCCCATACAAATAATGCCTCCAAATCTTGAGAGCGAAGACCACCGCTCCAAACTCAAGATCGTGTGTGGGGTATCTCTGTAACACCCCAAAGTTTGGAAAGTCAAGAAAAGAAAGAAGACCTCAATTTTAAGGGGAGACTCAACGAGTCCATGGAGGGACTCGGCGAGTCCGAGCGGGATCCGGGTCGAGGTGTAAGCGACCGACTCGGCGAGTCGGCCAAGGAGACTCGACGAGTTGGGTCTGAACAAGGAAAACCCTAAATCCGGGACATGGAGCCTATTTAAGCGTCTCATTCTCCTTCCTAGGGTTCCTTTACTGCCTCTCTACCCCAGAACACCAAACCCTAGCCACCATATTCGTTTTTGAGCTAGATCTTGCCTTGAAGAGTGCACTAAAGCTAGGAAAAGGAAGAAAGGCTTTGGAGGTGCAAGAAGGGACTGTAGATCCGGGATTGAGAAGACATTTCAGACCAATTGGAGGTAATAAGCTGTTTCTTGGAATCCCTTTGCACCTAGATCTATTCTCATGTGTGAGTTTTGGACATTTTGGCATGATAAGTAACCATTTCGAGTTAGAGGTCCAGATCTGAGGTTGCTACCTCAGATCCATGTTTGTTTTGGTCTAGAATCCCCTAAAGTATCAGCCCTTGGTATGTTGAAGAAGTATGTTGCCATAAACCCTAGTTTGAATGTGTTTTAAGCCTAGATCTCTTGATCTACACGTAAAGTTTGCCACTTTACGTGGGGGATAGGCCTTAGAAGTATGGATCTATGAGTTGGAAACCCTGCTTGGCTCGAAAAGCCACTGCATGGATTAAGGACTGAATAGACTCGGCGAGTCCTTCGAGTGGACTCGGCGAGTATCATGAAGATGAGGAGGAACTCGACGAGTGGGATGAACAGCTCGTCGAGTCGGATGAAGTTAGGCATCAACTCGGCGAGTTGGAAGAACAACTCGACGATTTGGTTGAAGATTGCCTTGGACTCGGCGAGTTTATAAGTGGACTCGGCGAGTCAGGTCGTGAAACCTCAAACCCTTCGAGTTGAGACTCGAATCAGTGAGTCGGGTGGTGACTCAGCGAGTTGGACAGGACAGGACTTGGAACTAGTTGGACTCGGCGAGTCATAGAATGACTCGGCGAGTCGAGTCGCGAATAGAAAGACCCTGAGCTTATGAACTCGGCGAGTCATTAGGAGGACTTGGCGAGTAGGGTTGACCTGGAAGGTTGACTTTGACCAGAGTTGACTTAGTTGACTGTCAGACTAAGTGTTATATGTATATTGATAGCTCGGAGAGCTAGAGGAGCAGCAGCTTAGTGGATTGGCGAGTAGCAGCCAGAGGTTTATCAGCAGAGCTCAGCAGTTCAGGTGAGTTTCCTTTCAGTAGGAACGGGTCTAAGGCCATAATGCCGGCCCGTTTAGCTAGCAGTAGTTTTTGGACTTCGGTCCGATGTAGGGGACGAATGTCCCAGTCAGCTTCGGACTTCAGTCCGATGTAGTAGTTAGTATGTTTGATGCCTTCGTGGCTCAGACAGGGTTTATGTGTTTATGCTAGTTGATATGTTTATGCTATGTTCAGTCAGCTTCGGACTTCGGTCCGATGTAGGGGACAAGGTGCCAGTCAGCTTCGGATTTCGGTCCGTTGTCAGCTTCGGACTTTGGTTTGATGTAGGGCACAAGGTCCCAGTCAGCTTCGGATTTCGGTTCGATGTCAGCTTCGGACTTCGGTCCGATGACAGCTTCGGACTTCGGTTCGATGTAGGGGACAAGGTCCCAGTCAGCTTCGGAATTTGGTCCGATGTAGGGGGCAAGGCCCCAGTTAGTCCGAACTTCGGTCTGATGCAGTGGGCAAGGCCCAGTATGTGCTTTATATGTTATTGTGTGGTATGTGGTAGATTGGGGGAGCTCACTAAGCTTCGTGCTTACGGTTTTCAGTTTTGGTTTCAGGTACTCGGTTTTCAAAAGAGGAGCTCGGGAAGATTGCAGAGCACACACCATAGTCAGTTAGCCTGGGAATGTTTGACTCTGATAATGATACTATGTTTTGAATTTAATACTCGAAAGTTATGTTTGACTTATGATACGTTTTTATAAATCTAGTTTTAGTAATGTTTTAAAAGAAATTTTTGGTCGTGATTTTTGGGTCGTTACAAGTTGGTATCAGAGCCTTGGGTTGAGGGATTCGGGCGCACTTCCGAGTGTGCCTGAACTCAAACTAAGGAGGTGGTATAGAGTTTTCAAAAGAAAATTCGTAGTTACAAAAGAATTTTGAGAAAAAAGAAAGCAATTTTAGAAAAAGTGTAAAGAAAAGAGTTTTAGAAAAAGCAAAAAGAGTTTTGAAAAGAGAAAAGGGTGTGGTGCATGCAATCAGCCGAGCTCAAGTAAGTACTCCCAATTTACCCATACAAGTTATGTTATGATTATCAGTATCAGTTTCGGTTTCAGTTTCAGTTTTAGCTTCAGTAGAACAGCATGCTAGAATAGGACTAAGGATCTAGGATCATGCCTTATGTGCCTGCTTTATGTGTTCCAGCTTGATGAGAATTGCATGCTAGTATTGAGTAGACAGTAGTAGGATCTCCTGTGTAGGTGATGCCTGATAGTGTGAGCTTAGCATTGTGTGCTAGTGCAGATTCTTGCTATGAGAATAGTTTTGCCTGAGTATGTTTCCCTTGTCCGAATGCTGCTTGCTTTGTGCTTTGTGGGACTCTGAGTGATAGGAGTTAGCCATTAGGTGAATACGTCACATCACATGTGATCAGGGTTGAATAATCTCAGAGTGCTGATTTGGCCCTACTGCGCAGCTCTCGTTTGAGTCTAACCGTTGTAGGGACGAGACTTTTACTTGAAGGATTATCCGAGCCTCATTGCATGTGATGGTATTCAGGTGGTGGCTAATTGGCATTACAAGGAGGCCTTCAGCAGCTGAGGACTGGTTGGGTAAAGTCAGAAGTTCCCTAGGGCAAGCCTAGGATGGGAGTAGCAGAGATCAGTAGAAGTGATTTGGTGGAGTTGCAGTAACTCTTGAGGAAAGTGCGGATAGATGTGGAAGGTAGTAGGGGCCCATACTACTGAAAGCAGAGGATCCACACTCGATTCAAGAGGGGCCAAGACGAAACCAGGGAATGGTGTAGTGAGTGAGAAATCCCTCAGTAGTAGAGTGTGAATTGATCAGGATTTTGTTATATTTTCAGCATGGTGACATTGCGCGAGCTACCAGTTAGCAGTTCAGGCATCGAGGAGGGATCTGGCTCAGGTTTTGGAGCCGCGCAGCTTGATGATCAGATGAGGGATTTCATTTCCACAGAGATCACGCGCAACATCATTGATCAGACTCCAGTGATTTTCGGTTCGGTTAGAGAGGCCATTGTGGAGCTCATGGACCGTCATCTTGAGGCCTTTAAGGCCGGGATAGTTTCAGGACAGTTTGGGGCTCGTCTAGGCCCCGAATCTTATGGAGTTCAGGGATCCATCAGGGAGGGAGATCCCATTTCTAGTTTCTGCCATCAGGGGACAGGAGTGAGTCGGGCATCCTCTCTCCAAGAGAGACCTTTGGATGATTGGATAGTTGAGGAAGTTTCGCGAGCCATTCGTGAGGATCTGCCCGACATGGTCGTGAGGATCACTGATAGATTGATCAAGAGGCTCCAGGATCAGACAGCTGTTGTTCAGTCGGCGGGCAGGGAGCTGGAAAGGAAGAGGAAAGCGGATGAGACTCAGGTAGCCTCAGGTTAGGGTAAGAGGCCCAAGGGTTCGGAATTGAGGGCGAGGAACTATCAGAACCGCAGTCGATGCGGGAAGTGCGGAAGGACGCACATGGGTGTGTACAGGCGTAGAAATGGTGATGATTTGGGCTGTTTCAGATGCGGTCGAATGGGTCATATCAGCAGGGATTGTACTACTACGATTACCCAAGGACTTGACCCGATATGTTTCCATTGCGGTCAGAGAGGCCACAAGAAGGCCCACTGTCCGAGTTTGTTTACAGCAGGGCAGGTGTCAGCTCCTGCCCCTGGGACTTCGAAGCCCAACGGACATCAGGGCAGGGCAAGGGCGCCTACGGCTCGGAGCCGAGTTTTCCGGTAGATTTCAGCAGGGATTCGAGCAGCACTGAGTGATGGAGGTATGTATCTTTTGCTTTTCTGTCATCTATTATTGTGATATTATTGTTATGTTGCTGCATTACCTTCTCGTGGTTGAGTTTTATGCCATCTGCATACCTTGGAATTCGAATAGTGAATTGGAGGTCGTTCCCTCTAGATCAGCTTATTTCGGATTCAGTATCTATAGCATGTATGTGTAAGATGCAATAGTGCTTTACTACTTGCGGAGGGCGTCAGTCGAGTAATGATCAGTTATATTCTTAGTTGTGACAGTTCAGAATTTTTAGTGGAGTAGCTAGCGGTCAGTAAGAAAGTGGGTTGGGGAGGTGCACCCCAAACATAGATTCTCGGGATGTAGTCCCTAAAGCAATTACAGTTAAGGATCGAAGGGTGCTTATTCAGATAGCAGGAAGGGTGCGGACCTGGTAGGAGTTAGTTGGAGCGCTGGCAAGGGTAAACGTCGGCGGTCAGCATATCGCCCTTCTAATGAAAGGAAGGTTGGAAATCCTTTCGACCAGTGAGCAGTAAGGATTTAGTCGAATCCAAGTGGGGGAGAACCCTTCCAAGTATACAAGGATAAGAGCCACGTGGACTCAGAATGAGTGCGCGGCCTCTGAGAGGAAATGATAGTAGCACAGTGATCGATGGAGTGAGAAGTTCAGAATTGGGAGTTCGAGGACCTTCACAGCAGTTAGTTCATTTAATCGAGATGGGTAGAAGCTGGTTGAGAATCCAGGATTGGAGGGCCACCTGTAGAGACTCAAGTGAGTCGGAATGAGGATCCGGAGAACGGTTAGCAAGAGATGTCCACTTATTAGTAGCCAGTGTCAGCGTCAGCATGCAGGATTGTGTAGATTCAGGAGTTAGGAGTTTGGAAACTTCCCAACAATAGCTTTTTGTATCCGGATTAGTGGACGGTTGGTTTGGGAACCAAGCCGAAGAGTTCCTCGACGAAGCGCTAAGTATATCAAGGATATAAGATGTCGAGGATGATGCAGTATTCAAAGATTGAGGGCTGGTTTTGAGAAATCGGGATGAGGAATCACTAGCAGGACTAGGGATAGTCAGGATGTCCTCGAGATAGTACTAGTAGTGTTGTAAGTCTGCGGGGGTAGTCGTAGCATTCACTAGCAGTCAGATAGTAGTAGTAGTGTTGTAAGTCTGCGGGGGTAGCCGTAGCATTCACTAGCAGTCAGATAGTAGTAGTAGTGTTGTAAGTCTGCGGGGGTAGCCGTAGCATTCACTAGCAGTCAGATAGTAGTAGTAGTGTTGTAAGTCTGCGGGGGTAGCCGTAGCATTCACTAGCAGTCAGATAGTAGTAGTAGTGTTGTAAGTCTGCGGGGGTAGCCGTAGCATTCACTAGCAGTCAGATAGTAGTAGTAGTGTTGTAAGCTGCGGGGGTAGCCGTAGCATTCACTAGCAGTCAGATAGTAGTAGTAGTGTTGTAAGTCTGCGGGGGTAGCCGTAGCATTCACTAGCAGTCAGGTAGTAGTAGTGGTGTTGAAAGTCTGCGGGGGTAGCCGTAGCATTCGCTAGTAGACAGATAGTATTAGAGAGTTGTAAGTCCGCGAGCGTAGTCGCAGCCTTTATAAGATTGGTAGGTAGCATGAGCGCGTGTTGGATGCGGGAAAGCAGTAGTACCCACCAGTTCGAGTGCAGCAGTGAGGATATGGGAATCCACGGGTTAGATTTCGGATTTTCCAAATGGTTCAGTTATGGCTAAGTCAGCAATTTTGGCTATAGATCGTCACATCAGTTATGAGATCAGAGTAGCAGTGGACCATTGGGGTTCGGGTATGTTAAGGGCTACCGTCAGTCTGGGAGCCATCATGTTGTTAGTCGTGGAATCGATGATGTCAGGATGTGACGTACGGACCCGATCGGTTGGATCGGAAGATTGTCAGAGCCGCAGTGACAGGATAACTAGTGGAAACTAGTTCCAGAGAAAGATTTTGTTTGGAAGTCGTGGGAACGACCGAGTGAGGAGTCCTTTGACTCTACGGTTGAGCTGGAACTCAGTGTTTCAGGCAGATCGGTGTATCAGGCGGCTCAGTGTTTCAGTCAGTTCAGTGTTTCAGGCAGCTCAGTGTTTCAGTCAGTTCAGTGTTTCAGGCAGCTCAGTGTTTCAGTCAGTTCAGTGTTTCAGGCAGCTCAGTGTTTCAGTCAATTCAGTGTTTCAGGCCGTTCTGCGTTTCAGTCGGTTCAGCGCTTCAGGCAGTTTCAAAGTTTCAGGCATGTTTAGTATTAGTATCTGATTTGGAAATGGCAAGTCTCTCTCATCAGGATTAGTTGAGCCTTCTGCCAAGTGTAAGTGATCTATAAGGATAGCTAGGCAGGTAGCTTTTCTTTCAGGAGGGAAGGCTCGAGTTAGTAGGAGTTGAGTAATCAGATGGGATATAAGCAAGCTGATTCCAGCAGCATCGTTTCAGTATGAGCGGCAGAATGGATAGAACAGTTATAGATAGTCGAAGTATCTTCAGGAGTTGCTGGAAGCGACTAGGAGATTGCGATGGAGTGTAGTGACCAGTGGGAGTCCGGTAACTCAGATATCGGTAGATTAGTTGGACCAGAGTGGTCTCAGTGCATCCAGTAGGCGGATGAGGGGTACAGAATTGTCAGTCGGAGGAAGTAACATTGAGGAAATTAGGGAAAGGAGAAGAATTCAGTATGTACCAACAGTAGTGACCAGCATTGTGAGTGGCTGGAGTGATGGACAGAAGGGTGTTAGTTTTCCAGATAGAGAGTTGGAGGCAGTTCGCAGGAAAGTTGGTCATAGCAACCTTCAAGGACGAAGTTTAGTTTAAGTGGGGGAGAGTTGTAACACCCCAAAGTTTGGAAAGTCAAGAAAAGAAAGAAGACCTCAATTTTAAGGGGAGACTCGGCGAGTCCATGGAGGGACTCGGCGAGTCCGAGCGAGATCCGGGTCGAGGTGTAAGCGGCCGACTCGGCGAGTCGGCCAAGGAGACTCGACGAGTTGGGTCTGAACGAGGAAAACCCTAAATCCGGGACTTGGAGCCTATTTAAGCGTCTCATTCTCCTTCCTAGGGTTCCTTTCACGCCTCTCTACCCCAGAACACCAAACCCTAGCCACCATATCCGTTTTTGAGCTAGATCTTGCCTTGAAGAGTGAACTAAAGCTTGGAAAAGGAAGAAAGGCTTTGGAGGTGCAAGAAGGGACTGTAGATCCGGGATTGAGAAGACATTTCAGACCAATTGGAGGTAATAAGCTGTTTCTTGGAATCCCTTTGCACCTAGATCTATTCTCATGTGTGAGTTTTGGACATTTTGGCATGATAAGTAACCATTTCGAGTTAGAGGTCCAAATCTGAGGTTGCTACCTCAGATCCATGTTTGTTTTGGTCTAGAATCCCCTAAAGTATCAGCCCTTTGTATGTTGAAGAAGTATGTTGCCATAAACCGTAGGTTGAATGTGTTTTAAGCCTAGATCTCTTGATCTACACGTAAAGTTTGACACTTTACGTGGGGGATAGGGCTTAGAAGTATGGATCTATGAGTTGGAAGCCCTGCTTGGCTCGAAAAGCCACTGCATGGATTAAGGACTGAATAGACTCGGCGAGTCCTTCGAGTGGACTTGGCGAGTATCTTGAAGATGAGGAGGAACTCGACGAGTGGGATGAATAACTCATCGAGTCGAATGAAGTTAGGCATCAACTCGGCGAGTTGGAAGAACAACTCGACGAGTTGGTTGAAGATTGCCTTGGACACGGCGAGTCTATAAGTGGACTCGGCGAGTCAGGTCGCGAAACCTCAAAACCTTCGAGTTGAGACTTGAATCAGTGAGTCGGGTGGTGACTCAGCGAGTTGGACAGGACAGGACTTGGAACTAGTTGGACTCGGCGAGTCATAGAATGACTCGGCGAGTCGAGTCGCGAATAGAAAGACCCTGAGCTTATGAACTTGGCGAGTCAGTAGGAGGACTCGGCGAGTAGGGTTGACCTGGAAGGTTGACTTTGACCAGAGTTGACTTAGTTGACTGTCAGACTAAGTGTTATATGTATATTGATAGCTCGGAGAGCTAGAGGAGCAGCAGCTCAGTGGATTGGCGAGTAGCAGCCAGAGGTTTATCAGCAGAGCTCAGCAGTTCAGGTGAGTTTCCCTTCAGTAGGAATGGGTCTAAGGCCACAATGCCGGTCCGTTTAGCTAGCAGTAGTTTTCGGACTTCGGTCTGATGTAGGGGACGAATGTCCCAGTCAGCTTCCGACTTCGGTCCGATGTAGTAGTTAGTATGTTTGATGCCTTCGTGGCTCAAACAGGGTTTATGTGTTTATGCTAGTTGATATGTTTATACTATGTTCATTCAGCTTCGTACTTCGGTCTGATGTAGGGGACAAGGTCCCAGTCAGCTTCGGATTTCGGTCCGATGTCAGCTTCGGACTTCGGTTCGATGTAGGGGACAAGGTCCCAGTCAGCTTCGGATTTCGGTCCGATGTCAGCTTTGGACTTCGGTTCCATGTAGGGGACAAGGTCCCAGTCAGCTTCGGACTTCGGTCCGATGATAGCTTCGGACTTCGGTTCGATGTAGGGGACAAGGTCCCAGTCAGCTTCGGACTTCGGTCCGATGTTGGGGGCAAGGCCCCAGTTAGTCTGAACTTCGGTCCGATGCAGTGGGCAAGGCCCAGTATGTGCTTTATATGTTATTATGTGGTATGTGGTAGATTGGGGGAGCTCACTAAGCTTCGTGCTTACGGTTTTCAGTTTTGGTTTCAGGTACTCGGTTTTCAAAAGAGGAGCTCAAGAAGATTGCAGAGCACACACCATAGTCAGTTAGCCTGGGAATGTTTGACTCTGATAATGATACTATGTTTTGAATTTAATACTCGAAAGTTATGTTTGACTTATGATACGTTTTTATAAATCTAGTTTTAGTAATGTTTTAAAAGAAATTTTTGGTCGTGATTTTTGGGTCGTTACAATCTCGTCTCATGCGGCTTCAACTGCCGTGATGCATAGGCTACCACCCGTCCTCTCTGCATGAGGACTGCCCCCAAGCCTGTGATGGATGCATCACAAATTACCACAAAATCCTCAACTCCCTCGGGGAGTGTCAACACTAGTGCTTCGCATAAACACTGCCGGAGGGTCTCAAATGCCCTCTTCTACTCAGGTCCCCACCAGAAATCCACCCCCTTCCTCATTAGACGAGTGATGGGTACGACAATCTTGGAGAAATCACGAATGAAGCTCCGATAATACCTTGCTAAACCCAAGAAACTCCTAATGTCTGAAGGAGATTTCAGAGTCTCCCATTGCATAACCGCCTCCACCTTGGCCGGATCGACCAAAATCCCATCCTGGTTAACGAGATGTCCAAGGAACTGGACCTCTCGTAACCAAAACTCGCATTTCGAGAACTTGGCGTACAACCATTCTCTTCTCAGAACCTCTAATAGCTCCCTAAGATGCTCCTCGTGTCGCTCTCGGGTCTTGGAATACAACAAGATATCATCTATGAACACAATAACAGAGCGATCGAGCATCAGTCTGCAGACTCGGTTCATCAAATCCATGAACACTGTTGGCGCATTGGTGAGCCCAAACGGAATCACCACAAACTCATAATGACCATAACAAGTCCGAAATGCGGTATTCTCCACGTCTTCCGCCCTCACCCTGACCTATTGGTATCTTGATCTCAAATCAATCTTGGAAATACAAGATGCACCCTGCAGCTGATTGAAAAGATCGTTAATCCTCGGGAGTGGATAACGGTTCTTCACCGTTAACTTGTTCAGCTCCCTATAGTCAATGCACATCCTGTGCGAACCGTCTTTCTTCCTGACGAAAAGGATCGGTGCTCCCCAGGGTGAGCTACTCGGACGAATAAATTGCTTACCCAGTAGCTCCTGCAACTGAGATGATAGCTCCTGCATCTCAGGTGGTGCCAAACGGTATGACGTCTTGGCGATAGGGGCCGCACCTGGCACTAGATCAATCCTGAACTCAACCTGCCTCACCGGAGGCACTCCGGGTAACTCCTCCGGAAACACATCAGCAAACTCTCTAACCCCCAAGACCTCTGAAAATGAGAGTTGCACTCTAGCCCGCGTATCTACCACATACGCCAAATAACCGGCACACCCGTGCTGAATATACTATCGAGCCATGGCTGCCGAACAAAACCATGATCCCAACCTGGTGCCCTCACCATATACTACCAAGTCTCCCCCATTTTGGGTTCGAACCACCACCCGCTGTTCCTCACAGTCGATCATGGCGCCAAAACAGCTAAGCCAATCCATCCCTACAATCACACATACATCCCCTATGGGGATAGGAATCAAATCTATCGGGAAGGACACCCCAAAAATCTCCAAATTGCATCCCCAGTAGACCGCAGAAGCAGAAACCCTGTGCTCGTTGGCGATCGAAATTCGCAACGGACGCTCAAGATCATCTATAGGCACACTAAACCCTCTATTGAAAGTCTGAGATACAAACGACCGACTCGCCCCCGAGTAAAATAAAACCAAATCAGGCAAGGAATTTACTAGAAACATACCTAATCACAGGTACAATCCATAAGCATAACACAAATACAAAAAATTGAGACAGAGAATAGAAACGTACCAGCAACCACATCCGGTGCTGCCTTGGCCTCCTCGGTCGTGAGCTGGAAGGCGCGAACCTGAGCCTTCGGAGGCTCCACCTTGACTGGCCTCCCATCTCCAATCCTCACAGTGGCTGGTGTGGAACCCTGCACCGTCTTGGCGGCGAGCTGCGGACAGTTGGTCTTCACATGACCAACCTGATGATAATGATAACAAATCCTCTTATCTGCGGGAGTGGCGGACTGACGGTAGTCCCTCGCATAATGCCCCTCCTTGCCACATTTATGGCTCCCACCACCTGCTCCACAAAAGCCCGAATGAACCCTACCACACTTTCCACAAGTGCGGCTCTGCTGATCCCCAGACCGTGTATCAGCGGTCTTAGACCGCTTAGGCGCTGGCTGAGACTGTGTCGGTGCCTGACGCTTCTCCTTCAGCTACAGCTCTATCTCCAACTCACGTCGTCTCGCGGCTTCCTGTAGATCCAAGAGGGTATCACAACACTGTGTAGCCACATACTACCATGTATCCGTCTTGAGCCTACTCAGATAATGAGTCATATAAGACTTGCTCTGACGCAAACTCCGGGCAAAACATAGCCCTCTCATTGAACATCCAGGTAATCTCCATCACAAACTCCCCATCCTGTCTCAATGTCAAAAACTCCTGAGCAAGCCACTCTCGTTCCACACACGGAACGTAGCAGGTTTGAAACGTATCCCAGAACTGCTCCCAAGTAATAGCAGCTCGCTGTCATCAGAATATGAACCTGTCGTCAATCTCCACCAGTCCTTTGCCCTGAGCCTAAGCAGGTTCAGAGCACACCTGACCTTTTGGTCAGCAGGACATGAGAACATGAAGAAACATCCCTCCATGTCAGACAACCACTGCATAGCTCTGATCGCAGCATGTGTACCATCAAATGTTGGGGGCTTCGTATTATCGAATTCCCGATATTGGAAAGCCCTGCCGGCTCCTCCTCCAACCCATGCCGTAGTTACAGTCGAAGTGGTTGCAGCGGCTGCTGTCTCTGCCAGAGCTGCATATTGCTTATCAAAATACTCAACCATCGTAGTCTTAATCGAACCAAACATCTCTGGTAGCTGCACTCGGAAAGTTGCAGCGACCTCATCGTGCAGAATCTCTCGGATCCTGGTATCCAGCTCCTCAGTCCCTATCTGAACCATGGGCTCAGGGGCCACCAACACCTCTGATCCTCTGTCTCCCGACCCTGACCCTGATCCGGACCCAACAGCAAAACATCTCGTCACCACCATATTGAAAGGTACACTCAAGACATCAGATAAACAACATAATGTCGGGGGACCAAAACCCACACACCCTAGGGGTTGTGATTTCCTTGCTACGTGTATGGGTCCTGTGCTTTCAGTAGTACTGGCCCATACTACCTTCCAAACATACCCATATTTGTCTCAAGTATCACCACAAGGCCCTAACAATATCATCAACATAGAAATGCGCTCAACGCTCACTTCTAGAGGAATACCAACTAGCTCGCATCTAGTCTCACCACTCCTCATGACATACATACCCATGAAACTTCCATCATCCGCTGCAGCACTAGTGCATGCTAGCTGCACATAACACTGGATCCAATAGACTTTCGAATATCCATTCCTACCCGAAGGCCAAATCAATATTCTCAGGCTATAAGGTCTTTATTATGCACAACCGTGATGCCTACACTAACATCTACAGTTATGATGTCAATTCCATATATAAGAAACCCTAGGCTTATAGGCATCATATAATCAGTAAAAAATCTACCAGGCGATCCCTGAGGATCCCTAGCCTAGCACTAGCATGCTGTCCTAACATATCAAAATATCAAATAACTCTATGGTATTCTGGGGTTTACTTACTGGCTCCGGCTGATCGTACTCTCTGCATCCTCCATCCTTTATTTTGAAAACCATTTTTAAAACTTACTTTCCAAGAATCTCCTTGATTTGAGACTGTATTCACATGATTGTTCCTCCAATTCACTCAAACCAAGGCTCTGATACCAACTTGCAGCATCCATAAATTTTACGCCAAATTTAAACTTTTCAATCACAAATAAAAAAAGCAAATAATATTGTTTACAAAATGTTTTCAAATCAATATCCATCAGACTGTCCCAAAATCATATCATAAGGATGAGGAGCGGTACGGTCACGTCTTCACCTTGCCATGATCTCCTAAAGTACCTGGAACAATAAACTGAAAACTATAAGCCCAAGGGCTTAGTCAGCTACCCCCAAAATTCCAATACCACACTGGCAACACCATGTCAGTGACAATCAATCAATCAATCAATCAACATGCATACTGGGCCATCGTCCTGACCGGACCGCCCTACTGAGCCTACAGTCTATCTGAATCCCTCCCGAGCCTTCGGCATGATTGGTCCGCCATGTGGGCCTGCTATCTCCCCGGACCGCTCATAGGGTATGTTGCCCTTCATCACAAAGCAGGACCGCCTCAACCCAACCAACAAGCAAATAATCATGTGCGCATAACTATAATATATTGGCATATACAATCATCATACATATCTATCTCACTGATCATAAATCATATAATTCTCTTGTAACTAGAGTACCGACCTAGCAGGTCACTAACATACCAATCCTTACGGATCATAAGAGCATAACATACTGTCTACCCTAATTCTGATCTAACAGATCATAACCACATGTAGCATACCATAACAATAACAACTAAAGGGACTTCCTTGGTGCCGTAGACCCTATCGATATAGTCAGGATAACTCACCTTGCAGATGTCGACTCGGAAGATAAACTTTAACTCTCGGATCACTTGACACAGGCTCCAGCACCAATGATCATAGTACAATTTACTCATAATTCCTTAACCTTATAAGGTACTCCATAACCCACTAGACAACCCCTGGTCAAAGTCAAATTCCTCAGTGAAGGTCAACAGTCCATGTTGACCCCCAACTCGCCGAGTACCCTCAGCTACTCGCCGAGTTCCTTGAACATTCCAACTCGCCGAGTCATCGAGGTGACTTGTCGAGTTCTTTCGATTTTTGTCCAAATTTTAAGGCCACATGTCGAGTTCCCTCCTTGCAACACGACAAATACACACACATACATATCCTAGGGAAAACTCATCCGACTCGCTGATTTGTTCTTCAACTCGTAGAGTGTTATGGTAATCTTCATCGGACTCGTCGAGTTGTTCATCAAACTCGTCGAGTTCACGGCCATCTTCAAGTGACTCGCCGAGTCAACCTTGCAACTCACCGAGTCCATTCAGTCCTTTTTCCATACAGACTTGCTTTGAGCCATGCATTGAATCCAAATCACAGTTCCAAGCTTCTAGGGCATGCTTATCACGTAAAGTTGCAAACTTTAAGCGCATGCATGGCTATAAAGGCTCTAAATGCCTATTTTAAGTTCTTAATGGAGCTTCATGCTCAAGAGGGACCTCAATCATGACCAAAACTGAAACTTTATGCTTTTAGAATCCAAGGAGGGTCCAGATCTGAAATTACAACCTCAGATCTAGCCCATAGCTCCTCTTTCAAACTTAATATCTCTCCAAAACCCTAAAACTCAACCATTAGAAGAGATTCACAAGGAAAAAGGCGATTTGGTTACCTCCAGAAGATGATAACTGAAATAAGTGTTGATTCCCACACTCTACTTGCTCCATTTTCCATCTCCTCTAAAGCTTCTCCCTCCAAAGATCCTTTTTAAAGCATAAAACCACAAATGGGCACACACACACGTGTATTAGTCTTTTAGGGAGCTCTCAAAGACTGCAAAGAGGCCAAAGGAGGCTGATGCTCCTTTAAATGGAGGTGCAAACCCCAGGATTTAGGGTTTCATTTGCCAGCTCCTACTCGCTGAGTCCCAACGTGGATTTGTCGAGTAGGTCACTTAACATGCGATCCTACCCCGCTGCTACTTGACGAGTAGAGCAACCAACTCCTCGAGTAGAGCTTAACACAATAAATCTTATTTAAATAATACCTAAGAATCGGAGCGTTACACCGTAAGGTGTTTACTTGCTTTTGGTTGCTTCTAAACACTGTATTTATGTCAAAATATGCCATTATATGTCATTTAGGACTCGTTAAGTCTCGGGACTTCATTCGTGGAACTTCTCATCCTTACACGCGTATTCGTTTGAATCACCCACATCAGGTGAGTTCATACCCCGTAATGAATCTTTTAAATTGTTTAAAATGCTTTTAAGGGGGGAATACAAGTTGAACAAAATGATAATTGTTTAAATGTTTGTTATAAACTACTTTAAAAAGATTGCTTATGTCATTTATAAGTGATCAAAACATTTCGGAAACTCTTTTAAAGTTATGTTACTTTATAGTTTAACAAAACTCCGTTCTTAAAGTACTATCATAACTTAGTAGATAAATGAGTCTTTTCAATCACAGTTCAAGTAAACTATAGTAGGTATACTTTAGGGGTTCAATTCATACTAGATGCTAGAACATACTATAAAGAGAAATAGGGAGGAAGATACAATACACGATAATAGAAGAAACATACTAAGATACTATAACATAACGAACTTACTAAGATACTATAACAAAACAAACATACTAAGATGCTATAGCATAGAACAACTACAGGATCTAATTATACCAATGAATCACTGACTCATTGTTCTTAACAAAAGGTGATAGTTAATTTGGGTATACATGATCACACAACTTTAACGAGGATTACACAGCCTAGGAACTGGTTTGCTGAAGTCGCGTTTGGTCCCCAGAATCTCTTGATAGGGAGAGCACATAGCATGGGTACTAGCCTTCACGTTATGACCTTAATTACCATTACTTTCATAAAGTGACAGTACCACATGAAAGTTAATGCAAACTATTTTCGAGAGAAGATAGTTATAAACTAGGGATAACTTGCATTTTACAAACGACAAACAGAACAGTCGGTTCTAGTACATTCAGTAGAAAGTGACCTATAATGCTAACCTTATGATTCCTTAATGTATACATCAAGGGATATATATTAATAGGATCCGATAGGTAATAGGATGTGTGCTTTCTGGTTCATTTCATGTTCCTTGTTTGGTTATGGTCTTAGAGCGGATTCACCCAACTATTCTCCATTCGATCTTAGTTATATATATGCTCAGTATACATTAAGTCATCATAAGGGGTACCAGGTATGGGTCAAGTCATAGGAAACTAAATCAATGCATAATTTTCTAGTA
Source organism: Lactuca sativa (assembly GCF_002870075.4). NCBI lineage: Eukaryota > Viridiplantae > Streptophyta > Magnoliopsida > Asterales > Asteraceae > Lactuca > Lactuca sativa. Next base: position 159,680,482 of record NC_056627.2, on the reverse strand, counting down.
CAAAACATACTTTTCAAATCAGAACTTTTGGTATACAAAACTAGAAACTTACCAGTAAAGGGTTTAATCCATTTTATTAAACCAGTATAAACTTAAAGGACTTTAGGTGGTTGACTCTATAATACCTTAGTTTATACGTCAGGGTTATATATAATTAATATTCGATAGTTAGTTGGATGTGTGCTTTCCTACTCATTTCCCGTTCCTTGTTTGGTTGTGGGCTTAGGGCAAATTCATGCAATTAACTATCTATTCGATATTAGATTATATATAGCTAGTATAAACTAAGTGATTATAGAAGGAACCACTGTGGTTACCATTTTTATTATAAGAAATAAGGGTTTTCTTAAAGAATCTTTTCATCAAATATAAAGGAACTAATACATTTAACTCCGTGAGTACCAAGTGAATACGCCAAGGTCATATACAACGACGATCTAACAAACAATGGGACGTGTGCCTTCCGCGTCATTTCTTGTTCCTTGTTTGGTTGTGGGCTTAGGGCAGATACACACAACCGATTGTTTGTTTACTCTGGGTTTTATATAACTTGTATCCATTTAGTACTCATAGAAAGGATTGTAGAGTCATTTTTACTTATCTTTCACCACAGCAGGAAATATATGATTTTATGGAAGAATAGACGAACTTTTCTAAACAAAACTTACAACTTACTAAACTTTCTTACAACTTGATTACGTCACTAAAATCTTATGAACTCACCAGCTTAATTGCTGATCAACTCTTTCAAAATAACTTGTATTCTCAGGAAACTAGTAGGCAGGTACTTGCGCTGGGAATTCAGAAGATGGAGCATGATAGCTCCAAGTCTTGTTTTGTTATTTACTTATGTATTCTATGTTTTGTGAAAACACACATTGTAAACACTTTCTTTCTAATGAAATGGTTATTCATTACTTTGATTACTATGATGCATGTCTTGTGATACTAAACATGACGTCCTCCACCCCTGAACGTTTCCGTCGTTCCGGTTTTGGGGTGTGACATCATCTCTTCTAAAACATATGTTGGTATTTGTGGTCAAACTTGGTCTTTAATAGTTTTTTTTTCTTATTCGTAATCTTGAATATTTGTATATATATATATATATATATATATATATATATATATATATATATATATATATATATATATATATATATATATATATATATATATATATAGGGAAGGGTATGTGGTAGCTAAATATGGTGACATAAATGTGTATTTTGATTTGGAAGATACTGTTGGATTAATGTATAAGTCCATAATTATATTTGGTATGTACTTGACCCGACCCGGCATGGTCCATTTGGGTTGCACTTCACCGACACAATTTATATGGATAGTCTTTTGAGAATTGTATATTTATGATTTATATTAATATATTATAAGTTCTAATATATTAATATGGAATTATATTGTTTAATTAGTATTTATCAAGAATTAATTTAGAATTAATCAAGTGATCAAAAGAAACTAATTAAATATGGACTCTTATATATATATATATATATATATATATATATATATATATATATATATATATATATATATATATATATATGGAATGGGCCAAGTTCATTTAGGTTGGGCTAAGCTATCATGGATAGTCCATGGATTTTTAACCCATGGATCCTATGAAATGAAAGGTCATGGGTATTAGGGTTTACATGGATCTAACCCTAATCCTCCATACTATATAAAGAGGCCTTTGGCACAAGAAATGGCACTAGTCTGTGAGGACATAAGAATGGGCCGATTTTATTATGCATACATATTCTTTCATGTTCTTCCAAGGTGTTTTGGTGATCTGTGATTCCACTTGAGGCTTCCACACTATTGGGGTAAGCTTTTAAAGCTTGATGACATCAAGCTACATCAAAAGGTATGTCATCTAACTAGAACTTTGTAGTATAGGTGCTTGATAATATGTTAGTTAGGATGAAACCTTCAAATATTTAATATTTTCATGTATAATAGTGAAAACATAGATCCAATGTTTATAGGGTTGCATGTATACCATAGGAGTGTTAGAATGCTCAAAACCCAACAGTGGTATCAGCGCCTAGGCTTGTTTTCTTGTTATACTTGCTTAAACTGCTTAAAAATCGAATTTTGGTGTTGTCTTCACAGGAGACTCGCCGAGTCCACCGATGGACTCACCGAGTCCAAGGCAAAAAGCATCCAACTCATCGAGTTTGTTCATGCACTCGACGAGTTGGACCCCCAAACAGCATATATTCGACTGTTTTGGCTGGAATTGGACTAGGAACATTATCCTAAGTTGTTTTTGGACTTATAAACTTATTTTTGTTATGGTAATGTTCATACTAATCCAATTTCAAAGATAATTGTCAATAGATTCATGTTTTGTATTAGTTTAAGTGTTATGCTAATTACATGAAAAAATTTGATTCCAATTATCTTGTTCATATGAGTTGCTTAGATTAATAGGAAAGGTTGGTTGGTTATGTGTCGTTGATCCATTTTAATCTAAGAATTGATTCTAAAATGTGTTTGTTTAACTTGTCCTCAAGTTACATGAAAAATCTCATTAAAGTTTCTTAAAGCTCATAAAAGTTGGTAATGGTTACAAAATGAAGAGTCTTGTCCTCATTAAATGGTTTTATGACTCCATAACTTGTCCTCAAGTTATGGAGGTTCAAGAGTCACTTCATTAAATCATTCAAATGTGTAACCTTAATTAGTTCCATAAGTTAAAAAGAAGAGGAGTTACATTCTTTAATAGTTTAAAGTCTTCCATAACTTTTCCTCAAGTTATGGAACTTGAAGAGTTTTTTAATTAAAACTACTTTAAACACATAAGTTTTGGAATTAATTAGTTTTCAATATTTTCAAGACTTGCCCTCAAGTTTTGGAATTTGTAAATTTTTCACATATGAATACTTTAATTCCATGTTAAGCCCTTAGAATTTTGAAAGTTAAAATTCAACCCTTATGCTTTATAATATTATTAGTTAATAATATTTATATATATGTATAAGAGCAAGTCAGTCTTACCATTAGTAGACCTTATTCACGAAGCCGGACTATAAGGGGGGTATAAGGTTACTGCCTATAAAATGGTAGTTTAATGGGTGTCCACTCTCACCCACCGCTTCATTGACTGGTGGAGGGTCGTTAGCCGAACGGGTCGAACAAAGACTATAAATTCCCCCTTCATTAAAAGTATTAATGATAAATACTAAGTAACTAAACATTTTATGAATACCCAATCTTAGTTACTTAGGAAAATGTGAATAAGGTGCTAATCCATGAAATTACACTTTGCACTTTGTTTAAGTCGGTTAGTGGAGCGTGTGTGGTTAACTGACACACTAACTCATATTTAACAAGGTAGGCAAAGGGTAAATTAATGTTTATTATAGTATTGATGGAGCGTGTGTGGTTAACCGGAACATAGATTGAGGGGTAAACACTTAAGGGTACCAAGTAATTTGCATGGTTACTTCACACCTTGTTTTGTGATCCTCGATATCCTAGTCACAGAACCTGAAGGGCACACTCGAGATTGAAACATGCCATTGAAAAGTTCAATGAATCTCAAAGGAACTAGGAGTTTCAAAACCAATTAAAACCTAATAATACATTTCGTTTATCTTGGTTGAAATCGGTAAATCATCATTCACCTATCTTGAAATATTCTATAGCTTGGATTACAGCATCCCTCTTCCAAGTTATAAAATAGTTTGTTGGGTCCTAGCCTTAATATTTCGTATTGGGTGTTATATTAAGGACATTAAATCAACTATCTTGAATATCTCCCAAAAGATGCCTAGTTCAGACATCTATGATCTTCCCAAATCTCTTGGAACTTCACTTCCTCCACCTCCTCCAAATATTCTCCCTAACCCACAAGTTCAAGGTCATTCAAGCCCTTTTGGCAAGGTAAGGTCTAGGTGTGATCACATCTTGGAGATGAAGTCACATACTAACCAGCCGGGAGATTTGGGTGTCAAAGTCTTGAGAAAGTTTATGGTTCAATCATTTTTTAAGTCATATAGTGAGTTCCTTTGGGACTCCTATGAAATAGACTATGACAAGACCCTTAATGATCTTATCTATTTGCTTGGTGCTGCTAAATCAGAAATGATTTGGAAGGCTAGTAAAGCAAATTTGATTAGAAAATTGACTTCCCAAAACTTTATGGACATTGACAATGATGACACTGGAAATCCAGAAAAAGCATTCTCTTCCCAATCGAAAGGGATTGGCAATAGTCAAATTGGTTGACCAAATGGTAAAGAGAAAAACTAAGTCTGTGATAGTCCCATGTACCATTACCAAAAGGTCCATTTCTGAAAATTGCCAAACGAAGGGGCACTGTTTGTGAAGCTGCCAAATTTACCTAAGGATGTTAAAGTCAAAAGTTTGACTCTACTTCAGGTAAGTCCACTATCTAACTCTGTTAAGTTCCCAGTTGATGATTATTAATACAAAATGTGACTAAGTTGCATTTTGATATTTAACAAGATCAAGCAAAGGGAAGGAAACTTAAAAAAAAATGAGTATGCAAAATTTGATCGCGAAGATCGATTTCTTTCGCTTTGTTGAAGATTGAATTCTTGAGCTACTTCTTAGGAGTTATGATAGATTGCTAGGAAACATGTAATAGCATAGTTTTCATTTTCAAGTTGCATTGTAAGGAAAAGTTTTTCCGCGTTTTAAAATAAATAAAAGTTTGTTTTACTTTATTTTTATCTGCTTACAATGGCATTCATGAAAACTTGATGTTTGTATGTTTATAGCAATATTGGAAATATGAATTTGATTCTTTCATTTGTGGTAGTGTCTAAATTTACCAAACAAGGAAAGATTCTCATCACCCAAGTTTCAATTGGACCGAAACTTGGAATCATACAAGGTGTTTAATGTGATGTATGAGAATTTTCAACTTTGGAAAATTAAGACTAGTTCCGGTTTCACATGTATATGTGACTCAAGAGAAGGACTAATGGATCAATTAGACTTTCTTGTGCACTTGTCAAAGTCCACCACAAAAGATGGATAAGACTATTCGTCATGATTTACTAAGGTTTAGTAAATATGATTATACTTACAAGCTTAATTATAATTCTGAGACATTGGAAAATTTTCAATGTATGAAAGAACGAATAAGAAGAATCAAATTAGGCAGAAGGATAAAAGTTTCTCAAATCTAGTATTAGAAATCTGAACTTTGGTAAGAATGTCAATAAAGTATTAACTTCTAGAGGTCCAGCTGTTTTCTGGATACATGTCAAAGCTAGTGGTAGCATAAGTGTTATGGTAATAATCATCATGTTTGTGGGAGCATGATAATTATGATAAGAATTGAAAGTTAGCAATGTTAATTATAGAAAACAAAAGTTTCAACTCGTGAGGTTGCAGGGGATGAAAAAGTTGTTTTGCTATAATTAAGGGAGAGGAAATTATCCTTCATTTCAATTCTAAAAAGCTTAGATTGAGTTTATAATCATTCTAAAGAGATTATATTGAGGTTTTAATCACCTTTAGTCAAGAATATATATATATATATATATATATATATATATATATATATATATATATATATATATATATATATGAATTTCATGTTGGATTAGTTCAACTTAAGAAAACTCTATATATTGCGTTCTCAAAATTCGATTATGATTACGGCATCCCTTTTCATAGTCAAATTTTGAGAATATGGCAAACAAAAATTATTGTGGAAAAGGACTGGTCTAGAACCATGTCTTTATGTGAAACATCATGAATCGTCTCCCATTTACTTTGGGTACAAGATCGATTACATGTGCTATAATATTTATCCTTTCTGAATTTTCCAAATGCCTTGGGGCATTAAGGAGGAAAATGTATAGAATCGGAATTAAGCAATTGTCGAGGACAATCTAAGGCTTACCAAAGATTGGTTGCTCAAGGATAGTTGGAAGTATACTGTTAATATTGGAAGGACCATATTGACATAGTCTGAAAAGAGGCAACTCTTGTTCAGAAGTGGTAGTCAAAATGGGAATATAGAGTTGTCTTCATAGGTGGAAGCAATTTGTGTAAGGTTAAAGAAACTTAATGCAAGAAGCATGTTCAAAGCAATGCGCTTTGAATCTGAGACATTGTTTCCATGGAATTACTCTCCATTGGGATACTCTGTAATGATTGTTGTCAAGCCTTTGTGGCTTTGTGCATAATCATTACAAGTGGAGCAGTGCATATAAGTTTAAAATCAAAACAGATTTCGACAAATGATAGGAATTTGGAATTCTTACATTTAAGACAAGGAATTGGGAGTGTGAAAATAGGATCATTGACATTATGTTCGATTTATCTAGGTCACAAAGAAAAGGATCATAGGCAAACATAGAGTTCATACTTGGTGTATGGCAAAGCTATTGTTAAGAAAACATAGTGTACATGCTTCCAGCATGGGACACCTAGTGTTTTAATTCAAGTATAAAGTTGATAAAACCGAAACAATGAATAATGAGTAACGAGTATGGTGATAAATAGAAAGTGTTTGATTTATATTCATAGGGATTGATACCATATTTGATTTATTTATTCTTGTGTTTCACTTTGCATGTTTTGACTTCCATAGTAACTAGGTTATTCTTCCGAAATGACTAAGTGATTCAAACCATCCATAGTCGGTCATATGTTGGAAGTAGATATGAATCAAGATTGTCATGAGTTTGCTTGTAGATGTCTAAGATGTTGGACATAGCAAAGTATTGCTACAACACTCATGAGTACTCATAAGTTCTGAGTATTGGATGCAATCCGTGCTCATTTGAATCACTTCATGGATTTTATCTAGAGTAATCATGAGATGATAATATCTTATATTCTTCAAACCTAGAGATATGAGTTGTTACTATGAGTTGGTTATACATTGATTGCACAAAAACGCATTGGTAACTCGATGTTATAAAACGTGCCTTTATGTATGATTCAACAAGTAGTAGAACAAGCCATATGAGTCGAAGTTTATCCATTCCTTTTACCTTCGGGATAAAAGCGATATCTGTGGGCCCCTCGATGATTTAATGATGACACATGTAAGTGCTTGGCAAAGCCAGGACTGATTTGATTTGTTCAATCAGTCAGTCGTTATAAATCGGAAATCGGGAAACAACAAATGGACAGAGAGAATGATTATAATCCATGTCTCAGTCCATATGATATGTAGAATGGAGGAATATATGATCCCTTATCTAATGGACAAGTCATTGACAAAGGTTAGAGTTCGACAGCGGCTTTAAGAGCTATGATTTCTAGTTAGGTTTTGAAGTCATACTCAATAATAGTTTTAGACTTATCCAAGTGGGAGACTGTTGGATTAATGTCTAAGTCCATAACTATATTTGGTATGTACTTGACCCGACCCGGCATGGTCCATTTGGGTTGCACTTCACCGACATAATTTTTATGGATAGTCTTTTGAGAATAATATATTTATGATTTATATTAATATATTATAAGTTCTAATATATTAATATGGAATCATATTATTTAATTAGTATTTATCAAGAATTAATTTGGAATTAATTAAGTGATCAAAAGGAACTAATTAAATATGGACGCTTATATATATGGAATGGGCCAAGTTCATTTAGGTTGGGCTAAGCTATCATGGATAGTCCATGGAGTTTTAACCCATGGATCCTATTAAATGAAAGGTCATGGGTATTAGGGTTTACATGTGTGACAACCCGAAGTTCGTTCCATTATTTGTAACCCTTTTCGTTAATACATTCGTCGTTTTAAATTTCGTTTCCGTTTACGTCATTAAATTAAGTCATAAATGTGGGATTTCTATTATGACTTAATGGGTGTCCTAACACGTTTAGAACATATATTAACACCCCATTTTAGTAATCGAAAAAATTTTAAAATCGACCATATCGGGTTACGGCAACTTAATCGGGTGCGACCAAAAGCCACGCCTAACGTCGGTATCGGGTAGCATTCCAACGTGTCCCGAACTTGGAACATATTTAAAGTGGATTAAGCTTCCATTTGAAGCCTTTGCACTCTCTCACTACTCTCTCTCTCTAACCTCTCTCCTCAACCCAAACTTAAGGTCCAAAATCATCAAATTAAGGCTCCAATTCATCAAGATGACCTCCCTAACTAATAGATTAGCATCCTTAGCTTTCAAATTCGTGCTTATCTATAGAAAAGGACCATGTTCATGTGTTTATGGCCCTGGAACATGCTTGGGCCGTAAACACACATAAAGGGGGTTTTTGAGCCTTTAAACCCTTCCAATCCACCTTTGGAGCTTAGATATGGCTAAATGAATAAAAGGAACGGAATTAGAACACCTTGAATCCAAATTTTGAGGAGTAAACATGATTTTACTGCCCAAGAACATGGTTGGGCCGTAAACTCATCTTCATGGAGAGTAAACTCAAATTTGAGTGTTTAAATGCCACTTAAACACACCAATAGCCTTGGATTAAATTCTAGAAAAACCACAATCAATTTAGGGGCCATAAACATGATGAAAACCCTCCCTTTAGGAGCTTAGGGCCGTAAACCCCCCAAGAATGGGTTCCTGGGCCGTAAACTCACATACACAAGTCAAATGATGCCCTAAATTCATTCTAAGGCTTGTAAAATTGGTTTGAATCACATATGATTAAATTAGAACCACAAAATCATTAAAGGAATGGTCACATAGGATCTTATGGCCATAAACTCCTAGTTTACAGCCGTAAACTCCATTTGTTAATGTTCTTGGTGATTAGATCCATTCCTAAGCCTTAGATTAAATCATAACAACTTTTCCCAAGTGTTATTTGACCATTTGACACCATAAAACCCATCAACCATGAGTTCACGGCCGTGAACTCATGTGGTCATGGTCTTAGGGTTGTAAACTCCCTAAGGAGTTTACTCTTGAAGAGAAAACACATTATTCGAGCCCTATATGTTCGTATAATGTCACCCGGGGCACTACAAAAACTTGATTTGAAGTGTTTTCGCATCTTGGAGTGTATAATCATATCTAATTAGTGATTCAAAGTCTAATTAGATTCATTTGTATACCATTTCATATTACATAGGAACCTCGCGTGTTATCAAGCCCCGAACCGACGCTTAGCATTCAAACTGTCACGTTTTCTCGCCTGGTGAGTTCATACCCCTACCCTTTTTCAATGTTTTTCACTATTTTCAGGGGGAGAATACAAGCAAAGTACAAGGATTACTTGTACTCAAAACTTGTTTTACATGTGTTGTGTTTCATATTACATATGCTTTTAACACTGATAATCATATATGATAACAGTTTGAACTTGCAGAACACATTATCGTAGTATTTGTGAAAAATGTTATAAAATATTGTATTTTATATTTTCACAAATGGTTTTCCACATTACTTGTACTCAAAACTTGTTTTACATGTGTTGTGTCCTCGGTAACACTCCATAGAAATACGCGAGTGGATGACCATTGTTTGTAACAGTATCTTTCTGTATTATTACTAGTAAATTTGTTATTCCTATAAATTGGAGACACGTCCTCGGAGAACACTCCACAGAGATACGCGAGTGGAGGACCGCACCCATAACCAGAATCTCTTAGATAGGGAGCGTGACTTGAGTGTATAGATCTATACGGGGCTGACTACCCCACACCTGGCTGCTAGCTACAGCTGAACCGAAAGGTTCAAGGGTGACGAAAGTTAGAAGGTGATATGGACTACTTATTGCCATATCTAGTCTATCGTATGGTTATGGAACTCGCAATTTGGATAACAGAGATTTACTTGATAGTAATAATGAATAAAAATAACTAGTTTATTTGTACATATTGGTTTTATATACGTGTTAAAACTAATGCATTTCACAAGGACAACCAGGTTTTTGGTATACATCTTTCACATTACATATTTGGTAACCAACTTTCAGGAAAATATGGGATTTTCTTGGGATAACATTTGTACATAACCAGATTCGTGTAACAAACCAGATAACTAAACTTTACAATTCACAAGGGTAACCATGTTTTCAGTGTACATCTTTTACATTACAATTTGGATTTGATAACCAACTTTTAAGAAAATATGGGATTTTCTTGGTGCGTAACTTTTTCAGAAACCGAAAGGGAACTTGTACATTTTCAGAAAACAAAAACCGCTTACGAACTCACCAGCTTTATGCTGATTTTCAAACTGCTTGTATTCTCAGTTCCGCATTAGACAGGTACCCGATGATCATTTTGACGAAGACGGAGTGCATAGAAGACATGTCTTACTTTTGTCTATATATATACATATGTATCATACTTGTAATATTTTTTTACTTTAAAACAAATGTAAAATCTTTATATGTAATTTAATGGTTGTTTACTTTGCTTACTATGTACATTGGATTTGATACTCAACGTGAAGTCTGCCCCGGAAATGTTTCCGCCTTGGGTTTTCGGGGTGTGACAGATTGGTATCAGAGCCCATGTTTATAGTGAACTAACTATACCAAACCTTACACGGTATAAGACTATAAACATTAAGGGGCCTAAGTTCTCTGAACTAGAAGTATACTTTAAAATATAAGTATTTTCACAAAGTATATAAGTATACATAATTGTCGAAATTCGTAAGTACATGTAGATCAAAACATAAATAAATGGGCGTTGTACACTGCGGTTAAACCTGGGCAGTTATGTAGTCATGTCTAGGATCAATATATCCTAGCCAACTATATTCATTCGAGACACGGCCAACATGTGCTTGGGAGTGACTATGGTATGCGACATGCCTAAAACTTACCCAATACCAAACAATGAGCCGTCGGCGTAGCAAATCATGAAATACTATGAGAGTATTTCTAGAGTCAACTTCGTTATAGAAATCCTCATTCCAACGTTGCTCCTCGATCATTCTTTTAGCGATAATTTATCTGCTTTGATAACTCATTTCTGCTTTATCGCTTAATAGAATTCAATATCTGTCATATCTCTTGATCAAATTCAGAGGACTTACCATCCTCTCTTTCCTGATCCTTATAGATCAAGATGCCTCCAAGAAAGAGACCCAACTCAAAGAACAACAATCCTCCTCCGCCACCACCTCCTCCTCAATTTGACCCTGCGATGTTCCAGGAAGCTGTTACTGCCGCGGTGGTAGCTGCAATGTCACAAATGAACCCCGGTGGTTCGGGAGGTGGTCCCCGGCCCCAAAACCAAGAAAATAGCCAGGGACACTGAAAAGAGGGTTCCTATAAAGATTTCATGAACGCGAAACCCACGTCCTTTGATGGCACTGGAGGTGTCATTTACCTCACTAGATGGTTCTAGAAAATCGAATCTATCTTTGAAATATGTGCATGTTCGGAATTTGACAAGGTAAAGTTCGCAGCCTGTACCTTTATCGATAAAGCCCTAAGTTGGTGGAACAGCCGAGTCAAATCCCTAACCCTACCTATAGCAAATGCCATGGGTTGGGAAGCCATGAAAGAACTCCTTCTAGCTGAGTACTGCCCTCGGGGCGAAATACAGAAGTTAGAGAACGAGCTATGGAACCTGAAGATGAAGGGTTCCAATATTATTGCATACACTTCTAGATTCGATGATCTAGCACTACTCTGTCCGGGATTGGTTACCCCGGAGAGTAAGAAGATAGAGAGATTCATCTGGGGATTGACCCAACCAACCAAAGGAAATGTTTTATCTGTGAGGCCGAATACATATGACAGTGCCAAAAGCTTAGCCCAGACTCTGATTGACCACAGTGATGACCACGAGGAAGCAACCACTACTACTGAACTGACCAAGAGGAGTGGTGAGAAAAGGAAATTTTGGAAGAAGAAGAAGGGTCAATCTTCCCAAGGATCCTCAAAGAAACAGCAGACTGTAGCAGTCCATGCTGCTATTGTCCCCATTGCTGCTGCTTTTATTGTGGGATCCACAGCTCAAACACCTACTAGTAGATATGCTGGTAACCTTCCCCAGTGTGACAAGTGCAAATACCACCACAACCCCGTCCCCTGCCGTGAGCTATCATGTACCAACTGTGGTAAAAAGGGGCACACGGTCCGATTCTGCAAAGCACCAGCCCAATAAGCGAATCAATCTTCTGGAGCAGGTGTTGGTCAAACCTGCTACAATTGTGGAAAAGTTGGGCATTTCAAGAGGAACTGCCCCAAGAAGACGACAACTGATAATGCCGGGAGAGTCCTAGCCATGGGACTAGAGGAGGCAGTCGCCGATCCCACCGTTGTTTCGGGTACGTTCCTTCTCGACAACTCTTATGCTAGTATTCTTTTCGATTCGGGTGCCGAAAGAAGTTTTGTTAGTCATTCGTTCAAGCATAACCTTAAACCTAATCCCCAACCATTAACCGAGACGTTTACTGTCGAGATGGCTAACGGTGAGAAAGAGAGCGCTAGTGATGTATTCGTAGCTTGTACTCTTACCTTGAACGATCATTCATTTCTCATCGATCTTATGCCAGTTTCCATAAAGAGCTTTGATGTCATCATTGGCATGGATTGGTTGAGTCCCAATCATGCTGATATCCTCTGTTTCGAAAAAGCTATCTGTCTCAACCTTTCTATGGGTCAGACTCTCATAATCTTTGGCGATAAACTTAGCTCCAATCTTCGCATCATTTCCTGCATCAAAGCTCAGAAACTCTTGCGAAAGGAATGCCAAGCATTCCTAGCCCATGTAATCAATGAAAAACAGGAAGTTAAAGACCTCGCGAGCATCCCCGAAGTCTGTAACTTTCCTGATGTCTTTCCCGAAGAGCTCCCGGGAATTCCTCCTGAACGTCAAGTCGAATTTCGCATTGACCTAATCCCTGGTGCTACCCCCATAGCCAAGTCTGCATATCGCTTAGCTCTAGCAGAAATGCAGGAGTTATCCAGCCAACTCAACGAGTTACTCAGCAAAGGGTTCATCAGACCAAGTTCCTCACCCTGGGGAGCTCCAATTTTGTTTGTGAAGAAGAATGATGGATCCTTCAGGATGTGTATCGATTACCGTGAGTTGAATAAGTTCACCGTCAAGAACCAATATCCTCTTCCGCGAATAGATGACCTCTTCGACCAACTTCAAGGAGCCAGCTACTTCTCAAAGATAGACCTTCGGTCAGGGTACCATCAGCTACGAGTTCATGAGAGTGATGTTTCCAAAACAGCTTTCAGGACTTGGTATGGATACTACGATTTCGTAGTGATGCCCTTCGGTCTAACCAACGCACCGACAATCTTCAAGGACCTAATGAACCGGGTGTGTCGTCCCTTCTTAGACAAGTTCGTCATTGTGCTCATAGATGACATACTTGTCTACTCCAGAAGTGAAGAAGATCACAAACAACACTTGAGGCTAGTATTGGAAACCCTTAGATCCGAAAAGCTGTACGCGAAATTTTCCAAGTGTGAATTCTGGATTCGAAAGGTAACTGTCCTTGGTCACGTGGTAAGCGAAGAGGGTATTCATACGGATCCATCCAAAATAAAAGCGATAGAGAATTGGTCGGCACCGAAGACACCCACAGAAAGCTGTCAATTCTTGGGTCTCGCCGGCTATTAACGGAGATTCATCCAAAAATTTTCCAGAATCGCCAAACCTCTAACCACTCTGACACAGAAAGGTGTACCCTTTTGTTGGAGTGAAAAGCAAGAGACTGCGTTCCAAACGTTAAAGCGATCCTTGTGCAGCGCACCGGTCCTATCCCTGCCCGAAAGGACAGAGGACTTCGTTGTTTATTGTGATGCATCTAACCATGGCTTAGGCTGTGTGCTTATGTAGAGGGGAAAAGTGATTGCATATGCCTCGAGACAAACTGAAGGCACACGAGATCAACTATACCACTCATGACTTGGAACTAGGAGTCGTAGTCTTTGCACTGAAGATTTGGAGACGTTATCTCTACAGAACCAAGTGTACGATCTTCACTGACCATAAGAGCCTACAACACATCTTCAATCAGAAGGACTTAAACATGAGGCAACGGCGATGGGTAGAACTACTCAGCGTCTATGAGTGTGAAATCCGCTACCATCCCGGCAAGGCCTATGTGGTGGCAGATGCCCTTAGCCGAAAGGATAGTTCAAGCCACAAAGTGAAGACCCTGTCGATGACTATCCATTCCCATTTATCCATGCAAATCCGAGAGGCCCAATTAGAAGCCCTTAAATCTGAGATTGTGTCAAGCAAGGCCGTGAAGGGAATGGATAAGAAACTTGAGATCAGGGGTGACGGAGTCTATTGTTTCATGGACCGAATCTGGATCCCAAAGTTCGGAGGATTCAGGGAGATTGTCATGGAGGAAGCGCACAAGACTAGATACTCCGTTCACCCGGGTTCTGATGAGATGTACTTGGATCTTATGAAACAATACCGGTGGCCCAACATGAAAGCTGAGATCGCTACATTTGTGGGCAAGTGCTTGACTTGAGCCAAGGTGAAAGTTGAGTACCAGAAACCCTCGGGCCTGCTCCAGCAACCCGAAATACCTGATTGGAAATGGGAGATGATTACCATGGACTTCATCACCAAGTTACCCAAGTGTCCGAGTGGGTACGACACCATTTGGGTAATTGTCGATCGTTTGACAAAATCTGCTCACTTCATCCCGATCAAAGAATCATTCAAAATGGAAAGTCTCGCGCGGATCTACATCCAGGAGGTAGTCCAACTGCACGATGTACCTGCGTCCATTATCTCCGACCGAGATAGCAGGTTTACCTCCAGATTTTGGCAGTCTCTCCAGAAGGCTCTCGGAACCAAACTAGACATAAGTACGACTTATCATCCTCAGACCGATGGACAGAGTGAGAGAACTATCCAAACCCTAGAAGACATGCTTAGAGCATGTGTCATCGATTTCGGAAAGTCGTGGGACACACATTTGCCTTTGATCGAGTTCTCGTACAACAACAGTTACCACACTAGTATCAAGGCTGCCCCGGTTGAAGCCCTCTACGGTCGCAAGTGCAGATCCCCTCTGTGCTGGGCCGAGGTAGGGGACACGCAGCTAGCTAAGAGTCAAGTCCCCAACAGTGCTCTCATTGGTCCTGAAATCATCCGTGAAACCACCGAAAAGATCATCCAAATCCGAGAACGATTGAAAGCTTCACGAGATCACCAAAAGAGTTACGCTGATAACCGACGGAAACCTTTGGAGTAACCTTTGGAGTTCCAGGTTGGAGACCGTGTCCTGTTGAAGGTCTCGCCCTGGAAAGGCATGATACGCTTTGGAAAGCGTGGGAAACTTAATACGAGGTAAATTGGACCCTTCGAGATCCTCGCCGGTCCGGTAGCCTATAAACTTCGATTACCCCATGAGCTTAGTAACATCCATCCAGTATTCCACGTCTCGAATCTTAAAAAGTTTTTATCCGATGAAACCCTCATGATACCCTTAGACAAGATTGAGATCAATGAAAACTTGAACTTCGTGGAAGAACCAATCGAAATCATGGATCGAGAGATCAAACACACGAAACAAAGCCGCATCCCAATAGTGAAGGTTCATCGGAAGGTCAAGTGGGGACCGGAATTCACTTGGGAGCGTGAAGACTCGATGAAGCAGAAGTATCCGCATCTCTTTTTGAATCCATGATTTGTATATTAATTTTGAATTTCGGGACGAAATTCCCTCTAACAGGGGGATAATGTGACAACCTGAAGTTCGTTCCATTATTTGTAACCCTTTTCGTTAATACATTCGTCGTTTTAAATTTCGTTTCCGTTTATGTCATTAAATTAAGTCATAAATGTGGGATTTCTATTATGACTTAATGGGTGTCCTAACACATTTAGAATTCATATTAACACCCCATTTTAGTAATCGGAAAAATTTTAAAATCGACCATATCAGGTTACGGCAAATTAATCGGGTGCGACCAAAAGCCACGCCTAACGTCGGTATCGGGTAGAATTCCACCCTGTCCCGAACATGGAACATATTTAAAGTGGATTAAGCTTCCATTTGAAGCTTTTGCACTCTCTCTCTCTCTAACCTCTCTCCTCAACCCAAACTTAAGGTCCAAAATCATCAAATTTAGGCTCCAATTCATCAAGGTAACCTCCCTAACTCATAGATTAGCATCCTTAGCCTTCAAATTCGTGCTTAATCTATGGAAAAGGACCATGTTCATGTGTTTACGGCCCTGTAACATGCTTGGGCCATAAACACACATAAAGGGGGTTTTTGAGCCTTAAAACCCTTCCAATCCACCTTTGGAGCTTAGATATGGCTAAATGACTTAAGGGAACGGACTTAGAACACCTTGAATCCAACTTTTGAGGAGTAAACATGAGTTTACTACCCAAGAACATGCTTGGGTCGTAAACACATCTTTGTGGAGAGTAAACTCAAATTTAAGTGTTTAAATGCCACTTAAACACACCAATAGCCTTGGATTAAATTCTAGAAACAACCACAATCGATTTAGGGGCCATAAACATGATGAAAACCCTCCCTTTAGGAGCTTACGGCCATAAACCCCCCAAGAATGGGTTCCTGGGCCGTAAACTCACGTACATAAGTCAAATGATGTCCTAACTTCATTCTAAGGCTTGTAAAATTGGTTTGAATCACATATGATTAAATTAGAACCACAAAATCATGTAAGGAATGGTCACATAGGAGCTTATGGCCGTAAACTCCTACTTTACATCCGTAAACTCCATTTGGTAATGTTCTTGGTGATTAGATCCATTCCTAAGCCTTAGATTAAATCAGAACAACTTTTCCCAAGTGTTATTTGACCATTTGACACCATAAAACCCATCAACCATGAGTTCACGGCCGTGAACTCATGTGGTCATGGTCTTAGGGCTGTAAACTCCCTAAGGAGTTTACTCTTGAAGAGCAAACACATTATTCGAGCCCTATATGTTCGTATAATGTCACCCGGGGCACTACAAACACTTGATTTGAAGTGTTTTCGCATCTTGGAGTGTATAATCATATCTAATTAGTGATTCAAAGTCTAATTAGATTCATTTGTATACCATTTCATATTACATAGGAACCTCGCGTGTTATCAAGCCCCGAACCGACGCTTAGCATTCAAACTGTCATGTTTTCTCGCCTGGTGAGTTCATACCCCTACCCTTTTTCAATGTTTTTCACTATTTTCAGGGGGAGAATACAAGCAAAGTACAAGGATTACTTGTACTCAAAACTTGTTTTACATGTGTTGTGTTTCATATTAAATATGCTTTTAACACTGATAATCATATATGATAACACTTTGAACTTGCAGAACACATTATCGTAGTATTTGTGAAAAATGTTATAAAATATTGTATTTTATATTTTCACAAATGGTTTTCCACATTACTTGTACTCAAAACTTGTTTTACATGTGTTGTGTCCTCGGTAACACTCCATAGAAATACGCGAGTGGATGACCATTGTTTGTAACAGTATCTTTCTGTATTATTACTAGTAAATTTGTTATTCCTATAAATTGGAGACACGTCCTCGGAGAACACTCAACAGAGATACGCGAGTGGAGGACCGCACCCATAACCAGAATCTCTTAGATAGGGAGCGTGACTTGAGTGTATAGATCTATACGGGGCTGACTACCCCACACCTGGCTGCTAGCTACAGCTGAACCGAAAGGTTCAAGGGTGACGAAAGTTAGAAGGTGATATGGACTACTTATTGCCATATCTAGTCTATCGTATGGTTATGGAACTCGCAATTTGGATAACAGAGATTTACCTGATAGTAATAATGAATAAAAATAACTAGTTTATTTGTACATATTAGTTTTATATACGTGTTAAAACTAATGCATTTCACAAGGACAACTAGGTTTTTGGTATACATCTTTCACATTACAGATTTGGTAACCAACTTTCAGGAAATTATGGGATTTTCTTGGGATAACATTTGTACATAACCAGATTCGTGTAACAAACCAGATAACTAAACTTTACAATTCACAAGGGTAACCATGTTTTCAGTGTACATCTTTTACATTACAATTTGGATTTGAGAACCAACTTTTAAGAAAATATGGGATTTTCTTGGTGCGTAACTTTTTCAGAAACCGAAAGGAAACTTGTACATTTTCAGAAAACAAA
This sequence comes from Lactuca sativa, assembly GCF_002870075.4. Lineage (NCBI taxonomy): Eukaryota > Viridiplantae > Streptophyta > Magnoliopsida > Asterales > Asteraceae > Lactuca > Lactuca sativa. Next base: position 159,662,419 of record NC_056627.2, on the reverse strand, counting down.
AACCGCTTATGAACTCACCAGCTTTATCTATATACATACATATGTATCATACTTGTAATATTTTTTTACTTTAAAACAAATGTAAAATCTTTATATATAATGTAATGGTTGTTTACTTTGCTTACTATGTACATTGGATTTGATACTCAACGTGAAGTCCGCCCCGGAAATGTTTCCGCCTTGGGTTTTCAGGGTGTGACAACATGGATGTAACCCTAATCCTCCATACTATATAAAGAAGCCTTTGGCACAAGAAATGGCACTAGTGTGTGAGGACATAAGAATAGGTCGATTTTAGTGTGCATACATATTCTCAAGTTCTTCAAAGGTGTTTTGGTGATTTGTGATTCTACTTGAAGCTTCCACACTATTGGGGCTAACCTCTTAAAGCTTGAAAACATCAAGCTACGTCAAAAGGTATGTCATCTAACTAGAACTTTATTGTATAGGTGCTTCATAATATGTTATTTAGGATGAAACCTTGGAATATTTAATATTTGCATGTATAATAGTGCAATATATAGATCCAAGGTTTATAGGGTTGCATGTACACCATAGGAGTGCTAGAATGCTCAAAACCCAACAGATACATGAGACACCATGGTTAATAGGATCATTATAACTTTGATTCTTCCACAAGATGATAGATAGTGGATATATTTTGTTTATTGAGTGTACATGACATGTTTGTTGGAATGTATGGAAGAATTTAACTACTTTCTTATTGTCTTTGTCTTTGATTTCTTTAACTTCAGTTCTTTAAAATAATTGATAATTTTATGATGTTATATGGAGATGATTAGCAAATTTTGATGTTTATCTTTTCTTTACATGGATTCATATTGTGTAGAAGGAATAAGGTCAATAAAAGTCGCGATGGGAATATTCATCTTACGTAGAGTATATGGTCAAGAAGATGAATCAGGTGGGTTCATTCTCTCTACTCAATATGTAGAGAGAATAAACAATAAAGGAAAGGAAATCAAATATAAAAATGAAATATATGTGAAATCCTATATTCGGCCTCAAGATGGAGCATTCAAATTTGCAATGCAAATCTTGCCAAGAAGAAAGTGAGTCTGTTGTGTTGTGAGTTCCTTTGTGGGAAAATCTGCTAGTTACATTTTATTGTTGATGTTCATCGAGATGATTTCTTTCGATTCTAATTTTTCACGTAAAAAGTGACAGTCTATCATAACGTCCTTTGTTCTTTCATGAAAGTAGGGATTATTAGCTATGTGTCGAGCTGCTTGATTATTAGAAAACAAGGGGGTGAGCAATTGTTTGAGAACTTGTAACTCACTAGGCAACCATCGAACCCAAATAATCTCGCTAACAGTATAAGTCATTGCCATGTACTCTGCTTCTGCTGAAGAGCGTGAGATTACTGATTGTTTCATGGTTCTCTAAGAAATTGAAGTCCCACCAAGCAAGAGGACATAACCAGTATGTGACTGTCTTATGTAAGGGAATCCTAACCAGTCAAAATCACAATAAGATATTAAGATGGGATCGCCTGCTCGATAAATAAGGATACATTGGCCCGTTGTGGCATTTAGGTAACCAAGAACACAATTTGCTACCTCAATTGACTGTTTTGTGGGTTGTCTAAAAATTAGCTCAAAATGTTAACGAAATACGTATATATGGCTGAGTGGCTTGAAGGAAAAGAAGTCCACCTACAAGTCGATGATAATAACTTGCATCCAATTCTGATTCAATTTCTGTTTTCTGTACTTTCAAGCCTTATTAAATGGGAAAGGAACTATGTTTACACTCCATCTTCCCACTACTTTCTAGAATATCCAATGTGTACTTTTGTTGGCTTAGGATAAGACCATCATTTGTTTTTTCAAGCTCTACCAGAAGGAAATACTTTAATGTGCCAAGATCTTTACGGCCTAAGGAACACATCCAAGTCCTTCCTGGGTGCTTTGGGGCAGGGAATTAACAAGGTCAACATGAAAGATAATTCTTTCATGTATAGCCATGGTGGAAGATTGTAAGTGGTTTCGACGTTACACATGCTATGAGGATTACACATGTTACCAAACGGATTAGAACCATCAGCAGCAAGCCTTAAGCGTACGTTTCGAGGTTCCCTTGAGAAATCAGGATGCTTCATATCGAATTTTTTCCATGAAGTACCACCAACAGGATGAAGCATCGTACCATATTTGGATTGTCCAGTACTATGCCAAATCATATTTTTAGTTGTGTGTCTAGAACAGTACAAACGTTGTAGTCTGGGGTTCACGAGAAAGTATCGTAAAATCTTATGAGCCACCTTCTTACCCTTTGTATTTTCATCAACCACCGAATCTCATTACAAACTGGACACTTTTGCAACAAGTTTTGTTCTTTCCAGAAAAGAATGCAGTCGTTTTTACATATGTATATCAACTCATAATGTAACAACTCAAAATTTTCCATCGCCGAAAACTCGTTCTACCCGTAAAACTCGTCGTTTGCCGATTCATTTCCGATGTCGTTTTTGGGTTAACTTAATTAAACTTATATGTATAATTGATGCTAATGAGTGTCCAAACCTGTTAGGAACTCAAGAAATTAGCCCAGAATGCTTATTCCAAAAATTTTAGAAACGTCCCCGCCAAGTTATGGAAACTTAATCGGGTGCGACCAAAAGCCCCGTCTAACGTCGGTATCGGGTAGAATTCCATTATGTCCCGAACTTGGACACTATTTAAAGTGATCCAAGCTTTCATTTGAAGCTTTTGCTTCATTTCACAACCATCTCTCTCTAACCTCTCTCCTAAATCCAAGTTTAAGGGTCCAAATCATCAATTTAAGGCTTCAAATCTTTGAGGTAACTTCCCTAACTTGCTATACAACCCCTCTAGCCTTCAAATTCGAGTTTAAACCATGGATTAGGACCATTATCATGGGTTTACGGCCCTAGAACTATCCTAGGCCGTAAACTCATTTAAAGGGGGGGTTTTTGAGCAACAAAACCCTTCCAAACCACAACTAGATTTTAGATATGGCTAAATGACTTCATGGATTGGACTTAGAACACTTTAGACATGGATTTTGAGAGATTTGAATGAGTTTACGGTCAAGACATATGCTTGGGCCGTAAACTCCTCAAACATGGAGAGTAAACTCCTTTTAACATGTTAAAATGCCTTGAAAGTTAACCAATAGCCTTGTGGTAAATCCTAGAGCCATCTAAAAATAGTTTGGGGACCTTAAACACATCAGACATCCTCTTAATAAGTGTTTACGGCCATAGATCATGCTCTTAGGCCATAAACTCCTAAATGTGAGTTAAATGGTGCCCTAAATTCATAACAAGGTTTGGAAAATTAACTAGAATCACATGTGATTGTTCCTTGTACCCCAAAATAATTATTCAAGACCATGGGAGAGTTTACGGCTGTAAACCCCAAGTTTACAGCCATGAACTCCCTTAAACATGGTATAAGTCCCATAAATTTATTTTAAGGCATTTTAGAAGTCCATTCCAACAATTCCTAAGTCCAAACAAGCCATTAAGCACTCAAAATTACACCAACATGAGTTCACGGACGTGAACTCATGTATGTATGTGTTTCATGGTTGTAAACTCCCTAAAATGTTTACTCTTCGGGAGTAAACTCAAATCCCAAGTCCCTAGTACCATTACACGTCCGTAGATATCACCCGGGTCACTCCAAACACTCGTTTTTAGGTGTTTAATCTCATTGGAGTATAATGTTCCATATAATTAGTTATTGTAAATCTAATTAGATACATATGGACATTATTTCATTTTACATAGGGACATCGCGAGTAATCAAGCCCCGAACCAACGATTAGTGTCCGAAACAGTCGCATTTCCGAGTCCGGTGAGTTCATACCCCTACCCTTTTTCTGTGTTTTTCAAATGTTTTTCACTGTTTTCAGGGGGGGAATACAAGCAAAAGTACAAGTGTAATTTGTACTTAAACTGATTTTCAACTTAATGGTTTTATTTACTAAATGCCTTGATTTTCAAAGATTTGTGATAACTAATGTTTCGAATTGCAGGTTAAATATAGATTTCTTTTAGAGTGTTATTACTATATTTTCTTTGTATAAGAAATCATACTAATCATATCTAAGATCAATACGAATATAACCTACTACGAATATGAATATGAGTACAAATACGAATTCGAATACTAATAGGAATACGAATACGAATCTGAGTACGAATATGAATACGAATACTAATACGAATACGAATACGGATGTAACCTAGTACGAATACGAATACAAATGTAACCTAGTACGAATACGAATACGAATACGAATGTAATCTAGTACGAATACGAATACGAATACGAATACGACTACGAATACAAATATGACTACGAATACGAATACGACTACGAATGCGAATACGACTACGAATACGAATACGAATACGACTACGAATACGAATACGACTACGAATGCGAATACGACTATGAATGCGAAATGACGCCTTTGGTTGACACTAAGACTTCAAATATTGTAACAACCCGAAATTTCATGTCAATTCTTGTACCACAACTTGTAATTCGATCCGATCAACCAAATGTCATTTTCAATTTCGTTACCAATATTCGCCATTTTATTAAGTCATTAATTTATATTGATTTAAAATGACTTAAGGGTGTCTTAATACATTTAGAAATCATTTTAACACCCAACTTTAGTGATCAGAATATTTCTAGAAATTTCCATATCGGGTTACGGTAACTCAATCGGGTACGACCAAAAACCTCATTTAACGTCGGTATCGGGTAGAATTCGATCGTGTCCAATTCCCGAACACTATATAAACATGATTTAGACTCCATTTGAAGCCTTTGGCCAAATTCACACTAAACTCTTACAACCTCTCTCCTCCAAGCTAGAATTAAGGTCCAAATCACAAGTTTAAGGCTTCAAATCTTTAAGGTAACCTCTCTGGCATGTTATTCAATATCTTTAGCCTTCAAATTGATGAATTAATTGAGTTTTGGGGTCAAGAACATGAGTTTACGGCCAAGGAGCAAGCTTGGGCCGTAAACTCCATTTTATGGGGTTTTAAGCTCTTAAACTCCTTCCAAAACTCAATTGGACTTTAGATATGGCTAAGGGACTTCAAGTTATGGACTTAGAACATGTAAATCTTTAATTTTGAGGACTTTGAAGGAGTTTACGGCCAAGGCATAAGCTTAGGCCGTAAACTCATGTTAATGGGGTTTTTCATGCCCTTAAACCCTACCAAATCACCTCTATGGCTTAGATATGAATTATTGGACCTTGGTGTTAGCATTTGGACAATTGAAACATGATTTTTGGGGGACTTAGATGAGTTTACGGCCAAGGATAGTGCTTGGGCCGTAAACTCCCCAAAACTTGACATAAAACCAATTCTAAGGTGTTAGAAAGCCATCCAACACCACCAAAAGCTTTGGAATAAATCAAGGGACCAACCAAAAATACTTTGAAGGCCTTAAACACATCTTTTATGGGGTTTCTAAGAGTTTACGGCCAAGACCTGTTCTTGGGCCGTAAACTCCAAGATCTTTGGTGTTAGAATGCAAACTAAACACCCCTACAGCCTTTAGATGAATTTTAAAAGCCATTCTATGCTAGTTTCAGGCCTTGAAACACATTGTAGCTTGTTATATTAGAGTTTACGGCCATGAAGGGGGTTTCATGGGCCGTAAACTCCATAAATCCCTTATATGTCACTTGCAAACTCATTTCTAGGCTTGTGGGAATTTTTAGAATCACATGTGATTGGTTTTAACAACATTTAGCATCATTTTCATAAGGATAAAGGAGTTTACGGCCAGGAGCCTATGCTAGGCCGTAAACTCCCATAAATTAATCATTTTGGTGATTTTAATCCATTCCATGCATTTAGATCAAAGCCTAGAATCATTTCCCATGTCCAAGTAAGCCATTTAAGCCATTTAAACACCCAAAACCACACCCACATGAGTTTACGGCCGTAAACTCATGTATGTGTGTGTTTTGTGGTTGTAAACTCATTTAAATGTTTACTTATGGAGAGTAAACTCAAGTCCCAAGTCCCTAGTGCCTTTACAAGTCCTTAAACGCCACCCGGGTCACTCCAAACGCTCATTTTAAGGTGTTTAATCACATTGGAGTGTAATGTTCCATATGATTAGTGAATGTATCCCTAATTGTATATATATGGACATTATTTCATTTTACATAGGGTCATTGCGAGTAATCAAACCCCGAACCAACAACTAGCATTCAAAACCGACACGTTTCCGAGTCCGGTGAGTTCATACCCCTACCCTTTTTCACTGTTTTCACTATTTTTAGGGGGGGAACACAAGCAAAGTACAAGGAAATTCTTGCACTCAAAACATATTTTCAAATGCGTGTTTATTAATTCATATGCTTTTGTTACTGATTACCACAACTGATAACCATTTGAACATGCAGATCACTTAACATATATTTGTGAAATAGGTCTTTAAACTGTTATGTTTTACATATATTTCACAAATGATTTTCCATATTTTATCAGTTAAAAGCATTACATAAGACGTTTGAATATAATACATGTACACTGTTTTGTCCTCGGTAACACTCCACATATATACGCGAGTGGAGGACTATCATATTATTACTAGTAAATTTGTTAATCCTGTATAATTGGAGACACGTCCTTGGAGAACACTCCACCAAGGTACGCGAGTGGAGGACTACACCCATAACCAGAATCTCTGGTATTTAGAGAGCGTGACTTGAGTGTATAGATCTATACGGGGCTGACTACCCCACACCTGGCTGCTAGCTACAGCTGAACCGAAATGGTTCAAGGGTGACGAAAGTCATAAGTATGTGGACGACTTATTGCCACATGTGGGCTACTTATTGCCACAGGTTTTAGTCTATTGTATGGTTATGGAACTCGTAATTGGGATGACAGAAATTTACTTATAGTAATAATGAATCACTCTATACATCTTTTACATCTTTCACATCACTGTAACCAACATTCAGGAAAGTACGGGACTTTCCTGTGAAAAACATGGGAACCAATCACAATTGCATCTTTTACATCTTTACATCGTTTACATTTGAAACCAACATGCAGGAAAGCATGGGGCTTTTCTGGGTAACACTTACCTAACTAGAAAGAGTAACAAACTGGATAACATTACATCTTTCACAATTTGTAATATACAATAAGGAAAGTATGGAACTTTCCTAGTAACACATGATAAGCAAACAGATCAGTTTAATCAGTCAGATAACCAACTATACATTTTCACATGAATAAACATATTCTCAATGTACAAACTTATCATACCTTTCATTTGTGAATCAATAACTAACTATTAAGAAAATATGGGATTTTCTTGGTACATTCGACATTTCAGAAACAGAAAGGAAACTCGAATCATGTTCACAAACAAAACCGCTTATGAACTCACCAGCTTTATGCTGATTTTCAAACCGCTTGTGTTCTCAGGTCAGCGTTAGAACAGGTACCCGAAGATTTCTTTTGATCAGAAGATGGAGTACATGAAGACCCGTTTCATTTTGTCTTTATATACTATGTATTACAACTGTACAAACTTTACTTTTGAAACAACTGTAAAACTTTATTATGTAATGTAATGGTTTTTTTACTTTACTTACTATGTGCATTGGATTTGATACTCAACATGGAGTCAACCCCGGAAATGTTTCCGCCTTCGGTTTTCGGGGTGTGACAGATTGGTATCAGAGCCCTTGTTTATAGTGAATGAAGTATACCAAACCTTACATGGTATAAAACTATAAACACTAAAAGGCCTAAGTGCTCTGAATTAAAAGTATCTTCAAACTACAAGTATTTTCAAAAAGTATACAAGTATACCAAATCGTCGCTATCCGTAACTACAAGTAGAACCAAACATAAGTAAGTGGGTGTTGTGTATTATGGTTAAACCTGGGCAGTTATGTAGTCGTGTCTAGGGTCAATATAGCCTGGCCAACTATATTCATTCGAGACACGGCCAACATGTGCTTGGGAGTGACTGTAATATGCGGCATGCCTAAAACTTACCCAATATCCCAAACAACAAATCGTCACTGCAGTAAACCATGAAATACTATGGGAGTATTTCTTGAGCCGTTTCTTTGTAGAAATTCTTGTATACGCGTTAATCCTTGATTATTACTCTTGCGATAAAATGTTCTATATATATAACTCCTTTCTGCTTATTCGCTTAGTATGATGCTATAATTGCTTTGATGAGATATCTCTTATCCCATATCTCTTGATTCAATTCAGAGGACTTATGATCCTCTCTTTCCTGATCTTTTTAGATCAAGATGCCTCCAAGAAAAAGACCTAGCTCAAAGAACAAAGATAATCCCTCTTCACCGCCACCCCCTCCCCAGTTTGACCTAGCATCACTCCAGACGATGATGACAGTTGCAATGGTAGCAGCTATGTCGCAAATGAACTCTAATAGTTCAGGAGGTGGTTCTCAATCTCAAAACCCTGAAGGTAGTCAGGGGCATCAAAGAGGAAATTCTTATAACGATTTCATGAACGCGAAACCAACTTCCTTTAATGGCACTGGAGGTGTCATATCCTTATCCCGATGGTTCGAGAAAATCGAGTCCATCTTCGAAATCTGTGCTTGTGCAGAGTCTAATAAAGTTAAATTTGCGGCTTGTACCTTCGAGGATAAAGCCTTGACTTGGTGGAATAGCCGAGTCAAATCTCTGACCTTACCTGTAGCCAATGCCATGGGCTGGGAAGCCATGAAAGAACTTCTCATTGTTGAGTACTGCCCCCGTGGTGAAATGCAAAAATTAGAGCAGGAGCTTTGGAACTTGAAGATGAAAGGTTCTGACATTGCTGCGTATACTTCCCGATTTGATGACCTCGCACTTCTCTGCCCGGGATTAGTCACTCCTGAAAACAAAAAGATCGAAAGGTTCGTTTGGGGGTTATCTCAACCGACAAAGAGTCATGTTTTGGCTGCTCGTCCGAATATTTATGATAGTGCCAAGACTTTGGCTCAAATTCTGATTGATCACAGCGACGACGTTAAGGAAATCACTACCACTTCTGAACCGACTCAAAGGAGTGGTGAAAAGAGGAAATTTTGGAAAAAGAAGAAGGGTCAATCTTCTCAAGGATCTTCCAAGAAACATCAGACGGTAGCAGTCCATGCTGCTACTGTTACTCCTGTCACTGCAGTTTCTGTCATGGGATCCACAGCTTCAACTCCTACCAGTAAATATGCTGGTAACCTTCCCCTGTGTGACAAGTGTAAATACCATCATCATCCTGGTCCTTGCCGAGAATTGTCTTGCACCAGCTGTGGTAAGAAAGGACACACGGTTCGATTCAGCAGAACTCCTACCCAATCAGCCAAGCAATCATCAGGAGCAGGTGTTAGTCAAGCCTGCTACAACTGTGGAGAAGTTGGGCATTTCAAAAGGAACTGTCCCAAGAAGTCAACTGCTGATAACACTAGAAGGATTCTAACCATGGGACGAGAGGAAGCGGTTGCTGATCCCACTGTTGTTTCGGGTACGTTCCTTCTCGACAATTCATATGCTAGTATACTTTTCGATTCGGGTGCTGAAAGGAGTTTTGTTAGTCATGCATTCAAACATAATCTAAAACCAAATCCTCAACCATTAACTGAAACGTTTACCGTCGAGATGGCTAACAGTGAGAAAGAACGCGCTAACGATATATTCATAGGTTGTACGCTTACCTTAAACGATCACTCATTTCCTATAGATCTCATGCCCGTCTCCATTAAGAGCTTTGATGTTATCATTGGCATGGATTGGTTGAGTCCCAATCATGCTGACATTCTTTGTTACGAAAAAGCTATCCGTCTCCATTTTCCTTCAGATCAAACTCTGGTAATCTATGGCGATAAACCCAGTTCCAATCTTCATATCATCTCTTGCATCAAAGCTCGAAAGCTCCTCCGAAAGGAGTGCGTTGCATTCTTAGCTCATGTGATCAACAAGAATCAAGAAGTTAAAGACCTCGCGAGCATCCCCGAGGTCTGCAATTTTCCCGATGTGTTCCCTGAAGAGCTTCCAGGAATTCCTCCCAAACGTCAGGTCGAGTTCCGCATTGACCTAATTCCTGGAGCTACTCTCGTAGCAAAATCTCCGTATCGTCTAGCTCCGGCAGAAATGCAGGAGTTATCCAGTCAACTCAATGAGTTGCTCAGTAAAGGATTCATTAGGCCGAGTTCCTCACCCTGGGGAGCTCCGGTTCTGTTTGTCAAGAAGAAAGATGGATCCTTTCGGATGTGTATCGACTATCGTGAACTGAACAAATTGACCGTTAAGAACCGATATCCTCTTCCACGTATAGATGACCTCTTCGATCAACTTCAGGGAGCCAGCTACTTTTCTAAGATAGACCTTCGGTCAGGGTACCATCAGTTGCGAGTTCATGAAAGTGATGTGCCCAAAACAGCTTTTAGGACTCGGTATGGACACTACGAGTTCGTAGTGATGCCCTTCGGTCTAACCAATGCACCGGCTGTGTTCATGGACCTTATGAACCGAGTGTGCCGTCCCTTTTTAGACAAATTCGTCATAGTTTTCATTGACGACATCCTCGTTTACTCCCGAAGCAAAGAAGACCACAAGCAACACTTGAAGCTAGTGTTGGAGACCCTTAGATCCGAAAAACTATACGCGAAATTTTCCAAATGTGAATTCTGGATACGGAAGGTAACTTTCCTCGGTCACGTGGTAAGCGGGGAGAGTATTCATGTAGATCCATCCAAAATTAAAGCAATAGAGAATTGGTCGGCACCGAAAACACCCACAGAAATTCGTCAATTCTTGGGTCTCGCCGGCTACTATCGGCGATTCATTCAAAACTTTTCCAAAATCGCCAAACCTTTAACCACTCTAACACAGAAAGGTGTACCCTTTTGTTGGAGTGATAAGCAAGAAACTGCATTCCAAACGTTGAAGAAAGCCTTATGTAGCGCGCCTGTTCTGTCTCTGCCTGAAGGGACAGAGGATTTCGTCGTCTACTGCGATGCGTCTAATCAAGGGTTAGGCGGTGTGCTTATGCAAAGAGGAAAGGTGATTGCTTACGCCTCAAGGCAGTTGAAAGCACACGAGGTCAACTATACTACACACGACTTGGAACTAGGAGCTGTAGTCTTTGCATTAAAGATTTGGAGACATTATCTCTACGGAACCAAGTGCACAATCTTCACTGATCACAAGAGCCTACAACACATCTTTAATCAAAAAGACTTAAACATGAGGCAACGGCGATGGGTAGAATTACTCAGTGATTATGAGTGTGAAATCCGTTACCATCCCGGCAAGGCCAACGTGGTAGCAGATGCCCTTAGTCGAAAGGATAGTGCAGGCCACAAAGTAAAGAACCAGACGATGACCATCCATTCCAATCTACCAGTGCAAATCCGAGAAGCTCAATTAGAAGCCTTGAAACCTGAGAATATGACAACTGAAGCTTTGAGAGTGATGGAAAAGAAACTTGAGATCAGAGGTGACGGAGTTCACTGTTTCATGAATCGAATCTGGATTCCCAAATCCGGAGGATTCAGAGAAATAGTCATGGAAGAAGCGCACAAAACTAAATACTCTGTTCACCCAGGTTCTGACAAGATGTACTTTGATCTCAAGAAAAAATATTGGTGGCCAAACATGAAATCTGAGATAGCTACATTCGTGGGCAAGTGCTTGACTTGCGCCAAAGTCAAAGTCGAACATCAGAAACCTTCAGGTCTGCTTCAACAACCCGAAATCCCCGAGTGGAAATGGGAGATGATTACCATGGACTTCATCACCAAACTACCCAAGTGTTCTAGTGGGTACGATACCATTTGGGTAATTGTCGATCGTTTGACAAAATCCGCTCACTTCATTCCAATTAAAGAATCATACAAGATGGAAAGACTTGCGCGAATCTACATCCAGGAAGTAGTACGTCTACACGGTGTACCTGTATCCATTATCTCTGATCGAGATAGCAGGTTTACCTCCAGATTCTGGCAATCCCTTCAGAAAGCCCTTGGAACCAAACTAGATATGAGCACGGCATATCATCCTCAAACCGATGGACAAAGTGAAAGAACAATTCAAACCCTGGAAGACATGCTTAGGGCATGTGTCATCGACTTTGGAAAATCGTGGGATACACATCTATCCTTGATCGAATTCTCGTACAACAACAGTTACCACACCAGCATTAGGGCTGCTCCATTCGAAGCCCTATACGGTCGTAAGTGCAGATCCCCTCTGTGCTGGGCCGAGGTGGGGGATACACAGTTAGCCAGGAATCGAGTTCCCGACAGTGCTCTCACTGGTCCTGAAATCATCCGCGAAACCACCAAAAAGATCATTCAAATCTGTAACCGACTGAAAGCCTCACGTGATCGTCAAAAGAGTTACGCTGATAATCGTCGGAAACCCCTTGAATTTCAGGTTGGAGATCGGGTTCTGTTAAAAGTCTCGCCCTGGAAAGGCACTGTACGTTTTGGTAAACGTGGGAAACTTAATCCAAGGTACATTGGACCCTTTGAGATTCTCTCCAGGATCGGTCCAGTTGCCTATAAACTTCATTTACCTCACGAACTCAGTAACATTCATCCTGTCTTCCATGTTTCAAATCTCAAAAAGTGCCTATCCGATGAAACCCTAACGATTCCATTAGACGAGATCGAAATCAATGAAAACCTTAACTTTGTGGAGGAACCAATCGAAATCATGGATCGAGAAATCAAACGTACAAAACAGAGTCGCATCCCATTGGTGAAGGTTCGCTGGAATGCCAAGCGAGGACCGGAGTTCACTTGGGAGCGAGAAGATTCGATTAAACAAAAATATCCACAACTCTTTTCTAATCCATGATTTGTATCTTGTCTTGTGTCATAAACTTTGAATTTCGGGACAAAATTCCCTCTAACGGGGGGATAATGTAACAACCCGAGATTTCATGTCAATTCTTGTACCACAACTTGTAATTCAATCCGATCAACCAAATGTCATTTTCAATTTCGTTACCAATATTCGCCATTTTATTAAGTCATTAATTTATATTGATTTAAAATGACTTAAGGGTGTCTTAATACATTTAGAAATCATTTTAACACCCAACTTTAGTGATCAGAATATTTCTAGAAATTTCCATATCGGGTTACGGTAACTCAATCGGGTACGACCAAAAACCTCATTTAACGTCGGTATCGGGTAGAATTCGATCGTGTCCAATTCCCGAACACTATATAAACATGATTTAGACTCCATTTGAAGCCTTTGGCCAAATTCACACTAAACTCTTACAACCTCTCTCCTCCAAGCTAGAATTAAGGTCCAAATCACAAGTTTAAGGCTTCAAATCTTTAAGGTAACCTCTCTAGCATGTTATTCAACATCTTTAGCCTTCAAATTGATGAATTAATTGAGTTTTGGGGTCAAGAACATGAGTTTACGGCCAAGGAGCAAGCTTGGGCCGTAAACTCCATTTTATGGGGTTTTAAGCTCTTAAACTCCTTCCAAAACTCAATTGGACTTTAGATATGGCTAAGGGACTTCAAGTTATGGACTTAGAACATGTAAATCTTTAATTTTGAGGACTTTGAAGGAGTTTACGGCCAAGGCATAAGCTTAGGCCGTAAACTCATGTTAATGGGGTTTTTCATGCCCTTAAACCCTACCAAATCACCTCTATGGCTTAGATATGAATTATAGGACCTTGGTATTAGCATTTGGACAATTGAAACATGATTTTTGGGGGACTTAGATGAGTTTACGGCCAAGGATAGTGCTTGGGCCGTAAACTCCCCAAAACTTGACATAAAACCAATTCTAAGGTGTTAGAAAGCCATCCAACACCACCAAAAGCTTTGGAATAAATCAAGGGACCAACCAAAAATACTTTGAAGGCCTTAACATCTTTTATGGGGTTTCTAAGAGTTTACGGCCAAGACCTGTTCTTGGGCCGTAAACTCCAAGATCTTTGGTGTTAGAATGCAAACTAAACACCCCTACAACCTTTAGATGAATTTTAGAAGCCATTCTATGCTAGTTTCAGGCCTTGAAACACATTGTAGCTTGTTATATTAGAGTTTACGGCCATGAAGGGGGTTTCATGGGCCGTAAACTCCATAAATCCCTTATATGTCACTTGCAAACTCATTTCTAGGCTTGTGGGAATTTTTAGAATCACATGTGATTGGTTTTAACAACATTTAGCATCATTTTCATAAGGATAAAGGAGTTTACAGCCAGGAGCCTATGCTAGACCGTAAACTCCCATAAATTAATCATTTTGGTGATTTTAATCCATTCCATGCATTTAGATCAAAGCCTAGAATCATTTCCGATGTCCAAGTAAGCCATTTAAGCCATTTAAACACCCAAAACCACACCCACATGAGTTTACGGCCGTAAACTCATGTATGTGTGTGTTTTGTGGTTGTAAACTCATTTAAATGTTTACTTATGGAGAGTAAACTCAAGTCCCAAGTCCCTAGTGCCTTTACAAGTCCTTAAACGCCACCCGGGTCACTCCAAACGCTCATTTTAAGGTGTTTAATCACATTAGAGTGTAATGTTCCATATGATTAGTGAATGTATCCCTAATTGTATATATATGGACATTATTTCATTTTACATAGGGTCATTGCGAGTAATCAAACCCCGAACCAACAACTAGCATTCAAAACCGACACGTTTCCGAGTCCGGTGAGTTCATACCCCTACCCTTTTTCACTGTTTTCACTATTTTTAGGGGGGGAACACAAGCAAAGTACAAGGAAATTCTTGCACTCAAAACATATTTTCAAATGCGTGTTTATTAATTCATATGCTTTTGTTACTGATTACCACAACTGATAACCATTTGAACATGCAGATCACTTAACATATATTTGTGAAATAGGTCTTTAAACTGTTATGTTTTACATATATTTCACAAATGATTTTCCATATTTTATCAGTTAAAAGCATTACATAAGACGTTTGAATATAATACATGTACACTGTTTTGTCCTCGGTAACACTCCACATATATACGCGAGTGGAGGACTATCATATTATTACTAGTAAATTTGTTAATCCTGTATAATTGGAGACACGTCCTTGGAGAACACTCCACCAAGGTACGCGAGTGGAGGACTACACCCATAACCAGAATCTCTGGTATTTAGAGAGCGTGACTTGAGTGTATAGATCTATACGGGGCTGACTACCCCACACCTGGCTGCTAGCTACAGCTGAACCGAAATGGTTCAAGGGTGACGAAAGTCATAAGTATGTGGACGACTTATTGCCACATGTGGGCTACTTATTGCCACAGGTTTTAGTCTATTGTATGGTTATGGAACTCGCAATTGGGATGACAGAAATTTACTTATAGTAATAATGAATCACTCTATACATCTTTTACATCTTTCACATCACTGTAACCAACATTCAGGAAAGTACGGGACTTTCCTGTGAAAAACATGGGAACCAATCACAATTGCATCTTTTACATCTTTACATCGTTTACATTTGAAACCAACATGCAGGAAAGCATGGGGCTTTTCTGGGTAACACTTACCTAACTAGAAAGAGTAACAAACTGGATAACATTACATCTTTCACAATTTGTAATATACAATAAGGAAAGTATGGGACTTTCCTGGTAACACATGATAAGCAAACAGATCAGTTTAATCAGTCAGATAACCAACTATACATTTTCACATGAATAAACATATTCTCAATGTACAAACTTATCATACCTTTCATTTGTGAATCAATAACTAACTATTAAGAAAATATGGGGATTTTCTTGGTACATTCGACATTTCAGAAACAGAAAGGAAACTCGAATCATGTTCACAAACAAAACCGCTTATGAACTCACCAGCTTTATGCTGATTTTCAAACCGCTTGTGTTCTCAGGTCAGCGTTAGAACAGGTACCCGAAGATTTCTTTTGATCAGAAGATGGAGTACATGAAGACCCGTTTCATTTTGTCTTTATATACTATGTATTACAACTGTACAAACTTTACTTTTGAAACAACTGTAAAACTTTATTATGTAATGTAATGGTTGTTTTACTTTACTTACTATGTGCATTGGATTTGATACTCAACGTGGAGTCAACCCCGGAAATGTTTCCGCCTTCGGTTTTCGGGGTGTGACAAATATACAGTTAGTGTACCTCTTGAGTGTCACCAGAGTTTCGAATTAAATGCGAGAATACGCCTCTGGACCTCTACTGAGTTTCGAATATATCCGCCTCAGAATGTCGACAGAGCTTCGAATATACAACTAATGTACTCTTTTGGAACTCAACAGAACTTCAAAAATACGGTAATGTACGCTTCTGTGTGATTCCAAATATTCGAAAATACAACTAAGTTAGTAGATAATAGTCATTCGAATGTAAAATAACTAAGGGTTTAGAACACATAACTAATACTACTCACATGGTAATTACTAGTACTTCGAAATCAGACCTAAGAACCAACCACCACACATAGGAAAATATGGGATTTTCCTGGGATACATAACAACTAGTAACGAACTTAGAAACGAATAGACAACTCAACACATGGGAAAATATGGGATTTTCCTGGGTTAACATAACAACCAGTAACGAACTCAAAAACAAATAGATAATTCAACACATAGGAAAATATGGGATTTTCCTGGATAGCACATCAATACATAAACGAATAACGTAACAAACGAATAACTAAAAACTATAAGGAAAATATGGGATTTTCCTGGAATGACATAACCAACCGTTTTCAAAATTGTAACAAAGGATAACCAAATTGTTTTCATAAGAAAATATGGGATTTTCTTGAACAACAACTTTTTCAGAAATCAAAGGAAACTCGTTCTTTTCAAAACTAAACCGCTTATGAACTCACCAGCTTTATGCTGATTTTCAAACTGCTTGTATTCTCAGGCCAGCGATAGACAGGTACATCGCAACCTTTTGGAGAAGACGGAGCGTCCCGAAGACTCGTCTTTACTTTTGTTCATATTACATATGTAAAACACTTGTGATTACTGCTTTACTATGTGCATTGGATTTGATACTCAACGTGGAGTCAACCCCGGAAATGTTTCCGCCTTTGGTTTTCGGGGTGTGACACATAACCCAAGCCAATCTTTTTAAGTGTCTTTTTTGCTTCGTAATGTGACGGGGCACCATGTTTCCTTGAGGACATGCAGTTTGTAACAACTCAAGAAGCTGACCGAATGAACTATCAGTCCATTTGTTGATCACCATGATATGCATCAGCTTTGCTAAAAAGTCATGGGACGAAAATGAACATCCAGGATATAATTTGAATTGGACTTCCTCTAAAAGCTTTTAAAATTCATCATCGATACCGCTACCGTCTGTATCTAGATTCCCTTCTTCGCGATTGGTATCATTTTCAATCACACTCCGCCAAAACATCAGCAATAACATCGACCATCTTGTTACTACGCGGATTGTCTTCGACAACTGGGTGACTTGTATTTTCGCCGTGATACTACCATATAATAGAATGTGGACTAAAACCATGTTGAAGTATATGGAATTTCATTATGGCTAGTAGTATAAATTTATTGACATTACATTTGTTACACGAGCATCTGATTTGACCTTTGTTATCGACGTGTGGTTTAGACCTCTCGAGAAAAGATTCGAGTCCATGTTGGAACATGGTAGAGTTACGGTTTTCAATAGTAGTCCAGGTTTTATCAAAAGACATGTTGCAACTAAAACATAAGTTAGGTTTTAGTGTTTACTCTACAAGGACTAAAATTAGGATTGAATATTTACAAGGAAAGAGTAACCGCTCAATTGGATGGAATAGAAAACCGGACAACGGAAGAATATTCACAAAGGTAGGCTTTTAACATTTTATTTTAACATATAAAAAAGAAGTTGTTTGATGTTGTATTATAAACTGGATATTGTAATTTTTTTTTGTTATTTTGCTTTTTTGTTTTTTTGTAAATATAGATATTAAATTAATAGCGTTAAATTCATTTAATCTAAATTTTTATTTAAGTTTTCTTTTTTTTGTTTTCACATATACATTCATTTATTATTAGATTACATGTAACACCGTAAATTTTCAAAACAAATTTTTCAATTTAAAACACATAAAACTCATATATTATATTTCATAAAACCATAAATGTCTCAAATGTCAACATAAATCCCCAACAGAATCAAATCCCTAAATCCTCAACATAATCATGAACAATCATGCCAGCGCCTTCCCGTGATCCTAAGAAGTACCTGAACTACATAACACATAACACAGTAAGCACAGAGCTTAGTGAGTTCCTCAAAATACGATATACAACTTCTTAGCCACTCTAGGCTATAAGTCAACAAGACCATCTGGTCGATGTGTCTCAGTGGGACCCTCCTGTCCCGACTCAGTAAAATCATAATAACAATATTCAGCATAAATCACAAAGACATAATGCAGAATATCACAATACACAGATAAGCACATAAGACAGTTCAGTCACATAAAGATACCACTTTTGGTAAGTATAGTGAGAAGACTCACCTCGTAAACTAGCAAGTAACAATCACGTACTCGGAAATTCCAAACTAGCCTACGCCTAACACATTAGATAAGCATCTCTAATCAATACCCCACTCTCACTCAAATACCAAAAGTTTCTATTACACCATTTCTAACTCTTGGAATGGGTAAAAGACCATTTTACCCCTCCACGTTCTCCATTACTTATGTTGACCAAACCCTAAAGTCAACAGAAGTCAACTCAAGTCAACAGTCCCAGTTTGACCTGACTAGCAGAGTGCACTCATGTGACTCGTTGAGTCCAGACATTACTCATAGGTCTTTGTGACGGTCCAACTTGTCAAGTTAACCCCTAACTCACCGAGTATCAGTATAGCCAGCTCATCAGGACAAACCCTAATCGACTCGTCGAGTCGGCTCCTCGAATCGGCAAGTCCATTAAGACTCTTTTCCCATTCAGACAATTTTAAGGTAGAAAACCTCCCCAAACTCTAGATCTACACTCTCAAGGCTCATTTATCACGTATAGTCACAGACTATATGTACATGCATGGCACTTTGGGCTTTAAATGCCAAGAACATGCTCTAATAAGGGTTTTTCACTCAAGAGTTCCATTAAGGCGAAATAACGCAGGGACCTTTAGATGTTAGGGACCTCACAAGGTCCAGATCTAAAGTCTAAACCTCCATATGAACTCAATACCCTCAAAGTCCCAACAATAGATAAAAAAGAAGCCCTAATCTCCAAAAATATGAGATCTACCGAAACAAATGAGAAAGGTACAAACTTTATACCTTTAACAGGAGCTCTTGGATTAATAACAATAGATCTAACAGCCTCTTCTTGCTCCTTATTTGAAATCCTTCTCTTCTCTTCCAAAGATACACCAAAGTACTCAATGTTAGCTCACACACTCTCTTTATAAGCTCAAAGGGCAATTAGGGTTTCTCTCAGGGAAGTATAGTCGCAAATAGGGCTATAAGTGCCTTTAAATAGGACCCAAACCTAGGGATTTAGGGTTTCTCATCCCAGCGTCTACTCAGGGAGTCGGCTCTTGGACTCATCGAGTAGGTCATTAACCCTACCTGGCACATCGCGACCCTACTTGACAAGTTGTAGCACCGACTCAACGAGTAGCTCAATAGTCCTCAAAATAATTAATTAAATAAATAAACAATATACTTGGAAGCCCGGATGTTACAATTCTCCCCCACTAGAATTTAACTTCGCCCCCGAAGTCATGATCTAAAAATAACTCTGGATACTACTCCCGCATCTCGGACTCCGGCTCCCACGTCGACTCGTACCCACTCCGATGTAGCCACTAGACCTGAACCAAGGGTACCTCTTTGTTCCTCAGAACCTTCACCTTTCGATCCATGATCTCAATCGGTCTCTCAATGTAATTTAGGCTCGCATCCACCTGAATGTCCTCTAGTGGTACCACTGCTGTCTCATCGACTTCACACTTCCTTAGCTGAAACTGATGAGAATAAATCTCTAGATCGTTTAGATCTTTCACAGGAATATTGATAAAGAACAAACCATTCAAACACAATTCGATTAGGAACACAGTATGGAATCAATATGAAGCTTATCATTCAAATATAGTTACGCCTCAGCAGAGCTCGATAAAGAACTTCCACTGTAGAGGCGAGCTAGGGTTTACAATACTTTGATAGGAAAGATAATAAAGCGTTGGTTTCAGTTCAATAGTTTTTTTAAAGTGGTAGTTTACTAGTTTTTATCCGTTGCCTCTCACTAATCATGTAAAATTTTCTATTTACAACTTTGACAATTTTTAAGTTTATTTTAGTTTTTTATTTATATTTTGGAGTTATCATGATATTTAATTAACTTATATATTGATTTATATTTTGTATTTAATATGATTAAAATATTTATACACAAAAATGGTGTAATCGAAATGGAATGGAGCTTCATCCGACTAGGTATAATAGGAATTTCAGCTTTACAACTGTCAACGATTCCCCCATGTTGAGCAGTAGCGAAAGGCATAGGAAAGATGGTGTGGGGACTTGAATAGGTTCATCATGTTTCCACTATACTTGTTATCTAATATAAATCAAATAAAAATATGTGATTTGACTTTTGTATCCATCGTTTCAATTGAAGATATGATATCATAATAGGAGCTTAAAAATCAAAATACATTTATATTTTAAGTGGATTATTGAAAAGGGTAAGATAAAATATCACAAATATATTGAAAATATGAAATTAACCTTGTTTGTAGTATTATTTTCCCCCGTATTTGATGGTATTTATGTCTTTTGAATTTTCTGACACAGAAGTATGTTTGATTGAGTTCCATTTCATCGAGAAGAAAAATTCTAATTTTTTTTTTTTATCTTTTAATTTGACATGCCACAAGTAGGGGTGAGCATGATACGGTTTGGTTTTATGTCGTTCGGTTTTTGCGGTTTTTTTATTAGTTTTTTTTGTTTTTGTTTTGCCTTTTTACTAAAACTCAAGTAACTCAGCGAGTTACTTTGACTCAGATGAGGAGTGCTAATCATTTATTGGAGATAAACCGATACCACCACCTCTTGGTTTGAAATCAAATTACATAACCACTCATCCAACATGTTTCTAATGTTTAAATATAATACGAATTTAATATATTATTTGTTTCACAAGGACATACAATAATATCAAATAATGTATTCATAAAAATGATACTATATCACTAGTAATCTTCATATTTAAATGTTAAAAAATGCCATAAACATTATTTGTTATTGTAAATACCACTGAATGTATGCTTAAAAATATACAATCATCCTCTGATACATAAGATAGATACTTATATTTATAGAAATTTTAATTGTCATAAGTTCTTGGTTCTTACGAATATCAACATTTAATATATATATATATATATATATATATATATATATATATATATATATATATATATATATATATATATATATATATATATATATACGGTGCGGTTCGGTTTTTTGCGGTTTTTGCAAGACTAGAAACCGCACCGCAACGAGTATTTTCGGTTTTTGCAAAACTAAAAACCGCACCATCGGTTTTCATTTCGGTTTTGGTTTATGCGGTTTTTTCGGTTTTTTTGGTTTGCGGTTCGATTTTTGCTCACCCCTAGCCACAAGTACACTTTAAAAGATTGGGCCAAAAAAGACGTTTCTTAAACACCCTCCCTATCGTTTTCCATATATAAATCTAAATAATTAAATAACCAAATAAAACATATATATTCACTCATTGTATTGCTAATAACTAAGTTATATTAAATTCAACGCTATTATATATATATATATATATATATATATATATATATATATATATATATATATATATATATATATATATATATATATATATATATATATAAAGTAAATAGTTAAATAACCGAATAAAACATCTATATTCTTAAAAACCTTAATTATCTATTAATTTGACCTGCCGCACACTAATACCATGGCATATCCCAGCTGAGAACATATGAAAACCTAGGAGCCGAGTACCGGATCATGACGTTGGCTAGCTAGTATGATGGGTGATATCCCCCAAAGATCAACATCCATAACCCACAAACAGCCGCATACTGAGACCATGCCCCCCTCCCTCGTCTAAGAACACCAGAAAATCAGTGAAGCGTGTCTCGAACCATGACGTTGGCTAGCTAGCATGATGGCCGATACCCCAAAGGATCCACATCCATGACAAAAAAACAGCCACACACTGATACGGTGCCCCTCCCCCCATCTAAGAACATAACAAAATCAGGGAAGCGTGTCTCGAACCATGACACTAGCTAACGTGATGGCTGATACCCCTAAAGATCCACATCCACAACCCACAAATAGCCTCATACTGATACCAAGGGCTCCCTCTGTTGGATAAGGTGTCTAAGTCCTTAACTATTTCTAGTATGTACTTGACCCGGTTGGCATGGTCCATTTGGGTTGCGTGGCATCATGATAATTAGATAGACAAAATGAGAAGTAGGACACTTATGATTCGTTAATATATTATAAGTTATAATATATTAATATGAAATCATATTATTTAATTAGTATTGATCAAAAATTAATTTGAAATTAATTTTGTGATAAAAAAAGAGACTAATTAAATATATGGGGATTGATTGTGTAAATCATCCATTCTTATATAGTGGGCTAATGATCCATGGTTTATTGAATTGGGCTAAAACCCATAGGGTGCTCCATGGATGCTCCATGGAGGTTAAAACCCATGGATCATGGAGGAAATGAAAAGCCATGTCAATTAGGGTTTACATGCTGTAACCCTACTTGTGACACACTATATAAAGACCCCATAGGCTAGCAAAATTGGCATACAGAAGAGAACAAGGAGGGCTAGCTGATTTTGAGTGATAGTGTGCTTCTCTCAAGTTATTGCAAGAGTTTTGGTGTTGTGTGAATCATTTGAGGCATCACATTTAGGGTGCTAGGCTCACAAAGTTCTTAAGGAATTCAAGCAACAACAAAGGTATGTTATTCTACTAGCGTTTATGTTCATGTTCCTCATGCCATGCTAGTTAGGATAAGAACCTTGGAAATAATCAAATTTGCATGTATCTTAGTAAAACATAGATCCAAGGTTTCTAGGGTTGCATGTACACCATAAGAGTGCTAAAATGCTCAAAACCCTTTAGTGGTATTAGAGCCTAGACTTGTTTTATTGATACTTGATGCAAATTGTAAAAGAAAATCGAAAAATCTGCATTCTGATAAGTGAACTCGCCGAGTCCATGGGGGGACTCGACGAGTCCAAGTGTATCTTCATCCTACTCGTCGAGTAGGTTCGTGCACTGGACGAGTAGGAGGCCCAGAGTGTAGTTTTTCGAGTTTTTAAGCTGGAATTGCACTAGAATCATTACACTAAACTGTTTTGAACTTACAAAACCTATTTTTGATGTGGTAATGATAATGCTAATCCAATTTCAAAGGTTATTATCAAAATTTCAAGTTTTATGTGTGTTTATATGATTCTTGAAATTGTTGATATGAATGTTCGTACACTTATGAGTCTTGGTAGATCGTAGGAATTATTTTCAAATTTTTTGTTAGTTTAATTCTTGATCTAAAAGTTTTTAATGGAGTCCATAACTTGTCCTCAAGTTATGGATTACAAAAAGTCATTTCTTTTAAATCCCATTAAATAACACATAGGTTACATAAAATGAACAATTTTCATTATAATAAACCATTAACTCATAAGTTATGAAGTTGAAAAGTTTTGAATAGTTACAAAACTTGCCCTCAAGTATTGGAATATGTAAAGTCACTTTAGAAAACTTTAGTTGCAACCCTTATACTTTATATTATTATAAGTTAATAATATATATATATATATATATATATATATATATATATATATATATATATATGTATGTATGTATATATATATGTATGTATGTATATATATATATATATATATATATATATATATATATATATATATAAGATCAAGTCGTTCTACCGTTATTAGGCCTCATTCACGAAGTCGGTCTATAAGGGGGTTATAAGGTTGTCGCCTATAAAATGGTAACTTAATGGGTGTCCACTCTCACCCACCGCTTCCTTGACTGGTGGAGGGTCGTTAGCCGAACGGGTAGGACAATGACTTTAATTCTCATTAAAAGTATAATGATTATTATAAAGTAACTAACTGTTTTATAAATTCTCAATCTTAGTTACTTTAGGAAAATGTGAATTTGGTGCTAACTGATGAAATTACACTGTGCACCTTGCTTAAGTCGTTAGTGGAGCGTGTGTGGTTAACCGGCACACTAACTTGGATTTAACAAGGTTGGCAAAGGGTGGCTTAAGGTTTATCATAGATCGGTGGAACGTGTGTGGTTAACCGACACATCGATTAGGTGATAAAAATTAAGAGTACCAAGTATATTTGCATGGTTCTTCACACCTTGTTTTGTGATCCTCGGCATCCCAGTCACAAAACTTGAAGGGCACAATCGAGATTGAAACATGCCATTAAAAAGTTCAATGAATCTCAAAAGAATCTAGGAGTTTCAAAACCAATTAAAACCTAATAATACATTTCATTTTCATGGTGGAAATTGGTGAATCGTCATTCACCTACCTTCAAATATTTTATATAGCTTGGATTACGGCATCCGTCTTCTAAGTAATAAAATATTGTGTTGGGTCCTAGCCTAAGTATTACATTTGGGTGTCTTATTAAGGACTACATATATCTAATCTAAACTTGTCTTTCTTCCTTTTCAGATGTGTTCCAACAGTGATGCTTTTGGCTCAAACCCTATCGAATCCTTCTCTCTCATGAACCTTTGTGGGAGAGTCATCTTTGATCGTACTAATTTCAATGATTGGATTAGGAACATAAGGATGATCACTCGCTATGAGGACAAGGAATATGTCATCGACAAGGAGCTGAAGGAACTTGATGAGTCTTCTAGTACTCCAGAGGAGATCGCTGACTTCAGGACTCATGAGAGAGATGCCACTAAAGTGGCGTGTATCATGCTGGCCATAATAACAGTTGAGCTCCAAAACTCCTATGAGGACTTTTATCCTTTTGAGATGCACCATGATTTGATGGAAAGATACCATCAGAGTGCTCGTCAAGAGCGATATGAAATAATCTCCTCCATGATAACAACCTGAATGAAGGATGGTGAACCAATCATGAGCCACATGCAGAAAATACAAAGGTTTGTGGACCGTTTGCTAAAGTTGAATGTGAACTTTCCGGAGGAGTTGGCTATTGATATCATACTGCATTCCTTACCTTCTTGTTAAGATCAGTTCTGAATGGCCTATTATATGAACAAGGAGGAGGTAACACTTAACAAACTTCAAGGACTTTTGAAGACCGCCGAAAGTGGTCTTATAAGTAAATCGGTTGTTACCAATCCTACTCCTACCACCGCCCCTGTTCTGGCCTTTGGGCAAGGTAAAGGGAAGAAAAAGAAGAGCCCTTCAAAGGGTACCAAGGGAAAGTCTCTTGATGGCGCCTCTTCAAGTAGAACCAAAGGTGGTTCTGTCACTCCTTCTGCCAACCCTAAAGAGGTTGAATGCTTCTCTTGCCATTAAAAGGCGCACTGGAAGCGAAACTGCCCAAAGTACTTGCAAGATGTTAAGGATGGGAAAGTGAAACCCAACCATGTAGGTATTTACACTATATTGTCTAATAACTCACCATATTCTAATTCTTTGGTCCTTGATACTGCTTGTGGTATTCACATATGTTCTGATTTGCAGGGATTAAGAAGAAGTGAGAATGTGGAGCATGGGAAGATAAACTTGATCATGGGGAATAGGAAAGCTTCACATGTCACCAAGATTGAAGTTTATTCTTTGTTGCTAAGTAGCGGTTTAAGATTAGATTTGAATAAATATTGCTACTCGTCTGAAGTGGTGAGAAATATTATTTTCTTTCACGGTTTGTACAAACAAGGATTTACTTTTTCATTTGACAATGAATGTGGTGGTATTAATGCTTTTTATAATAATTGTTGAAACATTGAACTGACCCTCTTAAACATAAAAGAAATCCGAAAATACTTCAGGAACCGCAGTCAATCTCTCCCCATAGTTAAGATCAGCAACCGCAATTCAGATTAGCAACCACAGTCATCGTCATCAGTTCTTAGATTCAGTCTTTTATATGTTCTTTGTATAAGTACTATCTTTTATCCATAGTGCCCTGCGTGGCAACTCTTAACAGATTAGGTTGTATGTAATCTTCGAGACTCTATAAATAGAGTTCTCCATTTCTCAATGAATACATCTCTCTTATGCATCTTGAATCTTATCACTCTTCTTTCTCTCTACTATCTTATCATTTAAATATAATCATAACTCCTTGTAATCTCTCTTCAAGAGAAAGTCTTTTCTAGACTTAATCACTAAGTTTGATCTCACTCACTAACTTGGTATGATTGCATTCCTTGTTACGAATCAACTTAAGTGTATACTTGATATAGTACTTGTTGTCTTTTATATTTCCTTATCTTTTCGCAACTAATCATCTAACTATGTAACTCTAACTTATATTATTGTTGAGTTTTATGATCCTTTGAGATTAACTTTAATTTCTGCAATATAAACTTGTTCTAACATTTGTTCAAGTGTGTTTCTCAAGTTTTTTCTCAATAATTGGTATCAGAGCCAAAGTGGTTGCTTTTTGAAAGCAAAACTCTGATTTTCAAAAGGCCTTCTATACCACTGAAGCTCATTTCTTAAAATTAAAAAAAAAAATCTTTTCAAAAAAAAAAACAGGGAAATATGGCACAAGCATTATCTCTCAATGTTTCCAATAGTTTTGGTGGTTCTAATAGATCCCCAATACTGGTGGCAAATGAATATCATCACTGGTCTCAGATAATGGAAAGATACTTAAGGAGACTTGGTAGAGATATATGGCAATCTGTAGAAGAAGGGCCACATGTCCCTGTCCTTACACCAGTTCAGATCGAAGGTGCCAGAACAAGACTAGAGGAGGTCAACCAGCCCTGAATCGTCCCACCAAAGATGATCTCGATAAAATGGAAAATGATGTTGTTGCATTTTATGAAATCTCTTGTGGAGTTGCTCCTGGCAACTTCGACATTATCATAAATTGCAAATCAGCAAAAGAGATCTGGGATGTTCTCAAAAATTTGTATGAGGGTTCAGAAAAAGCTGAAAATAAGAAGCTCACAACTACACTCCATGAGTTCAACAATTTCAAAGCTCATATTGGTGAAAGTTTGGAAGACTCCTTCGAAAGATTCAATCTGATAGTCACTAAGTTATCTAATGTTGGCACAATCCGCAGTAACCATGAAACAAAGCTTCAGTTTCTCAATGGTTTGGGAAGACACTGGACTACTGCTAAGATGATAGTCCAAGGAGATAGAAAGATTCATTCTTTATCTCTCTACAAGCTCTACGGGGAATTTCAAGCACAAGAATCCATTGTACTAAAAGATTGTGCTGACTTCGGAGGACCACTTGCTCTTAGAGCACAAGCACCACATATTCAATCTTACTCTCCCTCGTATGAAAATTTTCCACAGTTATACGAAGCTGACTCAGAGTATGATGATGGAGAAGAATTTCAGAAGGCTATTGCTCTTGTTAGCCAACAGTTCAACCGGCTACCACCTCCTTCTTTTCAAAAGAATCAGCAGTTCAACAAACCTCCATTCAACCGCAACTTCAACCCGCAGAACAACCACTCTCGATATCCCAAAAGTTCTCATCCACCACCGCAACCTCAGACTACTCAACCCAAAGAGGCACCGAAGCCCATCAATCCAGCTGACTCCGATACCTCTTCAGAAGATAAAAGTGATGTTGTAATTTGTCACAAATGCAACAAGGAGAATCATTTTGAAAAAGACTGCAAGGCTAACATAGTGAAAGATAGAGCATTCTACCTTAGAATGGCTCAAGAATTGGAGGAAAAGGAAAAGGCAAGGGCATATGTAGCACATGTAAAAAGAGACCATCAAGTTGGTCATCCGGAGATGAAGATGAAGACATCAGCAACATCAAAAGCAAAAGGCAAGATTTGCATGCTGGCAACTGCGGATGACGATGGGTCTACAAAGTTGAAAAAGAACTACTGCTACATGGAAAAAGATGGAACTCTAAGCATCGTCGAATAGGTAAAACTCATGATTCAAACTCTAAACTATAGCATGCATGACTGAAAACCCTTCATAGACAATCTTAATGACACATGTGTTGCGGTCCTTAAAGACTATAACAAAGCTCTAGATGAGAACAACATAGCGTTACAAAAGATGTTTCACGTAATAGGACGACTGCATAACAGAAGACAAAAAGTAGCTGTGTTAGAAAAGGACTTAGAGTTAGAAAAAGATGCAAGAATGTTGAGTGAAACACAACTACAAATTGCTTTGAACCAAAGAGATTTAGCTCAGAGTGAGATTGTACGATTAAGTCTATTAATAGAAAAATTGTTCAATGAAAGTGAATCTATTGAAAAATTGGTAAACAATGGAACCGTATATAATACCTATAAATGGGGATGGTCGAATGGATATCCTACGTAACGAAGATCGACTTTATGTCCCTCCAGACCGAGAGTTCCATTTCCCAGTCAATGAGAAAACCTTTCCCAAAGACATTAGAACTCACTTCGGTAGACTTCATAATCTAAGTAACAACTGTGTGATTGAGGAAATTTTGCCTGAATTTCCGAGTCACTCAAGTGATCAAAATCCCAATTCTCAGACTTCATCAATTGTTAATGAGGAAATTGTCATAAAGAGTCCCGAAGTCTCAAAGGACTTTCCATCTTTGCCCTCAGACTGCAGTGTCCCTCACTACAGTCATGGATCGCAGAAGGCCCACAGAAATCCAACTGAAGTCCCAACTCAGTCATATTTTGCGGTAGTCAAATCATCCTTACCGCAGCCCTCAGTCAAGAGCACTGTAACTCTTTAGCCAATTCATCATGAATTACCCATAGAAAACTTTGAAGTAGGTCAATGCTCTAAAAACCCTGAATCTTCTAGTTCGGATGAATCTAGTCCTCATTTTCAAAAAATTTCAAAGGTTTCCAGGAAACCGCAACTGAACACCAATGACTGCGGTTCTCCAAAAACTAAGGGTAAAAAGGCTTTCAAATAGATGGTCATTTTCTTATAATGCACCTTTTCGAAAATGTAATCTCTAGAGAGAGAAAGTGTTGGGATCTCTCCCACCTAGGGAGAGTTTTCTCTCCCACCATTATTCTTCATGAATATTATTATTATCTCTCTTTTCTTTCTCATCTTCTAAGAATTCTCATCATGTTCTTCATATTTTTATTATCTTATACACGATTAATCTCAATATATATTTCTTCCGCAACCACCATTCGTATAAAAATGGGTTCCTACAATAATGTTCTTTATTTCAAAGCATTACCTTGTGATGGTGTATATGAAACTGTGTCGGTTGTAGATAACCTAGGAAATAATGTGTTGTGTATTGATTCTTCCACTAGCTTGGATAAAGCATCATTATGGTATTGTCGTCTTGGACATCTTAACAAGAAGCGCACAGGCCAACTCTAGAAGGCTGGAGTCTTGGAGTCAGTTGACTTAAATTCGGATGATAGTTGTGAATCTTGTTTACTTGGAAAAATGACAAAGTCACCCTTCACTGGTACCTGTGCTAGGGGTGAAGGTTTGTTGGATCTCGTACACACAGATGTGTGTGGACCCTTCAGAATCGCCACAAGGGATGCTAACCGCTTCTATGTGAATTTTATTGATGATTATACTAGATATGGCTATGTCTACTTAATCAAGCATAAGTCAGAAACCTTTGAAAAGTTCAAAGAGTTTAAACACAAAGTGAAAAATCAACTGGGCAGGAACATTAATATGCTTCGATCCGATCGAGGTGGTGAGTATCTTAGTATAGAGTTCCTTGACTATCTAACGAAATATGGGATTGTCTCACAATTGACACCTCCCAGGACACCACAGCTAAATGGTGTGGCTGAGAGGCGTAATTGAACCTTGTTGGACATGGTTCGTTCCATGATGAGTCGAGCTTTGCTACCAATCTCATTTTGGGGATGTGCCTTAGAGACTACCACCCATATCCTTAATCTAGTCCCTACCAAAAAGGTTGCCAAAACACCTCACAAGATGTGGACTGGGAAAATTCCCAATTTGGACCACATCAAGATTTGGGGTTGTGAGGCTTTCGTGAGGCGCGAGACTCACGATAAGCTCGAACCTCGAAGTGAGATGTGTATTTTCAGCGGCTACCCATAGAAATCCTTTAGTTACCCCTTCTTTAGACCCAATGATAATGTGGTCTTTGTAGCAAGGAGTGGAATCTTTCGCGAGAGAGAGTTCATAAGCTAAGGAAACAGTGGGAGGCAAATTGATCTTGAAGAAATTCAAGAGTAAATTGGTGAAGGAACCTCATACCCTAGCAATCAACTTGAGGAGGAAACACCTGTTGATCGAACTGACGAGTCTGTACCTCTGAGGCGTTCCACTAGAGTTAGGAATGCACGTGAGCATTACTATGGTTACCATATTACTGCGGAAGGTGATACACTTATTATTGATAGTACACTGGTAAGTTTGGATGAACCTAACAGCTACATGAAATCCATGGCAGGCCCCGAGTCTGCTAAATGGAAAGATGCTATGGATAGTGAGATACAGTCCATGTATGACAATAAAGTTTGGAACTTGGTTGACAATTTACCAAGTCGTAAGACAGTTGTGTACAAATGGATCTTCAAGAAGAAGACCGACATGGATGAGAATGTACGCACTTATAAGGTGCTACTGGTTGCAAAGGGCTTTTCATAAACTTCGGGAGTTGACTATGATGAGACCTTTTCACCTGTAGCATAGATTAAGTCTATTAGGGTTATGCTAGCCATTGCTGCATTTCATGATTTTGAAATATGGCAAATGGATGTCAAAACTGATTTCCTTAATGGAAAGTTGGTTGAGGATGTTTACATGAGTCAGCCAGAGGGTTTTGTCAGTATAGAGTACCCTAACAAAGTGTGTAAGCTTGAGAAATCCATCTATGGAAGCACCTCGCAGATGGAATCTTTGTTTCGATGTGAAAGTCAAAGAGTTTGGTTTTCCGAGGGGTGAAGATGAGTCATGTGTATATGTCAAGGCTAGTGGAAGTATAGTTAGATTTTAGGTATTGTATGTGGATGACATACTACTCATAGGAAATGACATCCCGTCTATTCAGGAGGTGAAGTCCTTGCTTTGGAAGTGTTTCGCTATGAAGGACCTTGGAGAAGCTTCCTATATCCTAGGGATAAGGATGTTGAGAGACAAGAGTAAGAGACTAATTGGACTTAGTCAAAGTACCTACTTGGATAAGGTGCTGAATAGGTTCAGCATGCAGGATTCCAAGAAAGGAGAGTTACCGATCCAGATTAACGCCAGACTGAGTGAAACTCAGAGCCCGAGTACAAAGGTTGAGATAGTTGAGATGAGTCAAGTTCCATATGCTTCCGATGTAGGCTTGATCATGTATGCTATGACTTATACTCGTCCTGATGTGGCATTTGCTTTGAGCATGGTTAGTAAATATAAGGGGAACCCTGGCAAGGCTCGCTGGACCGTGGTAAAGAACATTCTCAAGTACCTGCGGAGGACTAAGGACTGGGTCCTTACCCTCAGTGGGAGTGATGACTTGAGAGTAGTGGGGTATAGTGATGCCAGCTTCTAGACTGATAGGGATAATTTTCTCTCTCAGTCAGGCTGAGTCTTTACCTTAAATGGAGGAACAATTACTTGGAAAAGTTCCAAGCATAAGACAGTGGCTGATTCAACTTGTGAATCAGAGTACATAGCAGTAAGCGAGGCAGCAAAGGAGACGATATGGTTGAAGAACTTCGTTAGAGACCTTGGAGTAGTACCAGCTATAAAGGAGCCTATGGAGATTTTCTGTGATAGTGAAAGTACAGTTGCCTTAGCCAAGGAACCAAGGGATCATGGGAGATCCAGACACATCGACAAAAAATACCATTTCATTAGACAACGAATAGAAGAAGGAATCCTCATGGCAAAGAGGGTATCATCGGATGAGAACCTAGAAGATCCCCTCACGAAGGGACTGAGTAGGGTTAAGTATGTTCAACATGCGAGGCGCATTGGGCTAAATGATGATATCAGTTTTAGAAATTAGATAGCTTTTGAAATTTGTAAAGTGTAATTGACATTTGATGATTAAATAAAATTTGTTATTTATTTATAAGTAAAGTGTTAGTATCTTATGTCAATCGTTTACTATCATTTCAATTTGGCATGTTTTGACTTCCAGAATAATTATGTTATGGTATATCATATTATTCAAACCATCCACAGTCAATCATACTTTGGAAGTAGGTAATGAGGCAAGATTGTCATGAATGGTTCTGTAGTTTAATTGTTTGGGACAAAGGGACTGAAGTGTTCATGAGTACTCCTGGAATAGTGATTCGAGTATTGGATTCAACCCACGCTCACTTGTATCACTTTATGGAATTTATCTCGAGTAATCGTGAGACGGTAATATCATATAAGTCTTCAAACCTAAAGATATGAGTTGTTGACTATGAGTTGGTTACACATTGATTGTACAAAAACGCATTGGTAACTAGATGTTATAAAATGTGCTTTTGTGTATGATTCAATAAGTAGTTAGTACGAGTATATGAGTCGAAGTTTATCTGCTCCTTCTAGTCCTTGGAGGATTAGAAGCGATATTTGGTCCCCTCGATGATGTTGTTTTGACCTATGTATCGGGCCCAGTCAGAACCAAATTTGATGTATTCAGTTTACTTCTATGTCAAACAAATCGGAAATCGGGAAACAAACTGCTGGACAATAAGTACAAAATTGTTCCATGTATTTGTCCGGCTGATATCTTGAGAGTAGAGGATTATATGATCACTTATCTTAAATGGCAGGTCATCTTAGTTCCGTGAGACTTTGAAAGAGCTATGATTCCTGATCGGTTCTTGAAGTTATACTTGCAGTTATAATTATTTGACTTAGGGATTGTCTGGCAGGATCTGAAATTTTAATATCTGAATTTTTAAGAGATCAGAATTTCTAAGAGGGTCTAAAATTTTAAGAGTTGAATGTTTAATATATTGTTTGGTTGAGACCTCTGAATTGTTGTGCTGAATTATTAAAATGACCATTTTACCCTTCTGTTTTATTTTTTATTGAATCCAAGTGTTTGTTTAGAAAACAACCTAATAAATTTCTTAAATAAATATAAAAAAAATATAAACATGATATAAAATCCAAATTTAACATAAATCAAAATTAAACACAAAACCAAATCAAACATAAATATTTTTAAATCCACAAAATCATATTAAAATCCAAATAAAATCCTACAAATTTAATTTGACCCCAATTGATTCGCAATCGGTCACGCAAATTATCCATGTATTCGTTGCCTTCTAAACTCCATTCCATATCGTGTATGTTTCAGCCATCATTCTCTCCCCCTTGTGCTTGACCATTGTTCTCCTTGATTGCCATAAAATCAAAGGCACATTTTTAACAACAATTTCAACAAAACAAATGCACAATTCAACAAAAGTAATGCATAGTTCATGATAACAGCAAGAACATCTAACATAAATCTGATTTCAGCATCAAAATTTCAGAATGACAGAATAAAAGCATGTGGGATATAAAGACTTTGAAGTTATTACTTATTAAATAAAAGCATCTAAACAAACATCTATATCAGAATGACAGAATCTATGAATCTATGATGTTACGAACCTGTTGTTGCATGTAATGGACTTGCAAACCTATATGGGATGTTTTCATTTGGTTGTTGTTGCATAAGGTCATGAGAAAAATCATCAAACATGAAAAAAAACGTAAAGGCAAAAGCAATATAGGGAAAAAAGAAAAAAAAATGCATCATTATTCTTGTTCTAGTAATAAATCAACAAAGATTTGGAGATCGGATGATATCTACAATGTTTGGGAGATGATTTCAACTTGAGCAAGATGGATCATTAATCAAATTACCTTGCACCTTTCGAGCAAAACAAAAGAAAAAACTTAGGGCAAAGCATCTGATTGCAGATCGGAGGCGATTTTAAGCAAACATGGAGGGCTTCACTGCCGACGGCGATGACGTCGTTGCCAGATGCGACGTTGCTGGCGGAGTCGGAGGCAGAGGCGATAGTCGGTTGGTGGCGGATGGGTTGGCCGGTTTACATATCAGAGATGCAATGGGTATGGAGCGTAGTGTGTTGTGAAAGAGAAGAGGGAAAGTCGGGATGAGCAAGTGTGTCTATTTTTTTTGAGACTTGGTTTCATATCTGAAACAATAAGAGGTTTATGATAAATTAAGAGGTAAAAATTCAGATATTACCAAACACTCTTAATCTGAAAGGTTAAGAGGTTGCCTCTTAATTTGTCAAATAAGAGGCTACCAAACAACCCCTTATCCAAGTGGGAGACAGTTAGATAAGGTGTCTAATTCCATAACTATTTCTGGTATGTACTTGACCCGGTTGGCATGGTCCATTTGGGTTGCATGGCATCATGATAATTGGATAGAAAAAATGAGAAGAAGAACACTTATGATTTGTTAATATATTATAAGTTATAATATATTAATATGAAATCATATTATTTAATTAGTATTAATCAAGAATTAATTTGGAATTAATTTTGTGATAAAAAAGAGACTAGTTAAATAAATGGGGATTGATTGTGTAAATCATCCATTCTTATATGGTGGGCTAATGATCCATGGTTTATTGAATTGGGCTAAAACCCATAGGGTGCTCCATGGAGGTTAAAACCCATGGATCATGGAGGAAATGAAAAGCAATGTCAATTAGGGTTTACATGGTGTAACCCTACTTGTGACACACTATATAAAGACCCCATAGGCTAGAAAAATCATCATATAGAAAAAGAACAAGGAGGGCTAGCCGATTTTGAGTGATAGTGTGCTTCTCTCAAGTTATTCCAAGAGTTGTAGTGTTGTGTGAATCAATTGAGGCATCACATTTGGGGTGCTAGGCTCACAAAGTTCTTAAGGAATTCAAGCAATAACAAAGGTATGTTATTATGCTAGCTTTTATGTTCATGTTCCCCATACTATGCTAGTTAGGATAAGAACCTTGGATAAATTCAAATTTGCATGTATCTTAGTAAAACATAGATCCAAGGTTTCTAGGGTTGCATGTACACCATAGGAGTGTTAGAATGCTCAAAACCCTTAACTCTCCGTCTAAGAACATAAGAAAAGTAGGGAATCGTGTCTCGAATCATAAAACTAGCTACCAAGATGGTCGATACACCCAAGGATCTACATCCATTACCCATAAACAACCGCACACTGATACCAGAGGCTTTCCTCGTCTGAGAATATAAGAAAATCAGGGAAGTCGTGTCTCGGACCATGACACTAGCTAGTATGATGGATGATAACCCTAAGGATCCACATACATGACCCACAAACAGCTGCATAATGATACCTGTGGCTCCCCTCATCTGAGAACAAAAGAAAAGCAGGGAAGCATGTCTCATATAATGACACTAGCTAGTGTGATAGCCGATACCCCCACAGATCCACATCCATGACCCACAAATAGCCGCACATTGATACCATGGGCTCCCTACATCAAGGAACAAAAGGAAAGCAGTGAAGCGTTTTTCGGACCATGACACTAGCTAGCATGATGGTTGATTTATACCCCCAAGTATCCACATCCATGACTCACTAACAGCCGCACACTTATACCACGACTCCCCCAGTCTAAGACTATAAGAAAATCAAGGAATCGTTTCTTGGACCATGACACTAGCTAGCGTGATGGCCAATATATACCCTAAAGATCTGCACCCATGACCCACAAATAGCCACACACTGATAGAAGGGATCCCCCAGTCTAAGAACATAAGAAAAGCAGGGGAGAATTTCTTGGATAATGACCCTAGCTAGCGTGATGGCTGATACCCCCAAGGATCCATATCCATGACCCACAAACAGCCACACACTAATACTTGGGGCACCTCCCTTCTAAGAACATAAGAAAAGCATAGAAGTGTGTCTCAAACCATGACACTAGCTAGCATGATATCCCATACCTCCAAGGATCCACATCCATGACCCACTAATAGTCGTACACTGATACCAGGGGTGACCCCAGCTGAGAACATAAGAAAAAGTAAAGAAGTGTGTCTCAGACAATGACACGTGCTAGTGTGACATTCGATACCCCCAAGGATCCACATCCATGACCCCCAAACAACCGAACACTGATACCAGGGGGCTCTCACCCATTTGACAACATAATAAAAGCAGGGAAGCATGTCTTCGACCATGACACTAGCTAGCGTGATGGCCGATACCCCCATGGATCCACATCCATGACCCACAAACAATCGCATACTTACCAGCGGCTCCCCTATCTGAGAACAAACTAAAAGTAGGGAAGCATGTCTCAGAACATGACACTAACTAGAAAGATGGCCAATATATAACCTTAAACATCCATGACCGATAAACAGTCACACACTAATATCTGGGTCTCCCCCTGTCTGAGAACATAAGAAAAGCAGGGAAGCATATCTTGGACCAGGAAACTAGCTATCGTGATGGCTGATACCCCCAAGGATCCACATATATGAGCTACAAATAGCCGCACCCTGATAACAGGGTATCCCCCATCTAAGAACTTAAGAAAGTAGGGAAGTGTGTCTCGGATAATGATACTTCCTAGTGTGAGAGCCGATACGCCAAGGATCCACATCCATGACCCACAAACATCCACACATAGATACAAAGGGCTCCCCTGTCTGAGAACATAAGAAAAGCAAGCGTGTCTCGGACCATGAAACTAGATAGCATGGAAACAAACACAATATTTATAGTTCTAGTCTTGACTCAGAAACAAGCGAAGATGATTCATCGTTCGGTGCTTAAAATGATGAAATTGTTTTGGAGGATGATAATGGTTGGTACTAAATTCATTATGTCTTTTGAATCTAGTATATTTAATTTACATGCATTGTTTGATTGGTTTTGGTATAACAAAATGCAACAACAAGGGTTAGAGGGATCACTAGATTACCAAAACTTCACGTCGACTAGGATAGATCTGGAAGCAAAAAGTGTAAGATAACCGATTTTCATAACACGGGCAAATTTCCTAGTTATAATGCACCCATGTACTTAAACTTTTTTGGTGACCTTGTTGGGAAACATGTCGGACTGAAGTACACAGAGTGGAAGAGCGTCCCAACTAAAATGAAGGACAAGTTATGGGCAACAACAAAGGTAGACAAGCATACATGAATGTAATACACTGTTGATGTCTTTTTTTATTAATTGTACAATATTTTCTATTTATTATCTTAGACAAACTTCAATGGTTTAAAACACCATTTTTATTTCACCCTTTTTCATACCGTCACTATGTGCATGACCAACAAAAAGGTTTTTCTATAAAATTATTTTGAATTAATAGCTTATGTGCTAACAAAAACATATAAGTTGTTTATCTCTCTTTTTTTACAAAGTGTGATTGTAAAATGACAAAATAGGACATGCTTAATATATATATATATATATATATATATATATATATATATATATATATATAAAAGGTAATACAAATTAATAAAACGGCTTAGTTATCAACTTATTATAGCTTAATTATATACTAAACTAAATAAACTTATCCGATTATACATTTAAACAAAAGGTTTTTTTCACCACATAAGCTAATAATAAGCACTTTTATAAAAAAAAATGCTTATTGAGTTAAATTATTAGCAATACCACATACCCACGTCTTAGTTAAATAATAAAATCCCGATCACCCTTTAATTTACTAACATACAAGTAATTATTCAAGCAATGGTTTTTTAAAATCGATGAACATGCAAGGAAGAAAGTTTTGTACCTTCTTGGTAGATTTCGTTGCACTTTCAGAAATCTTGTTAATAATCAATTCATAAATCCCAACTTTGGTACACCAAAGATACTTAGATATAGACCACCTCAGTATCGTCCGTTTATCAAAAAACGTGATTGACACGCATTCATTCTAACTGTACAATCAAAATCATTTAAGACTATATTGTAATAAAATTGGTCCGAATTTTGGTTATAACTAGTCAATTTATAAATCATTTGATGACATGCATTCTTTTATTTACTTTGTGTTGAAGGTCAAGTCTGATAGGGGAAAAGCCGCTCAGCAAAGTCCCTTTACCCACATAAATTGGGACATGGGGTATGGTAAATTACAAAAAAATACTAAGGCCAGTGATCTATATTTCAATTGTTGAACATGCATGTATTTATTAATTAATTATTTGTGTAGTAAATATTGTCTATACTTGCAACTTGTTTGATTATCACTTCATCGGTTGGTCACTCTTTTAATAGGTGAAATATAAAGTAATTGGTGTGGATAAAGTTCCCCGATGGTCTTTTGTGTGGAGGAAATGACGGGAAAAGAAAGAGGTAAAATATGATCGAGAAGAAGTGAAGCTTGTTGTAGAAGAGTTGGTATGTAGTGTCAAACTAGCAGCTTCTATATATCTGGTTTTGGTATTTTGTTAATGCTAATTGATAAAGAACTCAACTAATTAATACTATATTTATTTGACAAACATTTTTTCCAAATCGGTCATGAAACTGCAATTGAAGATGGAAAAACCATTCTTGAAGTAGCAACAAATGCCATCTCATTGGTCTTTGGCAAAGATCATGGTGGATTTTTATGAGGGGTTGGCACGGGAGTCACTCCAACAAGATATTGGGATCTTCCCCGAGCTACATCTTCAAAAAAAAAAAAAAACAATTGATTTCCTTCAGCAAAGCCTAGAGGAACAAAAAAGAACAAATCAGGATCTAAGGTCGAAAGTTGCTTATCTGATGAATTTGGTTACTCTTGTGGGCAATCAATTCAATCATAATATTGTGGAGTCTCCAATAACTACTACTCCAACTCCAAAAAAGGCTCCAATAGAAAAAATAAGTAAGTGAATTTTTATGATAGTTTTAATACAATGGGATGCTAATTAATGCTTTGTCGCATATTGTCATCCTAGAAAAGGAACAGTTTTGTGGGTACATCAACATCTCAAATACCCTCCCCCCCCCCCCCCCAACAGGTCGAATACCATGTAACTTAATATAATAATATTTTTGTACACTTCATTTCCAATATTTTTAACTGTTTTCCATAGACTAAACATGGTACACTATATTTCAAGAAAGTTTGCATGATGGTCAGTGGCGGCCCTGGGGTGGTGCCGGTGGTGCAGTTGTCGGGCCTCCGATTTTTGGGCTGATTTATAGTTATAGTATTGGTATTTTTGTGAAATCTATTTTTATGTTTTATCAACAAATAAAATTAGCCCGGTAACATTTGGTTCCAATTTTAGATGCATTTTAATTTTAAAAAAAATCAACAAAAATCAAAATCAAATCATAAATTTAAAATTTATCAACAATTTAAGGAAAATATCTATATGCAAAAAAAATGCAAATCTGTTTACATTTTTATTTTTTATAAACTGACCAAAAAGTTGTTTATAACAGTTTTACAGATTTATTTGATTACCAATGAATGAAGACATTATTTTGTGGTAGTGAATTTATGAGATGTTTTTTAGCAACTTTATATTTTGAATTAGTGGTAACAAATGTAGTTAATAATATTTACAAGCAATTTTTTATGGGGCCTCACTTTAGTTTTTGCACAAGGTCTCCGAAATGTCAGGGCTGGGCCTGATGATGGTGAAGAAAATCATGTTGCATCAATTTGTGCGGAGCCATAAGCTGTATTTTCACCAGAAAATGGGATATCAAGAGTTCAACCCAAGACACTGCAACAATTGACCAAAATACGTATATTTGATTATGTGTCAATTAATATTTATACCTATAAATTTATTATTAATATGTGTATCTCTATAGGGAATAAAATGTCCATTGTCAATGTGTAATCTTACCAACGTCGTTGCGAAGCATTATATACACTATTCTATCAATGAAAACTAGACAATACATGGAAAGCCACTGATGATTGATTATTATAGAGTTTCTTTAGATGAAGCAATAAAGTCATCCTCATGCGCACCAAACGGAGATAACAAAGTCACATTAACAGTTTTCTATGCAATAGGTTGTTTTGTGGCGTGGGAAAAAAACTTGTAACCGTTGATCCTAAGGTACTTTAGTTGTAGAAGTTATATTAATTAGTATTTATATTCATTCATAAAAGCTTACAATTTTTTAAAATCGATTATATTAGTTTATTACATATATTAATTGTGCATGTTTGCTTCAATGCATGTTTAACACCTATTTTAATTTATTTTGTTAGGGGATCTAGATGTGCATATACTTAAAGCAAATAACGAAATATAAAAGCCCAAGAAAAAGCTGTCCAAGAGTTATTATTCAGCAACCGAGCAAAGGAGTGCAGCAACTAAAAACAACAATGCTCTTAATAAATAAGTAGAGTTCAGTTTATTTGGTTTTATATCATTGTACATATGTATGCTTTTGACGTAATAACTTCATACAACTAATATTATTAAAAATAGTTTTTTTAATTACATTATATTTTATATTTCCGTTTTTGCACATCATAGTAATGAAAGGTGGCCAATATGTGTTATTAAATTAAAGACAAAACTTCAAAAATGGTCCATGTGGTTTTCGAAAATATCAAGTTTAGTCCTTAAGTTCAAAAAACCACACAGGTGGTCCCTATGGTTTCAAATTTTTTAACAAATGGTCCTTTTCGCTAACACCGTTAGCTTTTGGCCGTTAAGTGAGGGACATTTCTGTCTTTTCACTACCACAGGGACCATTTATGAAGTTTTGACTTTATTTTAAAAAACATAATTATTTAATTTTAAAGGTCTCTCTCTCTCTCTCTCTCTCTCTCTCTCTCTCTCTCTCTCTCAACCCCTGAATACTCTTTCAAGACTCCTCCGACTCACTTTCCAATCAAATTTGTTGTTTCAGGTTACAAATTTACAACATTATTTTGTTAGTATATGATCTGAAGAAGTGAGAATTTATTGTTTTCAAATTTGTTGTTTCAGGCGTTACTGAAGAGAAGCAGAACAAATACAAGAGTTAATGATCAATTTCCCCAAATCGACACCGTAGGAGATAAAAAAATTACATAAATCATTGAAAATCAAGAAAAAAACACCATGGGGGATCGAACCAATATTTGAAGGTCAAGAACAAATTGGGAGAATCTGAATCTATCAAAATGCCTCAATAATTTGTCAATTTATGGGTTTAGATGCACAGTTCTCTCATGGCTTCTCAACCAACTTCTGAAGCTCTGCCCAGTTACCAGATCCAAAGACTCTCTGTGCTAAAAGAAAGATTCAAACCCACTAAGAACAACCCTAAAGGACTCTCTGATCTACCTGGGATTGATATCTTCGTTTCAATTGCAAATGTATAGAAAGACCACCTTTGGTCACTGGAAACACCATCCTTTCAATTTTAGCAGTTGATTATCTAGTTGATAAGGTCGCCTATTGCAAGCATTTGGTTCTATTTTCCGGCGAATTGCGCTTTACTGTTTTAGCACACCTCGTGCCACTGAACATCATGGATGGTTCGGTGGGAAGAAGATCAATTTTTCATTTAAAAGAATGAAGAAGAAAAAATTCGATACCGATGCTGTGATGATATTGTTGATTATAGATAATCGGAACAATGAAGAAGATGATGAACTCAAACAGGCCTTGATTCCAGAGCGATTCGTAGATTCCACCTACTTGATCGACTCGATTGTTGTTGCTGAATTTGAAGGAAGATTGATTCATGAATTAAGAGGAAAAGGCAGCAATGGTAGACCTTCAGGGTCTCTTGCAATCGAGCACAAACCTATTAATCGAGCAGCCATTGGAGAAACGATTAAGGTTGTGACCTGTTTCTATGAATGGAATGGGGTAAACGAGTCGGGTGGATGTACGACTCAATTTTGAGAGAGAGAGAGAGAGAGAGAGAGAGACAAAGAGAGAGAGAGAGAGAGATGGGGCCCTTTAATATTAAATAATTATATTTTTTTTCTTTTTAAAAAAAAATAAGGTAAAACTTCATAAATGGTCCCTGTGGTGGTGAAATGACTGAAATGCCCTTCACTTAAAGGTTAAATGTTAACGGTGTTAGCGAAAAGGACCATTTGTTAAAAGTTTTGAAACCATAGGGACCATTTGTGATGTTTTTTGAACTTAGGGACTAAACTTGATATTTTCGAAAACCATAGGGATCATTTTTGAAGTTTTCTACCATTCTACAATATAAATACTAAAAAACGTATTAGTGTCTGTATAGATCATTTTTTGTGACATGTTAAATTTGTTGATGTATGTAACAATAGTAATGAGAAACAATTAAACATTTTAGTGAAGATAACTTATCCTTAAAGCTTAGTTACATTCGTGTCTCCAAAAGTCAACAATGGCCCCCGATAATATTTATGAACAGTGACTATAAGTGAACATTTATGACTCTATAGTAAAAAAAAACACATCACTATAAGAATTCTATGGTCTCCGTTTTAATTTCCCAATGAGTGAGTAATTGTACACAATATTCACGATATAATATTAAACATGTCAGCAAAAGTTATTAACAATCATAATAAAAGAAATTACATGTTCAACAGATCATTTTTCGTGACGTCCTAATTTTTTATTTGTCGGTGTATGTAAACAAATACTAATGATAAACCATTAAACATGTTAGTAAATATAACTTATCCTTACAGCTTAATTACATTCATGTCTCTAAAAGTCAACGATGGTCGCGATAATATTTATAAACGGTGACTATAAGTGAACATTTATGGCTATAGGAAGAAAGACATCACTAGAAACATTTTACGGTTAACATTTAATTGCCTAATAAGTGAGTAAATGTACACAATATTCACGATGTAATATTAACCATGTCAGCAAAAGTTATCAATAATCATAATAAAAAAACACGTTAATTTGATCATTTTTCGTGACATCCTAATTTTTTACTAAAGATAACTTATCATTACAGCTTAATTACATTTGTGTCTCCAAAAGTCAACAATTGTCACGATAATATTTATAAACGGTGAATACAACTGAACATTTATGACTTTATAGAAAAAGCACATCACTATAAGCTTTTTATGGTCACCTTTTAATTGTCCAATTAGTGATTAAGGTGTTGGTTTTCTTTAAAAAAAACCACTTCTGACCACTTATTGTTGTGCCACGAACTACACACACAACACTTGACCCTTCACAGTTTGTTTTTCAGAAGACTTCTGACTTAAAATCTGTTGCGCGTGTGTTGCGTGGCACAATACTAGACCCTCTGCTTCAAACCTCTTCACACCTTACTTTAATTTATTGCAGTAGTCTGCAGACGTTAAAAAACAAACAAATTTTTATTACACGTTGCAACCGTTTGGTCGCCTACTTTTGCTACAGAGGGTTGCAGACGTTGTCCGCAGACTTCAGACATCTTTGCTCCGAAAAAACAACCAGAACCTAAATGTACACATTATTCACAATATAATTTTAAACATGTCAGCAAAAGTTATCAATAATCATAATAAAAGAAATAACACGATAATATAGATCATTTTTGGTGATGTCCTAATTTTTTATTAGTTGGTATATGTAAACAATAGTAATGATAAACCGTGAAACATATTAGTAAAGATAACTTATCCTTACAGCTTAATTACATTCGTCTCTCCAAAAGTCAACAATGGTTGCGATAATATATATATATATATATATATATATATATATATATATATATATATATATATATATATATATATATATATATATATATATATTTAATGACTATAAGTGTATTATTCATAACGGTTATCAAAATAAGATAGACAAATCTTCAAAAACACCCTACCATATAAAGACGTGTTTGACCTATAATAACTGGTTTTCATTGGTTGTACTCATCATAATTGAACGAAAGCATAACTTATCTTCAGTGACGCGATCTTTCTTTTCATGTTGAATGAAACAAAAAAATAAAATAAATAAATAACTAGTTTAATATGTCTATAATGACGGGTTTGTTTATGTGGATAAAACACAGTTTTTTTACTAGTGATACCTGCGTGAGACCAAAGTAAAATTGAGTATTTCAACTTTGTCCAAAAGCGGGTGGAGGTCTTGTGGCTGGGCATAATCAAGCATAGTGCTCATATTTTTCTTTCAAACCCCCTCAAACAAATATATCCTGAAATACATCATCGAAATCAAGTCTTAGAAAAATGAGAAGTTACTCAAAACCTCTTCCA
The DNA here is from genome assembly GCF_002870075.4 of Lactuca sativa. Taxonomy (NCBI): domain Eukaryota; kingdom Viridiplantae; phylum Streptophyta; class Magnoliopsida; order Asterales; family Asteraceae; genus Lactuca; species Lactuca sativa. Next base: position 159,618,041 of record NC_056627.2, on the reverse strand, counting down.
ATCCACAAAGTACAACCAAAAAAAAAAAAAAACCGTTAAACATAAATAATATAAAATTGCTATGATTTAAACAAAACTGATTACAAAAAGGATTATTTTACCTTCTTGCGCTTTTCTAATGGGAACATACCGGTAATAGTAAAAAAACAAGGGGTAATTTCAAAATTTAGACATGAAAATGGACATTTCCGGGTATAAACATGCATTCCGCGGAGCTCCGCGGAATCTACTGTAGCTCTTCGGAATGACAAAATCGTAATTAAATCAATGTAAAAAAAAAAAAAACTCAATATCCATTCCGCGGAGCTCCGCGGAGGTAGCTCCGAAGAATGGATCCTAAGGGGTTTTTTTTTTTTTTTTTTCCCGCATCGATTCTTCGGAGTTTATATATTCATTACCCAACTAATTATTTTCAAAAAAAGATTATCATACTATCATAATCTTTTCTTGAAAATAATTAGTTGGTGAATAAATATAAAGCCCGAAGAATCGATCCGAAAAAAAAAAAAAAAAAATCCATTCCTCGAGCTACCTCCGCGGAGCTCCGCGGAATCTACCGTAGCTCCGCGGAATGGATCTTGAGTTTTTTTTTCTTTTTTACATTGATTTAATTACGATTTTGCCATTACGCGGAGCTACCTCTGCGGAATACATGTCTATACCCGAAAATGTCCATTTTAATGTCTAAATTTTGAAAATACCTCCTATTTTTTTGGCTATTATCAGTATTTTCCCTTTTCTTATTCTTGTAGCTAAACTGAAATCATGCTCTAGTGATATATCAACATGTATAAGCTTTGACAATCTCAAGCAAAACTCTAAATATAAATTAGTGAATATACTAAAAAAGAACATGCATCAAATGTTGGTTTATGGAAAACATGGTCTTACTAGTTGATGAATCTTTTTATAATTGTTGTTCCACTTCTTCCTTATGCGAATCACTCAACCCACTTGGTTAAGGTGTAGCTATAAATAGTTGTGATGAAGAAGAGAATCATATCAACATTTTATCCTAGATTTCATGAAGGAATGAAAACAGACCAACATAATAGGAAAAATTAAGATATTTAAATAATAAAACTTTGTATTTGGGATTTACATCTTTGATTGCCTGAACAACAAACACAATAGATTTGATCAATAAATAAAACATGAATCATATGAATCTGAATTAGAGGGCTGGCTATAATAACACAAAATGGAAATGTATAGTGAATGGGTGCAAAATTTTGTAGATAGTTAGCTAATCTTAACATGACAAACTTGTTTTCCTTATACCTTCATACATGGACCATGAATAGCATGTAAATTTCCAAACAAAATGTACGACCATATATATATATATATATATATATATATATATATATATATATATATATATATATATATATATATATATATATATATATATATATATATATATATCCTTGAAAAACCAATAATTATGGTTCTTTATTGAAGTTTTCTATATATATATATATATATATATATATATATATATATATATATATATATATATATATATATATATATATATATTCATTTTTACCTCAAATTTGTGATTTTGGGAATTTCTAATCACCCAATATGTTAGTTACTCACACAATAAGCTTTGTGATTTGGGGAATTTCTAATTGCCCATACCTCGAATTTTTCATTATAGAATTCCAAAGTCAAGACCTAATCATAAAATATATTCACATAAACAAAAACTGAAACATCCCAAAAATCATAATAAAAAATTTTATTTTTAATTATTTAATAAAAAACATTGTCATCAAAACATGCAATCAAACATAAGTCATAATATCCAAAACATCAAAATTAGAGCATCATGTCTCAGAGAAATATCTCAGGCAAAACAAATATCATGGTGTGTGCAGTGCAGTCATCCTAGGCTCCTCGCCTAGCGACCAGAGGTATCTGAAACCAAAACTGTAAACTGTAAGCACGAAGCTTAATGAGTTCCCCATACGACCACATACCGTACACATAATCACGAATTGTGGGCCCCGCCTGGCATCGGATTACATCCGGCATCGGGCCCCGCCCGGCATCTGACCATGTCCGACATCGGGCCCCGCCCAACATCGAGCAAAGCTCGTTACTCATATAACATTCACAAATACACATATAATAATCACATAATACAAGCATACAAACATTCCTCGGGCTCCGTCCAACATCAGACCTTTTTCGGAAAACATAGAAACATTCCTCGGGTACTTCCTGGCATTGGACCTTATTCCTGAAGCATACAATCATATATATATATATATATATATATATATATATATATATATATATATATATATATATATATATGGGCCAACATTGATGTCGGAAGTCAAATACTGCTACTCACACTATCAGCTGAACATGACTACTCCACACCTAAGAAACCGTGCAATGAAACCCTTAGATTTATCCTTTTCATCAATAGTTTACAAAAACTCAACTTAGGTCAAAATTAAACACCTAGGGTCAATGGATAAGTTCCCTTATCATTATGTCCTCACGTCGTGACCATCCTTGGCTCACGTCGTGAGAATCAACTCGACTCGAATCGGCACAATGAGTCAACTCAGTTCACTCGTCTCAGGGTTCCAGATCGGGCAATCGCAGTGCTCACGCCGTGAGACCTTATGTCTCACGTCGTGAGACGTGTTTTGAAATTATTAATCTATTATTCCTTTAAGACGCGCATTTGGGCTTTCCAGAACAACTTATCTAGCTTAAAGGACCATAAAAATCATATCTTTTCAGTCATGCATGTCCCATGCCTGAATTAAACACTAGTGAGGTCCAAAATATTAGTATAACATCAAGATCTAAACTTGGAGTTCATAACTTACACCGAAATCCAAATCCAAGGGTTCTAACAAAATAAATGACTCAATGGTCCATAAAGTTCCTAACTCTATGGACCTCATGCATGATAATCCAAAACCCCATGCAAAGAAGGTAACCATAAGCTATATCTAGCAAGATTAGAAGAGAAAGGTGGGATCTTTGAGACTTACAAAGGCTTATAAGCTCAGAAATGCGACAAGGAGGAGCTTATCTCGCCAAAAGGAGCCACTACAAGAGCTTCTTATTCTTCAAGGAAATCAAAACACCAATACCACCAACAATGGCTCAAGGGCCTAAGAGAGCCTAATCTAGGGTTTTTCAGCGACTTAAGAGTGAAAGACTTTGAGGATGGGTGATTCTAGCCTCCTCGTTCTATTTTATACTCGATTTTTAGGGTTTGGGACCATCAGGCATGACTCACGTCGTGAGACCTTATGCCTCACGTCGTGAGGTTCAAGAACACGGGTCAAACGGTCAATGGTCCTACTCACGACGTAGCTATAATGCCTAACATCGTGAGCCACGTCCAACTGAAAAATCTAAGATTTAATACCTCAGGGTTCGGATGTTACAGTTCTCCCCCACTTGAATGAGACTTCATCCTCGAAGGCTGCTGCTATAAATAACTCAGGGTAATGCTCCCTCGTCTCATCTTCTGGCTCCCATGTCCATTCCTAGACCTTACGGTGTTTCCACTGTACCTTCACTAACTGTAGCACCTTATTCCTCAAGGTTTTTGTCTTCCGGTATATTATTGCCACTGGCCTCTCCATGTAGTTTAGGCGGTCGTCCACCTGAATATCCTCCAAAGGCACAACTACGGAATCATCTACCAGAAACTTCCACAGCTACGAGACATGAAATATGTTGTGAATCTGACTGGGCTCTACTAGAAGTTCCAAATGATAAGCAATCCGTCCCACCCGAGCCAAAACCCTGAACGGACCGATGTACCTAGGTCCCAGCTTGACCTGCTTCCTGAACTGGATGACACCTTTTCCAGGTGACACATTCAGGAGAACCATGTTCCCTACCTAAAACTCTAGCTCTGATCGGCGCTTTTCGGCATAGCTTTTCTTCCGAATCTGAGCAGTCTGCAGCCTGCTCCGGACCTGTTGGATCTTCTCCGTGGTCTTGAGTACCACTTTAGTACTCCTCATGACTCTCTGACCGACCTCACACCAATAGATTGGGGTCCTACACTTCCCCCGTAGAGCATCTCGAAGGACGGTCGATCTATGCTAGCGTGATAACTATTGTTATACAAAAATTCCGCTAATGAAAGATACATATCCCAACTCCCACCAAAGTCCAGTACGCATGCGCGTAGCATACCCTACAGAGTCTGAATCGTCCTCTCACTCTGCCTATCCGTCTGAGGGTGAAAAGTTGTACTGAAGTGAAGATGAGTACCCATCTCGTTATGAAACCGCTTCCAAAATCTAGAAGTGAAGCGAAAATCTCGGTCTGACACAACCGACACTGGTACCCGATGACGTGCCACCACCTCACGTACGTAGATATCAGCTAGCTTCTGAGCCGATATACTCTCCTGGATCGGGATGAAATGAGCACTCTTGTTCAATCGATCTGAGATGAACCAAATCGAATCCACTCCACGTGCGGTCCTGGGAAGCTTCGTGATGAAATCCATAGTGATGTCTTTCCATTTGCACACGGGTATCTCTAACGGTTGCATCTTGTCGTGAGGTCGCTGATACTCGGCCTTGACTTTCTTACAAGTCAAGCACTGCTCCACATACCAGACCATGTCCCGCTTCATACAAGGCCTCCAGAAATCGGGAGAAAGATCCCTATACATCTTCGTCGCCCTGGGATGGACAGAGAACCTAGATTTTTTGGCCTCCTCCATCAGAACCTGACGTACACCACCCATTTATGGCACCCAGACCCTCCGATGCAGGTGTTGGATTAGTATCTAAGTCCATAATTATTTTGGTATGTACTTGACCCGATTATGAGCATGGTCCTTTTAGGTTGCCTTCACCATAGTAATATGTAGGATGAATTAAGGAGAGAAAGGATTAATTATGATTTATTAATATATTATAAGAATAATATATTAAAGGAGAAATCATAATGTTTAATTAATATTAGTCAAGAATTAATTAAGAATTAATTTGTGGCTAAAATAGATTAGTTAAACTTAAGGGACTTATTGTGTAATTATAAGATAATTACATAGACGAGCTTATGAACTCCATAGAAGGTGGAGTGGAAGAATTCTATGGGGGAAACCCATTAGAAGTCGTCCAAGGTGTAATGCCCGTGTTTCTAGGCTAGGCATTAATATTGACATTATAGTCTAGGTTAACCTTTGTAACTCATTTTGAATAAATAAAAAGGGATTATGTGAATATTATGTGAATTATGTGTTTTATGCTTAATTATTGGGGTTTAATTAATTAAGAATAAAAATAAGCATCAAAATTAAAGTGTGAGATAAGCCCGATATCTTTACATAAAGTTGTAGTGGTCGAAACAAGGATTTCGGGGATATAAAGAATACCAAAATCCGAGTTATAACGAAGAAGTTATGACGTGTCGAAGTTTCGCGACAAAACCAGCACGGTGCCGAATGTCGTAAAAAGTGAGTTTTTGATAAACTAATTTTATCCTTAGTGATCTAAACGAAAGTCGTAGTATTCGTTAAACCGAGAAGTTCGATAAAAAGAACGCCCAAATCTGACATCGTATGAGGAAGTTATGATTTTTCGAAGTTTCAGCTTAGCAATAGACAACTAAAAACTCAAATTTTAGATCGAGTGATTTTTAGCCAACACGAACTAAAAGAGAATTGAAGGTCTCATCATTAGTAGCACAACGGTAAAAAGTCTGACGAAAACGAACGTCGGATGAAGAAGTTATGAATTTTTAACGGATTTCCTATCCCGGTCTGTTAAAAATAATAATATAAAAATTAATATCAAAATTAGTCGACGAAGTCTAAATGAAAGTTGTAGAGCGTAATTTTACCTACGCGTGCATATAAAGAACGTCAAAAACGGAGCTCGTATGCAAAAGTTATGGATTTTAGAAGTTTTTGCACAAAAACCGAGAAATCTCGCATACGTGGACTTCGGCCACGTCACCCTCGCTCAAAACGCGCCACATGTCCAAAAATGCTGCTGATTCATTCGAGCTGATGAGTCATCTGAAGGGGTCCACTAGTGTTAGAACACTGAAAGTGACCCTCTTGATCTTTCCTGGAAGCGCAACAAACTTCTACCGCAATGAAAGCTTTTACCGCAGTCATCCGAAGTCTGAAGACAACAAGCTTTCGTACTTAGTCTATTTTGTTTTTTCTTTATGCTTTCTATTTTCCAGTATGCCTTGCATGGCTACTTCTAGAAGTTATCTTTTGTAATGCTTGAGTCTCTATAACTAGAGCTCACTTGTTCTAAATCAAATACGCATCTTCAAGTATCTTTACTACTTATATCAGAAATTCTCTCCTCTCTCACTTCTTACTATCATATTTGATCATAATCTCTCTTCGGAACAAGTCCTTGTGACTTATTCACTAAGTCTGATCTTACTAACTAATCTTGGTTTGAATAGCCTGCCCTTTTTCTCTCAACAATTGGTATCAGAGCCAGAGTGGTTGCTTTCTGAAAATCGGAACTCTGATTTTTCAAAGAGCCCTCTATACCACTAAAGCTCATCTTTAAACAAATTTATTTTCAAATGGCACAATCATTATCACCGAATGTTTCCAACAATGTTGGTGGTTCCAATCGAGCCCCAATACTGGTTGCAAATGAGTATCACCATTGGTCTCAAAGGATGGAGAGATATCTCAGACAACTTGGTAGAGATGTCTGGAGATCTGTAGAAGAAGGACCCCATGTTCCAGTCCTTACCCCTGTTCAAACTGATGGAGCCACAGCAAAGCATGGAGGAGGTCAACCAACTTTGAATCGTCCCATAAAAGATGATCTAGACAAAATGGAAAGTGATGCTATTGCCTTTTAGGAAAACTCTTGTGGAGTTGCTCCTGACAACTTTGACATCATCATAAATTGCAAATCAGCAAAGGAGATTTGGGATGTTCTCAAAACCTTGTATGAAGGTTCAGAGCAGGCACAAGATAAGAAGCTCACTACAGCACTCAACGAATTCAATAATTTCAACGCCCACTCCGGTGAAAATTTGAAAGATTCATTTAAAAGGTTCAACTTGATTGTCACAAAACTGTCCAATGCGGGTACCATCCGCAACAATCATGAAACAAATCTGCAGTTTCTTAATGGCTTAGGAAGACACTGGACAACAGCCAAAATGATTGTACAAGGTGATAGGAAGGTTCACTCCTTATTCTCTATAAGCTTTATGGAGAATTGGAAGCTCAGGAGTCCACTGTACTCAAGGATTGCTCAGACTTCGGAGGACCACTCACGTTAGTAGCCCAATCACCTCACACTCAAACCTATCCCACCTCATATGACTCTCCACCGTAGTCATATGAAGTTGACTTAGAATATGACGACGAAGAAGAGTTTCAGAATGCCATTGCTCTTATCAGTCATAAATTCAATCGCTTACCACCTTCATTTCGCAAAAACCAACAACTCAATCGACCACCTTTCAACCGTAACTTTCAGAACAATCACTTCCGTTCCACCAAAAACCCTCTCCCTCCACTGCAGTCTCAGCAGACTCAATCAAAAGAAGTACCACCGCAGTCCCAATCAACTGACTCCGATACCTCTATAGAAGACAAGAGTGATGTCATCATATGTCACAAATGCAATAAGGAAAACTATTTTGCCAAAGATTGCAAGGCAAATGTAGTGAAAGATAGAACCTTCTATCTTCGAATGGCTCAAGAACTGGAAGATAAAGAAAATGGAAAGGCCTACGTTGCTCAAGTAAAAAGGAATCATCAAGTATGGTCATCAGGAGATGAAGATGAAGAAGTCCTTAGCAAAGGGAAAGGCAAGATCTGTATGGTAGCAACTGCTGATGAAGATGGCTCAACCAATCTAAAAAGGAACCATTGTTATATGGATAAAGATGGAACTCTTAGCATTGTGGAACAGGTAAAACTCATGATTCAAACTTTAAATTACAACATGCATGATTTTCAACCTTTCATAGACACACTGAATGACACTTGTGCTGCCGTCCTTACAGACTACAATAAAGCCCTAGATGAGAAGAACATCGCTTCGCAGGAGATGTTCCATGTTAGAGAACGTTTGGACAATAAGAGACTCAAAATGGCAATGTTAGAGAAAGATTTAATGTTAGAAAAAGATGCTAGAATGCTTAGTGAAACTCAATTAGAAATACCCTTAAATCAAAGAGATCTAGCACAAAATGAGATTGTATGTTTAAATCTTTTAATTGAAAAGCTGTTTAATGAAACTGAGGCTATTGAGAATCTTGTTAATAATGGGAATGTTGATAACACTTTTAACTAGGGTTGGTCCAATGGTTACCCAACCGCAACGGACTCATCACCTCGGTTCACACCGGAACATCCCTATGTTCCACCAGACCGCAACTTCTTATTTCCAGTCAATAACAAAACATTTCATGAGGATATCCAAGCCCACTTTGGAAAACTTCATGATCTGAGTAATAATTGTGTTATAGAAGAAATTCTCCCTGAATCTTCTACTCATGTCAACAACACAGATTCTCAGACATCATCCATAGTTGATGAGGAGATTGTTATTGAACGTCCTGAAGTCTCTTTAGACTTCCCATCCTTACACTCTAACTGCAGTAACATACCGTAATTTGTCTCATTACCTAATATCAATCGTCCCAAAGAAGTATTCACCAAGACTTACTCTGCGGTAGTCCGAAACACTACTCCCCTGATCGAAGTCTAGAGTTCTATGACCATTGAGTCAATTAATCATGGATTACCTATTGAAAACATTGAATTTGGTCAATGTTCTTAAAGTCCCAACTTCTCAAGTTCAGATGAATCAAGTCATTATTTTTTCAAATCTTCTAAAGATTCTAGGAAACTGCAATTAAATATCACTGACTGCGCTTCTCCTAAGACCGAAGCAAAAAGAGTTTTTAAAGAAGAATTTCGCTCTTGTGGCAAGCAACGAGAAATTTGCTCAAAAGTCAAGATATCTGTGAAATGTCCTAAATCAAAAAGTCCTGAGAAACTTACTTTTTCAAATTGTCATTTCAAGAAAAAACTGTTTCCAAGAAAACAAACAGAAAGGAGTTCACTGTTTCTGACAATACTAAAAAAATATCCAAATATGAGGATAAGTCTTTTTGTTCAAATGGATTTCAAATCTACTCTATCAATGATCCAAAATTGAAAGGTATCTTACCTACTCCAATCTTTTTAGTGTCAAAATCTCAAAAATGGAAAGGAATTTTGCCAACTCCGGCACCCAAAAGGTCATCTCAAACATTTAAGAAATCACATCACAAAAGCTCTGCACGTGCCTTCACACCTGCTAAACCTGCACAAAACACCTTTTCAAAACACACAAACAAAAAGGTCAAATCTGACAATCCTCGGAATGGACAAAAACATCCTTTTTCTTCAAAAATTCAGAACAGATCAAATATCAGAAAATATGATAAAAAATTCTCTTGTTAATTTCAATGTAAAAGAATTCAAAGAACTTCCAAGACCCAGGATTTCAGGGTCAAGCCTAATCTCTTCACAAGTACTCATAATTACTCACAATTTCACAAAAATCCAAAGAACATCAAACACCCAGGACTAGATTTGAAAGTTGACTTAAAACCTGTCCCTGCCACCTCGCATCTTGCATCGATTAACACATCGTATGTGACCTCGGGCTCCAAACTCACTTGGGTGCCCAAATTAACCACTTAACTTTGTAGGCATTGTGCAAGGAGGATCAAGAAGAAGAATGGTTGATCGACAGTGCCTGCTCCTTGCACATGACCGGAAGGTTAGAATACCTTCGGGATTTCAGGCCTATATGAAATGGTGGAAATGTCACCTTTGGAAACAATGCAAATGGCATCGTACGAGGTTACGGTGTTCTCACCACAGGGAACTTTTCCATTCAGAAGGTTGCTTATGTAGAAAGTCTTAAACACAATCTCATTAGTGTTGGCCAACTATGTAAAGCAGGCCATCGAGTGGAATTTGATGATCAATTCTGTTACATAATGACGGGTGACTGAAGCACTTGCTTAATTAAGTCTCGCTCCAAAGGCACAATGTATCCTCTGGATATTTCTCTCATCATTGGTAAACCACAGCTGTGTTTTCTTTCTAAAGTTGTATCCGAAGTCAGCTGGCTATGGCACCGCAAGCTAGCTCATCTCAACTTCAGATACATCAACAATCTAGTCACTGGAGAACTTGTCCGCGGTCTCCCTATTCTCAAATTCAGCAACGATACTCTCTGTCCAGCTTGTGAATGTTGAAAACAAGTCAAAGCAAGTCATCCTCTGATAATGGATTCGTCTATTTCAGAACCTTTGGAATTATTACACATGTATCTCTGCGGTCCTTCAACTATAGCCAGTCTCCACCACAAGAAATACATACTGGTTGTTGTTGATGACTTCACTCGCTTCACTTGGGTCTTCTTTCTCAAACTCAAATCAGAAACACCGCAGATTCTCATAAACCTCATCAAAGAAATAGAACTTAAGATCAAGCTTCTAGTCAGACGCATCCGCAGTGATAATGGAACCGAGTTCACTAATCATCTTCTCAACAGTTTCTTAGTGTCCAAGGGTATTTCTCACAACTTCTCAGCACCCTACACTCCGCAACAAAATGGTGTCGTCGAACGAAGAAACCGCACATTAGTAGAAGCAGCCAGATCCATGCTTAACTTTGCCTATCTTCCTCTCTACTTCTGGGCTGAAGCTGTAGCAACTGCATGCTTTGTTCAAAACCGAAGCATTGTGTGCAAACTTCTCAACAAAACACCATACGAAGGTCTTAACAACCACAAGCCGAATGTTCATTTCTTTCATATATTTGGGTGTAGATGTTTCGTGATCAAGAACAGAGATCAGCTTAATAAATTTGCACCTAAGTCTGATGAAGGTATCTTCCTTGGTTATTCCACTAACAAGGTTGCTTATCGAGTTCTTATCAGACGTACAAGGCTGATCATTGAAAGCTTCGATGTGAAATTGGCTGATTCTCACATTCGCAATGCCCCTTCATCCACTGAAACCACCGCAATCATGGAATGTGACATTCCTGCATCTTCTGGTCCTTTAAATCTAATAGAAGTCAATTATGATGATCTCTTTGAACCTGTTGAGACGGAAAAACTATCAGAAGTTCTTGTGTCTCCAGCAGCTCAACAACAACATGCTGACATTTCTAGACCATCTCTATCCGAAGCAGTATCTCTCAATACTTCCACCTCTCCGATTGAGGGGGAAAGCTCTACTCCAGATCTAGCCGCAACCATCGAGGTTCCAGTACTTGATGTTGTTCAAGTTCCTGCCCCCAGAGAAGCATATCCATCAAATGTTTCTTCGGATTCGGATGATGAACTCATAGAGAATATTGATACTCAAACCGACCCAAGAATTGTCACTCTCCCCTCCGCAGTCCAGGGGGAACCCTCTCAGGTTTCAGATAGTCTCCCCTTCAGCAATCCAGGGGGAACCTATCAAAGAAAATCCCTCTCTCACTCCAACTAGTCAGGATGACTCAGCTGGGTGTTCTCAAATCTAGGGGGAACTTCCTTCCCTATCCGAAGCAACCTCTGATAATGAAAACATTCCTTCTACCGCAATTGCTGATCATCTGATGCCTCGCTTACATGTATGCGCGAATGATCACCCACCAGGTCAAATTATTGGCAATCCGTCCGCAGGTATACAAACTCGATTTGCCAAAGATTTACCTGATCATTGTCACTATGTAGCATTTATGTCCGCAGTCGAGCCTTGATCTATCAAAGAAGCCTTATTGGAACCAGATTGGATTTCTGCAATGCAAGAAGAACTGGAAGAATTTGAAAGAAACAAAGTGTGGCAACTTGTTCCCATCCCACAAGGGCATACTATTGTTGGTACAAGATGGGTTTTCAAGAACAAGCTAGATGAATCTGGTGCAGTCATCAGAAATAAGGCAAGGCTAGTTGCTAAAGGTTATAGCCAATTGGAAGGTGTTGACTACGATGAGACATACGCTCCGGTAGCTAGAATGGAAGCAATCAGAATATTCTTAGCATATGCCTCTCACAAAAACATCAAAGTGCACCAAATGGACGTTAAGAGTGCTTTTCTTAATGGGGAATTAAAACAAGAAGTTTATCTTCAACAACCTCCCGGATTTGAGAATATCGAGTTCCCTGATCACTGCTACAAGCTTCAGAAAGTTGTCTACGGTCTGAGACAAGCCCCTAGAGCTTGCTATGAAACTCTTTCTGAATTCTTAGTCTCTTCAGGATACAAAAGAGGAGTGATTGATCCCACACTATTTAGAAAAGCAAATGGGACTCACCTTATGCTTGTACAAATATATGTGGATGATATCATCTTTGGGTCATCTGATCAAGGAATGGCGGATGAATTTGCTAAGCTCATGAGAAACAAATTTCAAATGAGCATGAATAGAGAGATTAAATTCTTTCTAGGTCTCCAAGTCAAACAAGTTCAGCAAGGAATATTCATTCATCAAGAGAAATACACCACTAAAGTTCTGAAGAAATACTCTATGGATAATTGTTCTTCTGCTAAGGTCCCTATGGCCTTTGGATATAAGATCTCTGCTGATCCCTCTGGTGAATCTGTGGATCACAAGACTTATAGAGGTACCATTGGTTCGCTAATGTACCTCACCGCTAGCAGACCTGACATTGTCTTTGCATCTGGTGTGTGTGCAAGGTACCAGGCTAATTCAAAAGTGTCACACATGACCGCAGCCAAACAATTCTTCGGTACCTAAAAGGAAGCAAATCTCTGGGTCTAAGGTACCCCGCAGGCAATGACTTAAGTATTCAAGCATTTACTGATGCAGATCATGCCGGATGCAAACTTGATCGAAAAAGTACATCTGGTGGATGCCAATTTTTAGGAGGAAGACTTGTCAGCTGGTCCTCAAGAAAACAAAGTTGTGTATCATTATCTACCGCAGAAGCAGATTACGTGGCCGCAGCCAGCTGCTGTTCCCAAGTCCTTTGGATGAAGACACAATTGCTAGACTACGGGTACAGAATGCTGTGGCTACCAATTTACTGTGACTCTGAAAGTGCCATAGAAATCTCTCATAATCCTATTCAGCACTCCAAGACAAAACATATTGAGTTACGGTATCATTTCATCAAAGATCATATTCTGAAAGGTAATATTGAACTCATCTTTGTTCCTACTCATGAAGAGATTGCTGATGCTTTTACAAAAGCACATGACTCTACAAAACTCAATGTTAGCTACCACAGACCATCCTTGGTCTCCGTTGCAGTTCTAACTGAGAATTACATATGATAGATGGTTTTGGTACCGCAGTCTAGATACCGTAACCATATGTCATACGTATCTCTCATGGGTACTCATGGTCTGTTGTTACTAATTTTTGTTTTTTTTGTTCAAAGTGTTTTCCTCTTAGTTCCTCACTGCTGTCTTTCCTTTGTTCATCCGAAATGACATCTCCAACCGCAATGAAGTTTTCACCCGTAATCTTCGTGATAATTTCTCAACTATTGTTTTCAAGTAAAAAAAAAAACTTTGTGTGCTATTTAATGATCCTTCATTAAATAAAATAAAACATTCTCATTGAAACTGTCATCTTCTCGTTTTTTTATCAGACCTATTTTAGGAATGATGACAAAAAGAACGTATTTCCATCAAACTCATCCTTAATTTGTCCTTTCCTCTCCCAAACACGTCCCATCCGTTACCACTTCCTCTCCCATCACCCCCACGATTACCTGATGTATAAACATGCGTCCGTCTTTACAATAAATGCAAACCCTTTATGGAAATCTCCAAAAATCTTTTCCAACCCGTTTTTAATATCTATGGCTAAGATTCAATCCATAATTCATCGATTCCCCCCCCCCCCCAAAAAAAAAAAAAAAAACCCAATCGTCGTTTTATCCTTTCCTTACCTTTTACCTAGGGTAAAACCTTTTCACCCCTCCTTTATAAACCCATCTTCTTCCCCATCAATCCTTTATGGTTTTTGAATATCGATTGACTCTCTCAACCTTCAAAAACCTCCATAACTCTCAAGAACTCTGTTTTTTCCTTTCTCACAATGGTGAAATCCGGTGCATCCAAGAAGCAATCCAATGCTTCAGGTTCTGAGAATCCAACAGGTTCAGACTCTCCATCAATCGCCTCAAGCAATTTCCGAGTGGTATTTGAAGATCATCCTTCATGCAATGCTCCCATCAAGCTCATGATCAAGTTCCTCAAGCATCATCCTATGTTTGGACCTTTTGATTCATTTATAGATCTCGTACCAATTTCCACTTTGTTCAAATGGGCATTCTAGGTATATCGACCACTCCAAAACCCTCAAGAAGTGCATCTCAATCTCGTGAATGACGCATTGGTCCTTCTGACCAAGGAGAAATTTCTAAGGTCCATCAATCTACTGGTTCATCCGTCGATCAAGTTCTTCTCTCCATCAATAGCGGATATCACTGCATCTCTATACTAGATGGGATACCAGAAAAGAATCAAGGGTACCGGTGAATTCAAGAAAAATCAATTGCCCGCAGTGTGGCAATATGTGTGCCACTTCATCATCCGAAGCCTATCCTGCAGAACCGGAGGAACCGACAATATGGGGCTTAAGCTCCTTGAGTTTGTTTGGAGCTTATTCATAGGGCACGATGTGAATTACGGGCAAATCCTATGGGATGAATTCCTTCAATACATCCCTAAGGACCACTGCAAGGAAAACCCAACAGAACTCACCTTTGCTAGGTTCTGGTGACTGTGCATCCTGGATCTTCATGCCGATGCAGACATCCCCATGGGCAACGACACCAATGTTTTTGCTACAAAAGATCTCAAAAGGTAAAATCCTTCATCCGATCAAACTCTTTTTGGACCAATCTACAGGCTTCCAACCCATATTCTCTCTACTCTTGGTCCTGAGACTACTGATGTCTCAGACCATATTGAGGCTACAGAGGGTATTGCCCCATACCCTTCTACCCCGCCTCTTCCATCTGCAACCATTATCCCTGAGGGTACCGCAGTCCCCTCTGCTACTACTCTATCCTATCTTTCTCAAAGAAGAAAGTTGTTGGCACCCAAAAAGAAACAAAGAACACCATAGAAGGATGCTCCCAAACCAACCGCACCCACCAAGAAACGCAAAACCAAACCAACCACTGTATCAAGAAGTGATTCTGAAGAGGACAGGAAACCAATATCGATCCAGAAGAAAAGAAAAACCACCAATACCTCTAGCCAAATGCGTGACCGGACTGATACCTCAGCCTCTCCACAGGCTAGGGTAGTCCTTGGGATTGCCGCAGCTCCATTCAATACCACCATCGAATACCACTCAAGCTCATCAAGTGAGCCTGTTTCATCATCCTCATCATCTGAACATGGAGACAGCACCCTAGTTATATCTCAAGCAGACAAATCTGGACATCACCCTAAGGTCTCCAAGTTTTCCCGACTGCATTTCTTTTCTCCTGAGGAGTTAGACTCCATCCTCATGAACATATCCCAAACACTTCAAACATCTGACCATCTGCATGGCACTTCTTTCGCTCATTCCATAATGGAGCTGAGGCCAAACGTGACCACGGGTCATGGAGACCAAGGAAGCTCCGGAAATCCTACTCTGCTTCCATCCTTTACAGGTGGTTTAGGAATGGTGAGCACACATGTGCAAGGATCCGTGAACCCAAGGGACAACTTGGTGCGCACTCAAAGAATTTATGGAGACGATTCAAGTGATTCATGGAGTCGGTATTAACCAACTATTGATGCCGAAATCAAGAAATATGCTGCCTTTCGAAGGGCATTCCAAGCCCGAAAGGATCAACAAATCAAATAGCAACAACAGAACGAACGAGAACTTTAGATGATTGTTAAGTATTGGGCTGATGCAATCAACAATGCTTATACTGTATCAGGGATTTTTCATAATCAAGATTGGATGTCTTAGATGGCCGATTCACTCCTCAAAGCTCAAGCAGCATCTGCGGCCCAACATACCTCCCAAGTTCCTCCCACTACGGTTCTTGAAACATCACAAGACGAAGGTCCTAAGATCGCAATCAGCTCAGCTCCTACCTTCGGTCTTGATGATGACGAAGTACAAGAGGTAAACAAACCCTCTCCTTCTGACGACGATCTAATGATGTTCGATGAAGGTGAAGAATCAAGTGGTTCTCACCTCTCCACCTCCAAGCACAAGAAAAAGAAGAAGAACACAGTCACAAGAAAAGAGTTTCTACCTCTCCAGGCCAAAGTCGATCAAATCTTGGTTGCGGTCAAACCAACTCAACCGCAACCAGAGGATGTTCGTGGACCACAATCATTGATAGAAAGGATTGAAAGACTAGAAACAAGAGAATGACTAGCTGCGGAGTGCATCTCTTTAAAAGTCAAAATGGGAATTCGGTCCCTCGACAACAAGCGCAAAGCAGACCACAAAGATTTCATGGAAGCCACTGAAAGTCTTATCTCAGAAGTCACCGCAATCAAAAATGATCTTCAAACTGCTGTAAAAGATCAAGCCTCTTAGTCTCAAAAGTTAATAGATGAAACTCATTCCGCTTATGAATCTACCATCTCGGTTCTTCACTCTACCATCAACCGCCTTCAACGATCTTTAACAACCAACTTTCATGGCCCTGAAATCCTTTAACTCACTAAGGAGATTCATCGCCTGCTGTTCAAATCCTTTTCTCCAACCAATCAACAACTCACAGGCGCTATCAAGGCTCAATTTCAGGAGGCCTTATCCAAAATTGATGGCCTTCGGACATGGCTTGAGGAAGCTCTGGTTTGGACTTCCACAAGAGGGGGAAGTGAAAAAGATCAAGCCCATCAATCTCATCAATCAGATCACGGTCATCAATCTCAGCAATCAATTTCACCACATCAAACCCCCCCCCCCCCATCATCACTGGCAAAGTTCCCTCACCGTAACCATCATCTCACACTGCGCCTCACATTCCGGGGAAACCTGAAACTCCCCCACACTTCAAACATCTTGAGGAACATATGTCATCTCCAAGCACAATAGATTCTCCCACCACCGTTCAAAGGAAGAAAGACTGGAGGGCAGCCAAACTTGGTGAAGACATCTGGAAGCTATGCGGATTTGACACAGTCATGGATGAAACTCTTATCAATTCTTGGGTTAATGCCTACCGAAGACTGCTAGATGAAGATTATGTTCCTCATCTTACATATGCTGAGCCTCCTAATGATGGTTACTGGGATATCCCCATTTCACCCAATGCCAAATACTTCACTGTATTTGAGCCATTTAATCAAAGCCTTCCAGATGCCAAACGATTGCCTATGGAAATTGAGAGACTTTCTCAATTCTATGCAAAGCATGCCTCTTCCTTTGAGCACATATGGTCAAATGATCGACCATCCGCAGCTGTGAACTACAAAGCCAGAAAATTTATGAAGGCAGAGTTTTTCCAAAACACTCTAACCTGAAGGGAACAAGATTATGTCCGGAAACAAGCTGATTTTCCTTCCATGAATCCAGAGGATATTTTCCTCATTGCAAGAGTGTTCCAGGGCAAGGCTGAGAAGTATCCAAAGATGCAGATTTCACTTGATAGAGTTAACAACTCTCTGATGGATAATGTATGCGATTTTGCTAAAATCGATGAAGATATGTATCCCACCATTGCGAAGAAGCATGAATTACCTCCACTTGATCCAACACCGATGCCCTCCGAAGGCTTTGAAGAAAGACCCTTAGGTGCATGCAACTTCCCTGAACTCGGTGTCCTCTTCAAAAGAAAAACTGATAATGTCAAATATTTCATCTCTACCTCTACTATACATCGTCTAACAAAGAAGAAGCTTGACATCTATCGGACCGCAGTTGAAAAGTCAAAATATACCACTCCGGAAGTCAAGTATGAAATTCTAAGGAAGATCACTTGGTTAGAAAGTGTCAGGAAGTTTTGGTGGATCCTAATCAAGCATCTCCGTCTTGATAAGTGATAAAAGTTGAAGAGGTCACTTAGGGGGAAATTGTTAGAACACTGAAAGTGACCCTCTTGAACTTTCTTGGAACCGCAGCCAACTTCTACCGCAATGAAAGCTTCTACCGTAGTCATCCAAAGTCTGAAGACAGCAAGCTTTTGTACTTAGTCTATTTTGTCTTTTCTTTACGCTTTCTATTTTCCAGTATACCTTGCATGCCTACTTCTAGAAGTTATCTTTTATAATGCTTGAGTCTCTATAAATAGAGCTCACTTGTTCTAAATCAAATACGCATCTTCAAGTATCTTTACTACATATCTCAGAAATTCTCTCCTCTCTCACTTCTTACTATCATATCTGATCATAATCTCTCTTCGAAGCAAGTCCTTGTGACTTATTCACTAAGTCTGATCTCACTAACTAATCTTGGTTTGAATGCATTCCAAGTTATGAATCGACTTATGTGTATTCTTGATATAACAATTGTTGTCATTTACATTACTTTACATTCCGCATCTAACTCACTAACTTCTACAATTGCTGTCACTATGGAGGGTATTGCCCCATACCCTTCTACCCTGCCTCTTCCATCCGCAACTATTATCCCTAAGGGTACCGCAGTCCCCTCTGCTACTACTCTATCCTATCTTTCTCACAGAAGAAAGCTATTGGCACCAAAAAAGAAACAAAGAACACCACAGAAGGATTCTCCCAAACCAACCGCAGCCACCAAGAAACGCAAAACCAAACCAACCACTGTATCAAGCAGTGATTCTGAAGAGGACAGGCAACCAATATCGATCCTGAAGACAAGAAAAACCACCAATACCTCTAGCCAAATGCGTGACCGGACTGAAACCTCAGCCTCACCACAAGCTAGGGTAGTCCTTGGGATTGCCGTAGCTCCATTCAATACCACCATCGAATACCACTCAAGCTCATCAAGTGAGCCTGTTTCATCATCCTCATCATCTGAACGTGGAGACAACCCCCCAGTTATATCTCAAGCAGATAAATCTGGACATCGCCCTAAGGTCTCTAGGGCTTCCCGACTACATTTCTTTTCTCCCGAGGAGTTAGACTCCATCCTCATGAACATATCCCAAACACTTCAAACATTTGACCATCCGCATGGCACTTCTTTCGCTCATTCCATAATGGAGCTGAGGCCAAACGTGAACACGGGTCATGGAGACCAAGGAATCTCCGGAAATCCTACTCTGCTTCCATCCTTTACAGGTGGTTTAGGAACGGTGAGCACACATGTGCAAGGATCCGTGAACCCAAGGGACACCTTGGTGCGCACTCAAAGAATTGACGGAGACGATTCAAGTGATTCATGGAGTCGGTATCAACCAACTACTGATGCTAAAATCAAGAAATATGCTGCCTTTTGAAGGGCATTCCAAGCCCGAAAGGATCAACAAATCAAATAGCAACAACAGAACGAACGAGAACTTTAGATGATTGCTAAGTATTGGGCTGATGCAATCAACAATGCTTATACTGTATCAGGGATTTTTCATAATCAAGATTGGATGTCTTAGATGGCCGATTCACTCCTCAAAGCTCAAGCAGCATCTGCGGCCCAACATACCTCCCAAGTTCCTCCCACTACGGTTCTTGAAACATCACAAGACGAAGGTCCTAAGATCGCAATCAGCTCAGCTCCTACCTTCGGTCTTGATGATGACGAAGTACAAGAGGTAAACAAACCCTCTCCTTCTGACGACGATCTAATGATGTTCGATGAAGGTGAAGAATCAAGTGGTTCTCACCTCTCCACCTCCAAGCACAAGAAAAAGAAGAAGAACACAATCACAAGAAAAGAGTTTCTACCTCTCCAGGCCAAAGTCGATCAAATCTTGGTTGCGGTCAAACCAACTCAACCGCAACCAGAGGATGTTCGTGGACCACAATCATTGATAGAAAGGATTGAAAGACTAGAAACAAGAGAATGACTAGCTGCGGAGTGCATCTCTTTAAAAGTCAAAATGGGAATTCGGTCCCTCGACAACAAGCGCAAAGCAGACCACAAAGATTTCATGGAAGCCACTGAACATCTTATCTCAGAAGTCACCGCAATCAAAAATGATCTTCAAACTGCTGTCAAAGATCAAGGCTCTCAGTCTCAAAAGTTAATAGATGAAACTCATTCCGCTTATGAGTCTACCATCTTGGTTCTTCACTCTACCATCAACCGCCTTCAACGATCTTTAACAACCAACTTTCATGGCCCTGAAATCTTTCAACTCACTAAGGAGATTCATCGCCTACTGTTCAAATCCTTTTCTCCAACCAATCAACAACTCACAGACGCTATCAAGGCTCAATTTCAGGAGGCCTTATCCAAAATTGATGGCCTTCGGACATGGCTTGAGGAAGCTCTGGTTTGGACTTCCGCAAGAGGGGGAAGTGAAAAAGATCAAGCCCATCAATCTCATCAATCAGATCACGGTCATCAATCTCAACAATCAATTTCACCACATCAACCCCCCCCCCCCCCCCCCCATCATCACTGGCAAAGTTCCCTCACCGCAACCATCATCTCACACTGCGCCTCACATTCCGGAGAAACCTGAAACTCCCCCACACTTCAAACATCTTGAGGAACATATGTCATCTCCAAGCTCAATAGATTCTCCCACCACCATTCAAAGGAAGAAAGACTGGAGGGCAGCCAAACATGGTGCAGAGATCTGGAGGCTATGTGGATTTGACACAGTCATGGATGAAACTCTTATCAATTCTTGGGTTAATGCCTACCGAAGACTGCTAGATGAAGATTACGTTCCTCATCTTACATATGCTGAGCCTCCTACTGATGGTTACTGGGATATCCCCATTTCACCCAATGCCAAATACTTCACTGTATTTGAGCCATTTGATCAAAGCCTTCCAGATGCCAAACGATTGCCTATGGAATTTGTGAGACTTTCTCAATTCTATGCAAAGCATGCCTCTTCCTTTGAGCACATATAGTCAAATGATCGACCATCTGCAGTTGTGAACTACAGAGCCAGAAAATTTATGAAGGCAAAGTTTTTCGAGTACACTCTGACCTGAAGGGAACAAGATTATGTTCGAAACCAAGCTAATTTTCCTTGCATGAATCCGGAGGAGATTTTCCTCATTGCAAGAGTGTTCCAGGGCAAGGCTGAGAAGTATTCGAAGATGCAGATTTCACTTGATAGAGTCAACAGCTTTCTGATGGATATTGTATGCGATTTTGCTAAAATCGATGCAAATATCTATCCCAGAACTGTGAAGAAGCATGAATTACTTCCACTTGATCCAGCACCGATGCCCTCCAAAGGCTTTGAAGAAAGACCCTTAGGTGCATCCAACTTCCTTGAACTCGGTGTCATCTTCAAAAGAAAAACTGATAATGTCAAATATTTCATCCCTACCTCTGCTATACATCGTCTAACAAAGAAGCAGCTTGACATCTACCGGGCCGCAGTTGAAAAGTATGAAATTCTAAGGAGGATCACTTGGTTAGAAAGTGTCAGGAAGTTTTGGTGGATCCTAATCAAGCATCTCCGTCTTGATAAGTGATAAAAGTTAAAGAGGTCACTTAGGGGGAAATCGTTAGAACGCTGAAAGTGACCCTCTTGAACTTTCCTGGAACCGCAGCCAACTTCTACCGCAATGAAAGCTTCTACCGCAGTCATCCGAAGTCTGAGACAACAAGCTTTTGTACTTAGTCTATTTTGTCTTTTCTTTACGCTTTCTATTTTCCAGTATGCCTTGCATGGCTACTTCTAGAAGTTATCTTTTGTAATGCTTGAGTCTCTATAAATAGAGCTCACTTGTTCTAAGTCAAATACGCATCTTCAAGTATCTTTACTACTTATCTCAGAAATTCTCTCCTCTCTCACTTCTTACTATCATATCTGATCATAATCTCTCTTCGGAGCAAGTCCGTGTGACTTATTCACTAAGTCTGATCTCACTAACTAATCTTGCTTTGAATACGTTCCAAGTTATGAATCGACTTATGTGTATTCTTGATATAACAATTGCTATCATTTACATTACTTTACTTTTCGCATCTAACTCACTAACTTCTAACTATTAATATTATTGTTGAGCTAACAGATCCTTTGAGATTAACTATTCCGCTATATACTTGTTCTAACCTTTTTTGTTCCAGTGTGTCTTAAAGTTTTTCTCTCAACATCTAGGATTCCGACACGTGTCGCCTTCCCTCGCATGAACAGTAGCTGCGTGTCGGATTCTGATTCGACAGAAGGGAGGCCCAATCCGAAGCTCGTAGCTGGACCGAGCCTTGCACCGCCTAGCCTCCGAGCCTTGCAGATGGATCAGTAGACCTCGGTCAATTCAACAACTGCCACCGAGGCCTTCGCACGTGCAGCCACCTGCGGACCCTCGCCTGCGGACCCCACCACCAAGCCGACTTTCGGACCCCTATAAATACAAGGGGTATGCGAGCCTTCTCGGTTACTTTTGGAGTTTTGTCACTTTTATCCCCTAAACCCATATTTCTTTCATCTTAACATCCCCCAAAGCCCCGATATCGATTATAAGCCCCGAAATACTCCACGAAGTACCCGAGAAGCCCGGAAAATTTATCTTTTTGGTTTCAAAGCCCGACCTTTGCAGAGCCCGATTTCTTAATAAAACTCCTGGTTCTATTAGAAACAATCGTTTTAGGAAAAAAATTGTTGCCCGATTATCATCAAATCATGTGAGTGTATATTCACCTTCATCTTACACCTAGATATGAAGTATTTTACATGAAATATGTGCTACGTGTAATTATATTAATTGTTTAACCGAGGTGACTGTTGAATTGACGTTTTATACAAGTTTTAAACTGTATATGTATTCTTATCTACAAAATATGTTGGGTAAGACATGGGTAGATAGTGATGTGTCATAAAATAAAAGTGATGAGAGGCCTCGATGTGATTTGAGATCCAGTCATCTAGCGGAGTTTGGATGACGACCACGGACTTTCTAGATAGTCTAGTGGAACACTGGAAGGCCCGCAACCTGTAGGTGTAATGAAGTAAAGGTGTTCATTCGTTGTACTCCATCCTCCTCATGGTTGCCTTTAGGACATGTATGGCTGAGGAAACCCCTTAGCAGTAGTGTCCATCCCGATGATATTCTTTAGGCTAGGTCCCTTGTGATAAGTGTTTAGGGACGTAAAGTGAGGATAACGGGAATGGGTAATCAGAGTTATTGTTGATTGGTGAACTTAATAAGTTTATTATTATTTTGGGTTGAAAACCCTATATGCTCACCAGGATCCCAAGCCTGACCCACTCAACTTTTTATGTTACAGGTAGTGGACCCCGAGCATAGTCGGAGGATGATGAGAGATTTTTGGATTATAGGCCAGTAGTTGTAAATAATTGTTGAAAGGTTTATAATGTCTTGTTTATGCTTTTGATCTGTATCGGAACATGACATCTTGAGGTTTTGATATGAAATGAAACTATACATTTCTTAAAGAAAGGTTTTGCTAAACTTTTATCATGTTTTTTTTGGGGACCAATTCTGCAACATCTTTTAAAAGGATTTCTCTGATTTTATTTTAAAAAGCATAAATTAAATCGGTCTTTTCTGGACGACAAATTAGGGGATGTCACACAAGGCTTCTAAAGAAGGAGTCCATGGGCTACTTAGCGCTTAAGAAGTCAAATTAGGGGTTCCTTGTTAGATAACCCTAATTGCCTAAGTATATAAGGAGCCCTTAGGCACCAAAAACGTGAAAAACACTTGGATTAGGGTTTCCAGCCAGTTTTGGTGCCTCCCCTCTCTTCTCTTCTTTATCTTGTTGCTTAGTGGTGTTTGTGACTCCATTAGAGGTGCAACACTTGAGGCACTAAGCTTTCTGAAGCTAAGGATTGATTGTTATTGCTATATAACAATCCAATGTCAGATCTAAGCCCTATTTTATGTTAATATGATTAATTGTATGGTAGATCTAGGGTTTATAGCTTTGTATTCAATTACATGTTCATCAGACAAACTAGATCCAAAAGCTATTAGGGTTTGCATGTACACCATAGGATTGATGTATTGCTCAAAACCCAACAGTGGTATCAGAGCCAAGGCTATTTGTTTGATGTATTTGATGCTATAATGGATTATTCTTGCTTAAAAATTGAAAATTAGGGTTTCTGGGGGTTGGACTCGCCGAGTCCATGGTTGAACTCGCCGAGTCCAAGGTGAACGCGACGAGTCCATGCTTGACTCGATGAGTCAGCTGGTCAGAAAGAAGTAATTTCGGGATATTGTGCATCTTTGGCTGTGTGATAGTAACCAAAATGTTTTTTATTGATAAAAATCAGATTTTTATGATATTGGGTGATTATCCTTGCCAAAAATAAATGATAACTTCATATTAATTAAATAATTATTTCCTTATATGATTAAATTTAATTATTTGAATTATTTGGTGAATTATCTAGCAAGAAATTGGACTAGGTCAAAATTAGATAACCACCAATTAGTTGTTAATTGCCTTATTAGTAAAAGTCAGTCTTACCGTTAGTAAGCCTCATTCACGAAGCTGGTCTATAAGGGGTGTTTAAGGAAATTGCCTATAAAATGGAGATTGAATTAGTATCCACTCTTAACCACCGCACTCTTGACTAGTGGAGGCTCATTAGCCGAACGGGTAGGATAGGATAGAAACCTTCCATTATAAGTATAATGAAGTGAAAAGTAACTAAATGCTTTTACAAATTCCCAAATCATAGTTACTCTAGGAAAAATGTGAATTTGTATCCTAATCCATGGAATTACACTTCGTACCCTTTTCAAACGTTAGTGGAGCATGTGTGGTTAACCGACACACTAATTTGGGGATGAAATTGGTAGCGAAGGGTGGCTCGATGTTTATAATAGATCAATGGAGCGTGTGTGGCTAACCGGCAAATTGATTAGGTGATAGTAGCATTGGGTGCACCACGTGATTCGTATGGTTATTCACACCTTTTTGTGATCCTCGACATCCTAGTCACAAATATGTTGGAATAGTGTCTAAGGCTACAACTATATTAGGCAAGTATTTGACCTGGTTGTGCATGGTCCTTTTGGGTTGCCTTCACCATAGCAACTTGATAGGATGATTTATTAAGAGAGAGTAAATATTATTATTATATTATGAGAATAATATAAAGAATAATATATTGTTATTTGATTAATATAAGTCATAGAATTAATTGGAATTAATTTGGTGACTTAAAGAGATTAATTAAATAAGAGGGTATAATCTGTCAATTGTTTGATAGTTAAACTTTAGACTGTAAATCCATATAGATATGGATTGGACGGATTCTAGAAGCCAAGGATTGCTTCAAATCGTCCAAGAGTTATCTAAGGAATGGATTTGGATAGTCTTAAGAGAAGATTATCCAATTAGGGTTTAGGTTGTAACCCTTAAGGAGTCTACAAGTATAAATAGACCCTATGGCTAAGGGAAATCGGAACCTAACCAAAAGTAGAGAAGCCCTGGCCGATTTCCTCCCCTCTCCTCTCTCCCAAATCACCCTCCTTGCTATTTGGTGTTTGTAAGCCATTAGAGGAATGACAATTGTGACTCTAGAAGCTCCAAGACAACAAGATCAACAAGGAATTCAAAGGTATGATTCTAGATCTGTTTTATCATTGTTCTTATTCCTAAATAGTCATTAGAAGTCTTGGATTCAAAGCATGTTTAATTAGAAAGCCTAGATCCAAGCATTAGGGTTTTGCATGCGCACATAGAAAAGTTCTTATGGCTAAAACCCATCAGTGGTATCAGAGCCTAGCTTGGTTTTCATTAAATTGTTGCTTGTTTGTTTGAAACTAAACTGCAAAATTCGATTTTTGTGTTTCTGAGTCATGGACTCGGCGAGTTCCATAGTGGACTCGGCGAGTTGGCATGACTCGGCGAGTTCCTTGGTGCGCTCGGCGAGTCCAAGCGTCAGGAATGGCCAGATTCGGGATTTCTTCATGATTATCTTATGGAAACTTACCTTAATCATATTAGATCAACCCTAATCCGATTTTTTGATATATATGACTATTATCTTGATCTAATTAAAGATATTTATCAACTAATAAAATATTTAATTTCCTTATATGATAATTAATTAATTATTTTGATTATTTTGGTAATTATCTTGAAAGAAATCTTGAATAAATCAAATATAGATAATTAGGAAATTAATTGTTAATTGAAATTATTTGTTATTTGATCCTCCATGTTTTAAATGTTTAAAACTTGTCCTCAAGTTTGAAATTTATATTTTGTGATTAAAAGTTTTAATTTAGACAATTTAAATTTCAAACCCTAGATTTTAGAAGGTTTAAAATACAACCCTATACTAATATAATATTACAAGAATAATATATATATATATATATATATATATATATATATATATATATATATATATATATGTATAACTAAATGCTAGTCTTACCGTTAGTAGGCCTCATTCACGAAGCCGATCTATAAGGTGGGTATAAGGTTGCGACCTATAAAATGTCGCTTAATGGGTGTACACTCACACCCACCGCTTGCTTGATCGGTGGAGGGTCGTTAGCCGAACGGGTAGGATAGGGCAACCTCATCCTCTCATTAAAAGTATAATAAGTAATACAAAGTAACTACACATTTTTTAAAAATTCCCAATATTAGTTACTTTAGGAAAAGTGAATTGATGCTATCCCATGAAATTACACTTTGCACCCTTGCTAAGAAGTTAGTGGAGCGTGTGTGGTTTACTGGCACACTAATTGGTTCTAAGCAAAGGTGGCAAAGGGTGATTCATTGTTTATCATAGTTCGATGGAGCGTGTGTGGTTTACCGGCACATCGAATAGGTGATTGTTACAATGAAGGCACCATGTGAATTTGCATGGTAATTCACACCCGCTTTGTGATCCTCGGTATCCCAGTCACAAACAAGAGGGGCATATTGAGATTTAAACATGCCATTGAATAGTTTCAATGAATCTCATCCGAAACTAGGAATTCTCAAAACATTTAGGACTAATAGTTAAGTTTTGTGGTGGAGAATTAGTGAATCGTCATTCACTTACCTTCAATTTATTTGCATGTTAGATTACGGCATCCCTTTTCTAGTATGTGAATGTTATTGTTGGATCCTAGCCCTAATTTTTCTTATTGGGTGATAATTAGGGATTCTTTTTCTAATCTATCTTTGTCCTTTCTATTTGTAGATGTCGAACGCAAACAACGCTGCTGCTAGTTCTTTCACGTTGATGAGCCTTTGCCAAAAGTTCACCTTCGATGGAACGAACTTTAGCGAATGGATAAGATACATTCGTACCATTGCTCGCTATGAGGATAAGGAGTATGTCCTCGATGAGAAGCTCGAGAAGATCAACCCTGAAATCGCTACTCCGGCTGAAATTACCGCTTTTGAAACTCATGAGCGAGATGCAACGAAGGTACATTGCATCATGATAGCCACCATGAACTCCGAATTCCAAAAGTCCTATGAGGACATGTACCCGTACGAGATGCATCAAGACTTATTGGAGAGATACCACCAGAACGCGAGACAAGAGCGTTATGAGATTTACACTAACATGATTTCCGCTAAGATGGGTCATGGAGAGTCTCTTACCGTGCACCTGCAGAAGATGCAAAGGTATGTCGACCGCCTTCGCAAGTTAAATGTTGACTTTGGGGAAGACTTGGCGATCGACATGGTGCTTCACTCTTTGCCTCCGATGTACAATCAATTTAGGATGACCTACCACATGAACAAAGAAGAGGTCACCCTAAGCAAACTCCAAGGTCTATTGAGAGTCGCTGAGAGCAACTTCAAAGACAAGTCTATTGCACCAACTCCCAATCCACCTGCTGATCCTGTCTTGGCTATTGGTCAAGGAAAGGGAAAGAAGAGGAAGGCTTCGTCCAAGAACTATTGCAAGGTTAAAGCCTGAGATGGTGCCTCTTCTAGTGGGACCAAAGTTGATCCCGCTAAGCCCTGCCCTAACCCAAAGGAGGCAGAGTGCCTCCACTGCCACAAGATAGGACATTGGAAGAGAAGCTGCCTAGAGTACCTGCAAGCCATCAAGGAAGGAAAGATCAAGCCATCTTTCGCAGGTATATACACAATTAAATCTAATGATTCTAATCATGCTATTTCTTGGGTTCTTTATACCGGTTGTGGTTATCACATTTGTTCTAACGTGCAGGGACTAAGAAGAAGTAGGGATGTAGAGCAAGAAAGGATCAATCTAATCATGGGGAACAGAAGATCGTCGCCTGTGACCAAGATTGGAGTGTATTCTTTAGTTCTTAGGAATAATTTGTGTTTAGATTTGAACAACTGTTGCTATTCGCCAGAAATGGCTAGAAACATCATTTCATTTCATGGTTTATATAGACAAGGTTTTAGATTTTCTTTTAATAATGAGAATGGTTCTATTTTGGATTATCTAAATGGTGTCTTTTACTTTGAAGCTATACCATGTAATGGAATTTATGAAACTGTTATGATTGTTGATAACTTAGGAAACGATGTTTTGAATATAGATTCTTTCACTAGTATGGATAAAGCATCCTTGTGGCATTATCGTCTTGGACATGTCAACAAGAAACGTATAGCCCAACTCCAAAAGGATGGAGTGTTGGAGTCATTCGACCTTAGGGAAGATGACACGTGCGAGTCTTGTTTACTTGGAAAGATGACTAAGTCACCCTTCAGAAGTACGTGTGAAAGGGGTGAGGGTCTATTGGACTTAATACATACCGATGTATATGGACCGTTTAGATCAACCACGAAGGATGGGAACCGCTTCTACGTGACTCTTACCGATGATTATAGTAGATATGGGTATATCTATTTAATCAAGCAAAAGTCAGAAACCTTTGAAAAGTTTAAAGAGTTCAAGAATGAAGTGGAGAATCAATTGGGCAGGAAAATCAAGATGCTTCGATCCGATCGAGGAGGAGAGTACCAAAGTCTTGAATTTCACGATTATCTCAAGGAGTGTGGAATAGTTTCGCAATTGACGCCTCCTAGGACACCGCAGTTGAATGGTGTAGCAGAAAGGCATAACCGAACCTTATTGAATATGGTTCGCTCTATGATGAGTCGTGCTTCACTACCTATCTCTTTTTGGGGGTATGCCTTAGAGACTTCCGCTCATATCCTTAACCGAGTCCCTACTAAGAAGGTTTCCAAAACACCTCACGAGATGTGGACAGGGAAAGCTCCCTCGTTGGCACATATCAAGGTTTGGGGTTGCGAGGCTTTTGTATGACGAGATACTCACGACAAGCTCGAACCCCGAAGTGAGGGATGTATTTTCATCGGCTACCCGCATACATCCTTTGGATATCTCTTCTATAGACCGAAGGACAATGTTGTCTTCGTTGCGAGGAGAGGAGTTTTCCGAGAGCGAGAACTCATAGGCCAAGGAGACAGTGGGAGGAAAATCAAGCTTGAAGAGATTCAAGAGTCGATAGATGAAGGAACCTCTACCGCTGGCACTCAACCCGAGGAGGAAACTCTGGTGGAACCGATTGACGAGTCCTTACCTCTTAGACGTTCCGATAGAGTTAGAGTTCATCCCCAGTTTTATGGTTTTCATATTACTACCAAAGGGGACACGTATATTAGTGATGGTGCACTAATAAATCTTGATGAACCTAACAGCTATAAGGAAGCCATGGCAGGCCCGGAGTCTGTGAAATGGAAAGAGGCAATGGATAGCGAGATCCAATCCATGTATGAAAACCAAGTTTGGAATTTGGTTGATTATGTGCCCGGACGTAAGACCGTTGGGTACAAATGGATCTTCAAGAAGAAGACCGACGTGGATGGAAACGTACACACATATAAAGCGCGATTGGTTGCGAAGGGCTTTACTCAAGCTCCCGGAGTTGACTATGATGAGACCTTCTCACCAGTTGCGAAGATTAAATCTATTAGAGTGATGCTAGCGATTGCCGCATTTCATGATTATGAGATTTGGCAAATGGATGTCAAGACCGCTTTCCTTAACGGAAAGTTGGCTGAGGATGTTTACATGGCTCAGCCAGAGGGGTTTGTGGATCCGAAGCATCCAAATAGAGTGTGTAAGATTGAGAAGTCCATTTATGGACTTAAGCAAGCGTCTCGCAAATGGAATCTTTGCTTCGATGAGAAAGTCAAAGAGTTTGGATTTGTACGAAGCGAAGACGAATCATGTGTATATGTCAAAGCCAGTGGGAGTATAGTGAGCTTCCTCGTTCTATATGTCGACGACATATTACTCATAGGAAACGACATCCCGACTCTGCAGAAGGTTAAGTCCTGGCTCGGGAAGTGCTTCGCTATGAAGGACCTCGGGGAGGCTTCTTACATTTTGGGAATAAGGATAGTAAGAGAAAGAAGTAAGATACTAATTGGACTTAGTCAGAATACTTACTTAGAGAAGGTACTAAAACGTTTTAGTATGGAGAACTCGAAGAAGGGAGAATTACCGATACAAAGTAATGCCAAGTTGAGTAAGACTCAAAGTCCGAGTACCGAAGCTGATATAGCAGAAATGAGCCGAGTACCATACGCTTCCGCAGTTGGCTCAATCATGTACGCTATGACTTGTACTCGCCCTGATGTAGCCTTCGCTTTGAGCATGGTTAGCAGATATCAAGGGAATCCTGGAAGATCACATTGGATTGCGTTGAAGAATATCCTTAAGTACCTTCGGAGGACGAAGGAATGGTTCTTAGTCCTCGGAGGGAGTGATGACTTGAAGGTGCGAGGGTATAGTGACACCAGTTTTCAGACCGACAGGGACAACTACCGTTCGCAGTCGGGCTGGGTCTTTACCCTGAATGGAGGAGCAGTGACTTGGAAAAGTTCCAAGCAGGATCGAGAAACCTAAATGCTTGACTAACCATTCCATAGGATTGTCAGCATGATATCTAACAGGGGACTGTACGATCCCTTATCTAAAGGACAAGATTGATTAGATCAGAATTTGACAGCGTCTTTGAGAGCTATGATTGCAAACCGAATTGTACTTGTGCATATAGTTACTAGAGTTATCCAAGTGGGAGACTGTTGGAATAGTGTCTAAGGCTACAGCTATATTAGGCAAGTATTTGACCCGGTTGTGCATGGTCCTTTTGGGTTGCCTTCACCATAGCAACTTGATAGGATGATTTATTAAGAGAGAGTAAATATTATTATTATTATATTATGAGAATAATATATTGTTATTTGATTAATATAAGTCATAGAATTAATTGGAATTAATTTGGTGACTTAAAGAGATTAATTAAATAAGAGGGTATAAACTGTCAATTGTTTGATAGTTAAACTTTAGACTGTAAATCCATATAGATATGGATTGGACGGATTCTAGAAGCCAAGGATTGCTTCAAATCGTCCAAGAGTTATCTAAGGAATGGATTTGGATAGTCTTAAGAGAAGATTATCCAATTAGGGTTTAGGTTGTAACCCTTAAGGAGTCTACAAGTATAAATAGACCCTATGGCTAAGGGAAATCGGAACCTAACCAAAAGTAGAGAAGCCCTGGCCGATTTCCTCCCCTCTCCTCTCTCCCAAATCATCCTCCTTGCTATTTGGTGTTTGTAAGCCATTAGAGGAGTGACAATTGTGACTCTAGAAGCTCCAAGACAACAAGATCAACAAGGAATTCAAAGGTATGATTCTAGATCTGTTTTATCATTGTTCTTATTCCTAAATAGTCATTAGAAGTCTTGGATTCAAAGCATGTTTAATTAGAAAGCCTAGATCCAAGCATTAGGGTTTTGCATGCGCACATAGGAAAGTTCTTATGGCTAAAACCCATCAAAATAGTAGGGCATAATCGAGATTAAACATGCCACTGAAAAGTTTAATGAATCTCAAAAGATCTAGGAGTTTCAATTCATTTAAAACTTAAACGTCCTTTTCGTTTTTCATGGTTGAAATTGGTAAATCGTTATTTACCTACCTTCAAATATTCTGTGACTAGATTACGGCATCCCTCTTCTAGGTTGTAGAGTATTGTGTTGGATCCTAGCCTTGATGTTTCATTTGGGTGTTACGTCAAGAATTCTAATCAACTTCACTTGAATTTTCTCCCGTTTTGTAGATGTCTAGTTCTGACAATCATGGTCTTCCCAAATCCCATGGAACAAGCTTTCCAAATGAAGATGATGTTCCACGATATGATCGATGATCAAGAGATCATGCTTCACTTCCTCCACCTCCTCCAATTGTTCTCCCTAACCCACAAGTTCGAAGGCTTGAAAAGTTGAAGCTTACTCGAGCCCTATTGGAAATTAAGCAGGAAGATGGAAAGTCTGTGTGAGCACACGTCTTAGAGATGAAGTCACACATTGATAGGTTAAGGATGTTCGGTGTCGATATCTCAGAAGTATTGGCTTTTGACTGGGTTCTTCAGTCACTTCCTGAATCATATTGTGAGTTCGTTAGAGAGTACTATATGATGGACCATGACATGACCCTCATTGATCTCACCCATTTGCTTATAGCTGCAGAATCATCAATGATTTGGCGTGTTGGTCAAGCAAATTTGTCTGTTGAATCAAACTCCCAAACTTCAATAGACATTGAAAATGATGACATTGGAGATCCAGAAAAGGTAAACTCTGAGATAGTTCCTTGTGTCATTCCAAAGGAGTCCATTTGCTTTTGTTTCCAAGAGAAGGGGCATTGGAGACGAAGCTGCCCTATTTACCTGAGAGATCTAAGAGATGGGAGAGTCAAGACGTATGGCTCTATCTCAGGTAAAATCCATTATCTAACTCTTTAAAGTTCCTATTCTAGATTCTGAATACATTATGTGATAAGATTACATTTTGATGTTTTGCAGGATCGAAGAAAAGAGAGGAAGCTTAAGGGAAGAAGTGAGTTGAATCTAATCGTGAAGAAATGGATTTCTATCGCATTGCTTGCAGATTAGATTCTTGAGCTACTACTTGGAGTTAGAATAGATTGTTAAGAAATATGTAATAACATAGTTTTTCAATTGAATTGCATTGTAAGGACAAAAATTTTCCGCAATAAAAAATAAATTTTGTTTTTATCTTATTTATTTATCCTTGCAAAGGCATGTATGAAAAATTGATGCTTGAAGGTTTCTATTATTAGCAATAATGGATTTGATTCTTAATTATGTTATTTATGGAAATGTCGAAAATTGTCCAAGTAGGGGGAGTTTCTCATCGCCCAAGTTTCAATTGGATAGAAACTTGGAATTATACAACTTGGTTGTATGATGAATGAGAAACTTTATAATTGGAAATTGAAGACTAATTCATTGACAGATAGTCAAGTGAAGGACTAAGAGATCGAGTTCGCAATGTTGTGCATCAATCAAGTCCACCACAAGAGTGATAAAGATATTCATCATGATTTACTAAAGTTTAGTAAATATGATTATACTTATAAGATTAAGTGTAATTCTGAGTTGATTGGAAAGGTTTCAATAAATAGCAGAACGAATAAAAAGAATCAAGTAGGCAGAAAGATAAAAGTTTCTCTATTCTATGAAGAAAAGAGAGTACCTTTTATTGTGTTTTATGATAAAGTCTTAATGATTAAGAACCATATCTCAATTGGTCCTCTAAGTAAGTCTTAGTACATTTGTATGTCTAAGAAGAGGAATTAGGAATTGTGGAAATGGTTAAATCAAGAAATCAATCATACTTCGTTCCAATATTGAATCTTAGAGTTATATTCCGAGCTTGTGAATTGAGTGACAAGTCTTAAGAAGGTTTATAACACTCAACAAATGTGGAATTTGGAAAAAGTTTTCTTATTCTTGCACATTTGAAATTGGTAAGTTGTGTTGTCTTGGATAAAACAAAGACCAACTAGGACCAATTATACGGAGTGTTTTGTCTTGATGAGAACTGCACTAACTCTTGAATATTTGTTTTGTCTAGGAAAGTTTCCTTATAAAAGAATCATATATGTCAAGAGGTCAGTGGGAGTTTTAATGATCTTGGAAAATTTCAAGAACAAATCAAGAATAAACCTTATCGATCATCACTAGCACACGACTTGAGGTTTACAACCTATCGTGTTGACATTATTTTGTTTATGTGCCATTCAATTGAGTTATTTATGCATGTGAGTTCTATGAGTTATCATTTGAATGCATAAAGGCAAAGCAGCTTGATCGATGGAAAGTACATTGATATGTAAGGATAAGTTGCTAAACTACTTGGAAGACATGGTGGGCACTCGTGTTACCATAAGGCTAGAAGTCAATAAAGTTCAATCCATATGAGTTTGGATTTGTCGCAAACTTCATTTTGGCAAATTCACATGGATAGGAACTCATACACCATAAAATCTAAGTGTCATAAGATTCCTGCCTTCATGAAAATGACTGTGAGGAAATGCTTTCACTAAGACATATTTTAAGAAGATAGCAATTGTGAAAACTGTATTCTAAAATTCGATTATGGTTACGTCATCCCTTACCATAGTTCGAATTGTGAGATTTGGCAATTAGTCTAACATTTGGGACTTATTGATATAAGTTCTGAATTGTTTAGACACACATATGAGCTATCTAAGGCAAAGGTGTATTAGTTTAAGAAGCTTAGATAAAGGCTTATCGAAGCATCTGGCATTAGAAATATGAACTTCAGAAATTCAATAGGCATTGTTTTCTGGAAGCTCAGTTGTTTTCTGAATACATGTCAAAGCTAGTGGGAGCATAAGTGTTATGCTTATATAATCATCATGATAGTAGGAGCATAAGTGTTATGTTTGTATGATTATTATGGCAAGTATTGCAAGTTAGCAATATTAATTATAGAAAACAAAGATTCACTTTGCAAAGTCGCAAGGGTTGAGAAGTTGTTTTGCTATAATTAAGGGAGAGAATATTATGCTTCGTTTCAAAATCTAAAGCTTAGATTGAGAAATTTTAATAAATTTAGTCAAAGAATACATAGTGTGTTCTTAAATTTCGATTATGATTATGGCATCCCTCTTCATAGTTTGAATTGTGAGAACGTGACACATAAAATATTATAGCTGAAGATTGATAAAGTATCATATCTTTATGTAAGACATTATGCATCGTGTCCCATACGCTTCAGGTATAGGATCGATTGCAAATTCTATAATATTTGACCATTCTAAAATTTTCCAAATGACTAGCGCATTAAGAGGGAAAAAAGACTAGAATCAGTTTTGACTAAAATAATTAAACAACTATCAAAGGACGATCCAAAGTTCGCTAAGGATTGGTCGCTTGTGAGTAGTTGGAAGTATGGTATTGGATGGACCATATCGACATTATTATGAATAGATAAGATTCTCTTAAGAATGAGTTGTCATATGGAAAATATGGAAATGTTTCCATATTGGGAGTTGGATATTGAGAGTCTATGTCTAGATTAGAAACTTTTATGCAAGAAGGATGTTCAAAGGAATATACTTTGAATGTGAGACTTCACGTCTATGGAATTGTCTTGTAACAATATCCGATAGAGTACTTTGTAATTTCATTGACCAAGTCTTGGTGAGTTTTGTGCTATGACTTTGCGAAAGGATCATTGCATAAAATGATAGAATCTAGCATATTCTAGTAGTGGCAAGAACCTTGTGTTCTAACACTAATGATGAGGATTGGGAATTGTGAAATGAGCATCATTGGAAAGGTTTTCAATTGATCTATTTCACAAAGTAAGGACCATAGGAAACATAGTGTGCATGCTTTGTGCATAGGACAACTATTGTTGTTATTTGAGTAATAAGTTGATTTTCTGAAACAGTAAACAATGAATAATGAGTAATCAATATGGTGTTTAAAGAAAAGTGTTTTATTTACTCCCACAAGTTTGGGGCTATATAGGATTAAGTATTATTGTTGTGTTTCAGTTTCCATGTTTTGACTTCCAGAATAACTGGGTTATTCAAACCTCCACAGTCGGTCATACGTTGGAAGTAAGTATGAAGGAAGACTGTCATGAAGAGTCTGTAGATTGTCTGAAGAGTTTAGACATAGCACAAGTTTGCTACAGGGTTCACGAGTGCTTTGATAAGATTAGAGTATTGGATTAAACCCATGCTCACTTGGATCACTTCATGGATTTATCACGAGTGAATAGTGAGACGATAATATTGTATATTCTTGAAACCGAGACGTGTGGGTTGTTATTTGTTGGTCGGTTGAACATTGATAATAAGTAAATGCACCAGTAACTTGGTGTTACAAAACTTATTTTTGTGTGTGTGATTCGATTAGAGAATGAAAGCAAGCATATGAGTCAAAGTTTATCCATTCCTTTTACCCAAACTGGGATAAAAGCGATATTTGTGGGCCCCTCGATGATTTAGTGATGACCCTAAGCGCTTGGCCAAGCCGAGACAAAGTTGATGTGTTCAATTGAAGTCTGTTGTCAGTCTTCATAAATTGGAAGTCGGGAAACAGTATAGAGAGAATGATCAAAATTCATGTCTTGTGTCTATACGATATCTTGAGAATGGAGGAATATATGATCCCTTATCTAAAGGAAACACTATCTAATAAGATCGGAGTTGACAGCGGCTTTTGAAAGCTACGATTGCTGATCAAGTTCTTAAGTCATACGGAAAATAGTTATTAGACTTATCCAAGTGGGAGACTGTTGGATTGGTGTCTAAGTCTATAATTATTTTGGTATATACTTGACCCGATTATAAGCATAGTCCTTTTGGGTTGCCTTCACCATAGCAATATGTAGGATGAATTAAGGAGAGAAAGGATTAATTATGATTTATTAATATATTATAAGAATAATATATTAAAGGAGAAATCATAATGCTTAATTAATATTAGTCAAGAATTAATTAAGAATTAATTTTGTGGCTAAAAGAGATTAATTAAACTTACAGGACTTATTGTGTAATTATAAGATAATTACATAGATGGGCTTATGGACTCCATAGAAGGTGGAGTGGACGAATTCTATGGGGGAAACCCATTAAAAGTCGTCCAAGGCTTCTAAAGAAGGAGTCCATGGGCTGCTTAGGGCTTAAGCAATCAAATTAGGGTTTCCTTGTTAGATAACACTAATTGCCTAAGTAGATAAGGAGCCCTTAGGCACCAAAAACGTGAAAAAAACATGGATTAGGGTTTCCAGCCGTTTTTGGTGCCTCCCCTCTCTTCTCTTCTTCATCTTGTTGCTTATGGTGTTTGTGACTCCATTAGAGGTGCAACACTTAAGGCACTAAGCTTTCTAAAGCTAAGGATTGATTGTTATTGCTATATAACAATCAAAGGTCAGATCTAAACCCAATTTTATGTTAATATGATTAATTGTATGCTAGATCTAGGGTTTATAGCTTTGGATATTCAATTGCATGTTCATTAGACAAACTAGATCCAAAAGCTATTAGGGTTTGCATGTACACCATAGGATTGATGTATTTCTCAAAACCCAACAGCAGGGTCAATAATCCACAGCTATCATAGTTAAAGGAAGACACCTGACCCACAATGTGCTTGCTCTTCCAGTTCTTTTCCTTCATAGCCTCTACTTATGCCTAACAGATCTGCTCTAGCAAGGGAGTAATCATTTTCATCCTCAACCATATATCTCGAATCGAAGCCACGACCACCTTGCGGCTGAGAGCATCGGCCACCACATTGGTTTTCCCTGGGTGATAGAGAATCTCACAATCGTAGTCTTTCACCACGTCCAACCAACGACGCTGCCTCATGTTCAGATTCAGCTGGTACATCAGATACCTCGGGCTCTTGTGGTCCGTGTAAATGGTACAACGAACCGCATAGAGGTAGTGTCACCAAATCTCGAGGGAGAAAACCACAACCCCGAGATCCAAATCTTGTGTTCGGTAATTCGCTTCATGAGGCTTCAACTGCTGCAAAGCGTATGCTATCATGCGACCCCGTTGCATCAACACTACACCCATACCCGTGATCGAAGCATCATAGTAAACCACGAAATCATTGACACACTCTGGTAAGGTCAGAATCAGTGCCCCACACAAACACTGTCTGAGAGTCTCGAAAGTTGCCTGCTACTCAGGCCCCCAGCAAAATGTCACCAACTTCTTGGTCAGTTGGGTCAATGGAACAACAATCCTGGAAAAATCCTAGATGAATCTCCGATAATAACCTGCCAGACCAAGAACACTTCAGATCTCAGATGGAGACCTCGGAACCTCCCATTGCATCATGACCTCTACCTTGGCCGGATCGACTAGAATACCCTTCTGGTTGACAAGGTGCCCCAGAACTGCACCTCTTGCAACCAGCACTCACACTTGCAGAACTTTGCGAAAAGTCTCTCCCTCCTCAATGTCCCCATCACC
This sequence comes from Lactuca sativa, assembly GCF_002870075.4. NCBI lineage: Eukaryota > Viridiplantae > Streptophyta > Magnoliopsida > Asterales > Asteraceae > Lactuca > Lactuca sativa. The sequence goes on along the minus strand of NC_056627.2, from coordinate 159,579,766 downwards.
TCCCTCAGGTGCTCCTCATGTTGCTCCTGAGTCTTGGAATAAACCAAGATATCATCGATAAAGACAATCACACACCAGTCCAACATCAGTCTGCACATGCGGTTCATGAGATCCATGAACGCGACATGAGCATTGGCGAGCCTAAACGGCATCACCACAAACTCATAATGACCACAACGAGTCCAAAAGGCTATCTTTTGCACATCGTAGTCCTTGACTCACATCTAGTGATAAACCGATTATAGATCAATCTTGGAGAACTAACATGCACCCTGTAACTAGTCAAATAGGTTGTCAATCCTTAGAAGGGGATAATGGTTCTTCACCATTATCTTATTCAACTCCCGGTGATCTAGACACATCCGATGTGACCTGTCCTTCTTCTTCACAAACAGGATCGGGGCTCTCCATGGCGAACTTCTCAACCTGATAAATCCCTTGTCTAACAGCTCTTGCAGCTATGTAGACAACTCCTACATCTCGGGAGGAGCCAACCTATATGGTGCCTTGGCTATCGGAGCCGCACTAGGAACTAGGTCAATCTTCAACTCTACCTGCTTCTCCGGAGGTACCCCAGGCAAATCCTATGGGAACACATCCGTGTACTCTCGTACAATCGGTACATCATGCACAGTCGCATTACCCTTATCTCGGGTATCCATGACATAGGCGACATAGCCTGCGCAACCATGCTATAAGTAGCGTCTCGCCCTCGCTGTTGAACACAAGGTTGATCCACACTGCGGCCTCTCACCCTGAATCACCAACCCTCCCCCACTTAGGGTCCTAACTCGCACTAGCTGCTACTCACAGTCGATCATTGCCCCATTGGGGCTCAACCAGTCCATACTTACGATAACCTTATTCCCTCATAGGGGAATAGGGACTAAATGCACTGAATATTGCTCATCGAACAACTACAGTGTACATCCCTGGTGAACCCTTACAACTTGAATGGTCCTGTTATCCGTAATCTCTACATCAAGGGGACAGTCCAGCTCCCTAGAGCTCCAACAAATCGACTGCTAAGCACGAGCGAAACAAAAGATCGTGTAGCCCCCGAATCGAATAATACCAGAGAAGATATACCATTCACTAAGAATGATCCTATAACGAAACACATATACATAAGCAACAAATCACTATAAATACAGAGATGAGGAGAAAATACATACCTGTCACAACATCGGGAGCTGCACGTGCCTCCTCTACTGTCAGCTAGAAGGCCCTACACTTCACCACAGGCGCCTCCATCTGGCCCTGACGGCCATCAGTAATACTCAATGTAGCAGGAGTGGGTGCCGCCACCTGTCCTACTACTGCTAGACTCGGGAATTGGGACCTCTTGTATCCCCTCTGATTGCACTGGAAGCAAATCAAATCAGATATTGTGGTGGTGGTGGCAGCAGTACAATCCTTGTTGACATGACCAGTTCAGTCGCACTTAAAGTAGGCCGAAGTACCCGCCCTGCACATCCACTCGTGCATCTTGCCACATCGGCTGTGGCCCTGATGGCTCCTTGATCTTTGATCCGATACCTTGGGATTTTTTCCCGAACTCCCTATCTGTACCCCATCTGGTTTTCCCTTCCTCTCCATCTCTAAATATGCCTCCTTTTCCCGAGCTCTCGCTATCATATCCTCCAGCTTCTTGCAGCTGGATAGGCTCACAAACTGTCGAATGTCGCTCTTCAACATCTCATGGTACTAGGAATTTTTCATCTCCTCGTCCACCACATACTGCAGAACAAGAAGGGCCCTCTCCCTAAACATGGTGGTGATCCCGTCCACCGTCTTAGTAGTCTGTTGGAGGTCTTGGAACTCCTGTACCAGCTGCTGCACCTCAATCATATGTGCAAACTCGGTACTGAACCTGGTTGAGAAATCACTCCAGTTCATCGCATAAATAGAGGCATCATCTCCAATAGCTCGTCCAACATCCTCCCACCAATCCCGCGCGCTATCCTTCAGGAGGCAGGAAGCAAGTCGGACCTTGTCCCCCTTGGAACACTGGTTCGTGCGAAATGCATTGGCAACATCTTCCAACCACCTAGAGTTAGCAATGAGGTCCCTGGCCCCGTGGTAGTCTGGAGCTCCACAAGCTCGGAACTCCCAGAATTTCAACGTGCGCCCTCCCCCATCCTAGTTGCCATCTCTATGCGGAATGCACCCAGCTGCTCATCAAGTATCTCCAAGATGCCCTCTTTGACCGTACCGAAGATTAAAGGAGTCTGGTCAATGATACCGCGTGCGATCTCAGATGAAATAAACTCCCTCATCTGATGATCGAGTTGCTCGACTCCTGAGCCTGAGCCTGATCCCTCACCGGCGCCAGAACTGCCAACTGGTCTAGTGTGTAGCATCACCATACTTAAAATACACCATAAAAATCACGAAAATACTCATCATAACTTGAGGGATCTCACACACTACACGTTCCCTGGGTTCATCTCAGACTTCCTTGATTCGAGTATAGATCCTCTGCTTTCAGTAGTACGGGCCCATACTAACTTCCACATATATCCGTACTTTCCTCAACAACTGCCTCGACTCCACCAAGTCCCTTTTACTACTACTGCTATCCACGCTAATCGCATCCTAGGCTTGCCCTAGGGTAATCTCCAACCCAATCTCCTCCATCAACTGCATATGGAGTCCCTACTACCTTTCCCTAACTACCTTGCAAATACCATCACGTATTACTAAGTGCAGATAATTCTTCGAATGAGAGGTTTCTCCCTACAACGGCTAGACTCAGACCAGAGCTGCGAAATAGGGCTAAAGCTATCCTTATGAAGTTATTTAGTCCTTGTAATAGGTAACTTAACATATTCTCTTACTAGTTAACTTACGATAGCTAGACTCCTAAAAGCACAAACCAAGCAGCATTCGGGCATCGAGTAAACAAAACTAAGCATATCCTAATCAAGCCACATATCACTCACTAATTTGTACTGGCATGCAGTTCAATAAGCTCACAAAGTAGGCATACAAGGTATCCTTCCTAGATCATTAGCCATAATCTAGCATGCAGTTCACATATTCTCAATTCAAATCAGAATATAAACATGTATGAGTAATTTGGCAGAACTTACTTGAGCTCGGTTGATTGCATGCACCACACCCTTTTTCTCTTTTTAAAATTCTTTTTCTAAAAATGGTTTTTGTATGAAAATTTTCATACCAGGTCCTCAGTTTGAGTTTAGACACAATTGAGAATTTGCCCGAATCCCTCAAACCAATGCTCTGATACCAACTTGAAACATCCCAAAAATCATGACCAAAAATTTCATTTTTAATTATTAAATAAAAACCATTATCATCAAAATATCCATTCAAAAATAAGTCATAATATCCAAAACATCACAATTAGAGTATCATGTCAAAGCATCAGAGTAATATCCCAGGCAAAAGAAACATCATGGTGTATGCAATGCAGTCATCCTGAGCTCTTCCCCTTGCTACTAGAGGTACCTGAAACCAAAACTATAAACTGTAAGCACGAAGCTTAGTGACTTCCCCATATTACCACATACCATACACATAATCACATACTGTGGGCCTCGCCCTTCATCGGTCCCCGCCCGACATCGGATTACATACAGCATCGGGCCTCGCCCAGCATCGGACCGTGTCCGATATCGGGCCCAGCCCGAGATTGGGCCCCTCCCGGCATTGAGAAAAGCTAGGTATATATATATATATATATATATATATATATATATATATATATATATATATATATATGTATGTATGTATATATATATATATATATATATATATGTATATGTATATGTATATATATACATATATATATATATATATACATATGTATATATATATATATATATATATATATATATATATATATATATATAACATTCACAAATACACATATAATAATCACATAATACAAGCATACAAAAATTCCTCGGGCCCCGCCCGACATCGGACTGTAATCTAGAGAACAATAAAGAAACATGAAGAGTCACAAAGACATCAAGCATACAAACATTCCTTGGGCATAGCCCAGCATCGGACCTTAGTCCGGAAGCATACAATCGTATATATATATATATATATATATATATATATATATATATATATATATATACGGGCCAACATTGGTGCCTTAGACTCGTTCACACAAGAGGAAACTCACCTCAAATGTCGGAAGTCAAATAATACTACTCATGCTATTAGCTACACCGAATTACTCCACCCATAAGAAACCACTGCAATGAAACCCTTAGATTTACCCTCTTCATCAATAGTTGACAAAAAGTCAACTTAGGTCAAAATTCAATGCCTAGAGTCAAAGGTCAACTTCCCTTATCATTTTCTCATCACGCCATGACCTTCCTTGGCTCACGTCATCAGAGTCAACTCGACTCGTACCGGCACAGTGATTCAACTCAGTTCACTCGTCTCATGGTTCCAAATTGGGGAAATCGTCGTGCTCATGTCGTGAGAGCTTATGCCTCACGTTGTGAGACCTGTTCTGAAAGCATTAATCTCTTATTCATTTACGACGCGCATTAGGACTTTCCAAAGCACCTTACCTAGCCTAAAGGACCATAAAAATTGTATCTTTTCAGTCATGCATGTCCCACGCATGACTTAAACACTAGTTAGGTCCAAAACATGGGTATAACATCAAGATCCAAATTTGGAGTTCATAACTTGCACCAAAATACAGATCTAAGGGTTCTAACATAGCAAATGACTCAATGGTCCATAAAGTTTCCAACTTTATGGACCTCATGCATGATAATCCAAAACCCCATGCAAAGAAGGTAACCATAAGATAGATCTAGCAAGATTAGAAGAGAAAGGTGGGATCTTTGAGATTTATAGAGGCTTATAAGCATAGAAGTGCCACAAGGAGGAGCTTATCTTGCCAAAAGGTGCCACTACAAGAGCTTTTTCTTCTTCTTCCTGAAAATCAAAACACGAATAACACACCAATACCACCAACAATGGCTCAAGGGCTTCAGAGGGCCTAATCTAGGGGTTTTTAGTCACTTGAGAGTGAAAGAGGCTGAGGATGGGCGCCGCTAGCCTCCTCATTCTGTTTTAAACTCAATTTTTAGGGTTTGGGACCATCAGGCCTGACCCAAGTCGTGAGACCTTACGCCTCACGTTGTGAGGTTCTAGAACACGATTCAAAGAGTCAATCGTCCTACTCATGATGTGACTACTTTGGCTCACGTCGGGAGCCTCGTCCAAGTGCAAAAAATAAGATTTAATACCTAGGGGTTCGGATGTTATAAAAAAAGAAGTAGAAAACTAAAATATGAAAAATTTTAAAGGTTAAAAACTTACCTATGTGTTTCTGTGTGGGGTCGCAGATGATTTGAAGTTAACATCTATGGGCTTTATTAAAAAATAGATAAACGTATTAGAGATAGACAAACGATTGTGTTGGTTTGGTTCCTTTAAAAGAGATGAAGGGTGATAGTTGATAGGGTTTTTGGTGTGTTAGTTTTCACATATCTGAGTAATACTCAACAAATATCTGAGTATAGCAAGTGAGTAACAAGGCTATGGTGCTATTGCGATTGGAAGCCTGAGATTTATGGCGGCGGCGACTATGTTTGTCCGTGCGGTGTCGGTGCAGTTTTGTATTGGTGTATTGGCAATGTTGATCATTTAGTGTGATTGTGATCAGTAGATATACAAAGAAATATATAGAGGGTGCCTAGCAGCAGTGGTTTTGTAATTTCCCAAAAATCACCACAAAAAATGTCATTTTTAAGTTATATAAAAACATTGTTTCCAGGAAAACCAAGTCAAGAAAATCGCAAGTATCAAAATACAATCATCCCAAAATCAAAGTATCACAAAATGTGGAATCATGAAAGTCACCGATTAGAGTGTGCAGTCAAGCGTTCATCTTTCTACAATAATCTGAAGTACTTAAAACCGATTTAAATCCACAACTATAAGCACGAAGCTTAGTAAGTTCCCCAAAATAGCACATACAACACAATATAAATAAAAAATATGGGTTATCAGCAATGCTCACGACTATCAACAGTCCCATTGGGCAAACAGCACACCCTATGGGCTAACAACACACCCTGTGGGTTATCAGTAACCATGGGGACTATCAACATTCCCAATGCGCTAAAAGCACACCCTGGAGCTATCAGTAACTCAGTAACACACACTACAAGAAAAATAGCCTTTTACGGCGCGCAAACCACGACATTCATTGATTTATGTTACGCAAAAGAGGGTAAAGTTAAAAAAGTGTCATGTGTTCAAAAAATTTAAGGATTTAGGTCATGCATTATTGCGTGCCATTAAATTAGCGTCATACGAGAAAAAAATAAAAACACGGAGGGCGCTGTATCTTAAATGGGCGTCCTCTATGAGTGTCGCTTTATAATTTTAATGAAAAGCGCGTTTAATAGACAGGGGGGAAAATGAAATCCCTAAAATTTTAAACACCCACCTTCTTTTTTATCCTCCACTTTCCTTCTTTCCTTAATTACGATCCTTTCTCCCCCCCCCCCCCTCCATACATTCGACTGCCGCCTTGCCTAGTTATCGACACTCCTTCCTTCGTTCCTCACTTGCCTTCTTCGCCTCACAATATCTCAAGAAGTACAACTCCGAAAGCGTACAAGTCGGACTTATGTGTTGGAACACCAGTAGACTGAAATTATGGCGACATGTAGCCTTGTGTGCCCTAGAATTTTACGAATCTTGAATGTGGGTGTGAAGCGACTCTATTTAAAACATTTGTAACCGAATCCAAATCTCAAGGTTCGATTTCTCTCACGTTCACAATCTTTCCGGTTAGACTCGTATCAACGACTGTAAAGTTGAATGAAAGCTTTCCGAGACTCGGGGCACGAGGTTGAAGGTAACAAATCCTCTTCTTCTTCTTCTTCTAATTTCATTTCAATTTCTCCGTTTTCATCATCAATTTCGAGAATATGTGGGTATGAAGCGACTCTGTTTAAAACATCTGTAACCAAATCCATGTATGTTTCACCTTTGATTAATCTTCTTGAGAATTTCTTGATTCCAGGCATTAAGAAGACCAAATTGTGTTTTCCATTTGCAGTGTAGTTGTATCCGTTTGGTTGTTCTAAATGCCAGTTGTCTGCAACCAAGATGATTAGTGCACATCAGAGTTTGTATGGCTGTGTATCTGTAAATAGGACTGATGGATCTACATAATTCATATATTCTTTTGAAAATTGTACTTTGTGTTAGTATCATGAATATGAATTTGTGTTGATAATTAGTGCACATCAGAGTTTGTTGTTCCCAAACAAAAGGGCAATTTGGTCTTTTTCCTCATTGATTGATATAATATTAGTTTTACTCCCTTTCTTTTCCAATATTTTGTCTGCTTTCATTTCTAAAACAAAAAGGAAAATTTGCATTCATGAAGTAAGTGGTGGTGGTCAAAGTTTTACTAATTTTTAAATGTCTAAAATACACTTTCAATGATGATGGGCAACTAAGTAATTTCATAAACATGGTTCAGGCACAACTTGCATTTTGTAAGTTCATGGTGAAGCCTTCCATAATATTGGTGCTAGATGAGCCAACTAATTACTTGGATATACCTTCCACAGAAATGCTTGAGATTGGTTTGTTTTTTTTTCTCTATTGACATCTTTATTTATAACTTTTTCCGTGAATCTGATTGCACACAGTTGAAGGTCAGCTGAGAATTAAAGTTTATAGCTTCACTTTTAATTTTTTTTGGGTTTTAACTTTTAGGTCAGCTGAGACTTCTGATAACAAGTTGGTTGCTGCTTCTAATGTTGTTGATCACTGCCAAATGAATGATTCATACACAATTTGGGAAAAAGTAGTTTAGTGATTTGAGATGATTTTCTATTTTATTTTATAATCTCTTGACCTGGTTGCTTTGTGGTTATACAGAGTCAAGAATTATATTATTTAAGTATTTTCTTTTATCTCAGATTTTCTGAATTTTGATAATGAAGTTGACAATGATGTTGAAGAACCTGATGAAGATTTGAGTGACACTGAAGAAAACCGTTTAGTTGATGATAGTGGATGGTCTTCACATACTAAGTAATCATATTTAGTTATTTTTTACATTAATTGTTAAAGAAAATAAATTAAAGCTTTTTTTTGTAGGGCTGTTGCAAAAATATCTCCAAAATATATTTAATAAGGAAGAAGAGAATAGAAGAAAGGCTCTTCGTATGAACAGCCTTTTAAATGGGAAAACTTGCAAGGAGGCATCAAGAATGTTTTTCAAAACTTTGGTAAACTTTACAATTTGATTCTAAATAACTAGCCTTTTTCACATTTTAGTTGAATTTTGAAGGTAGAAGTAGAATTCCAAGGGGAATTTGATTTGGGTTTTGTTTAAAGTTTAGAATTGATACGACTAGTTCAGATATTTTTTTATAGGAAATAGCATATCTGAATGCTTAGAGATTAATTTATGACATTTTTTATATCGAGGTTATTCTTGTCATAGTCATTAACTTTTTTTAAAAATTTTCAGGGGAGAGTCAACATGCCACTTGTACAAGCTCTGCTTTTAACCTCACAATTTACTGCTGTAGGAAACTCATAGTAGATTCAGTAACTGTTATCATCCGAACTCATTATTGTTTTTAAGTAGTTTCATAGCTGATGTTAAAGAATTCCAAACCTTATATAAACTTTGGTATTTTATTATACATTAGGTAACTTTCTTCCTTTCCAATATGCAGGATTTTCAAGAATTACATCCCCTATCTATTACAGGGGAAGAAAATCAAGGATGATTTCCTTAACACTTCAGTTCAAGATTTGGTAACTTACCTGAATCCAATGTTTCTAGCTTACATAGAAGGGACTGACATCTTAGTTTTTCAAAAGTAAATTTTGTGTATTACAGGGGACTGTTTTAGACATAGCCAAGTCACATATATTTCCTCTTCACATATATGAATGCTAAAATCAAATGAATAATCAGTGATTCTTGTTTGCGTTCATATTGAACAGGCTGTAGACATGCAGATGCAAATGGTCTTGATGGTTTAAAGGTTCAGATTATACTATCATCTATCTGCTATCAGCCTTGTTTATTCTTTGTTTGAATGTTGATAGAGAGTGAAGTATCAAGTGTGTTACCCTGTGATTGATTGATTATAATTAAAATTATAGGTGGGTCGTTCCAGAAGGTTTGGGCATCTTGGGTTGGCTGTGAATTTCATAACCTTTGAAGACAGATTTAACCTGTAAGTCTTCCTCCTGAAAATATTAATTTGCATTACCAGATTTACACCTATCTTTCTAACTTTGTGGTTTCATGGCTATTTATTAATGCTATAGGTATCGGATTGAGCATGAGCTTGGAACCGAAATTAAACAAATTCCTCCACTAATTGATCGAGCTATTTGTTGTTGTTGACCCATCATTATCAAACCTGCTGCCTTCATCATATACATACTATCATCTTCATCTTGGTCAGTAACAACTAACAACAAATTTTTTTTTATATTAATGATGTTTAAAAAATATTTAAGAAAATGATGGATTGGAAACAAAAAATTCAGGGGGAAATCCTTTTTCCTCTCCATTGACTCATTCTTTTTGAATTAAAAAGAAAATGATGGTGTTGTTTCTTTTTGATCAATTGATGGACTTAAGGATTTAAATATATTATTGACAACATTTATGTAGTATGAAATAAAGATGAAACATGTCAACAAAAAATAGTCATTTATATGTGGTAGGAAGCTCATTAAATCAAAATATTGAGAAACTAAATCACCGAGTTTGTACACGTGGAGTATTACATTGTGGATGATTTTGGTTATTATCATATATTGAAAATTATTAATGTAAAAGTACAATGTTAAGATTTCAATTTATAACTGTTTGTAAATGAACAGTCAATTATATATATATATATATATATATATATATATATATATATATATATATATATATATATATTCAACATCACTTCCTATAAAAGGGTAAAATGGTCATTTTCTTTTTCATCCTCAGTGTGTTCATTCAGTCCAAAAATAGAAAGCAGCAAAGGATGATAACAGATTACCTTTTGAGAAAGAGTACTTGGACTACAAATTACCTTTTGAGGCCAGTATTTAACATTCTGTAGAGACGAAGTGACAACACTTCCAAAGAGGCAAATAATATTGCAACTGCAGGTAAATCCCGAACATTGGACACAAACAAACTGTAAAGATTACACAGATGCATTAAAAAAAGATGTAAACAAAGATAAAAAGCTTAATATTTGTTGTACCAATGATTAGTTTTCATATTCATTGGGTAGGGGTCCAGGTCAGTTATAGTTGTCAACAGGTCAGTAAAAAAACATGTTAAAACTAGATTGTGTGTGTGTGTGGGGGGGGGGGGGTATATCTTTTCGCTATCATATAGAAACTTTCCAAAACAAATAAATAATCAAAATTAAACAAGTAGTCCAGCAAATAGAAACTTCATTATTGCAACTTTAACTTTATTTTTTGTATCAAAGTTACAAAGTGTAATTTTTATTGTTTTTTAGGCTGATTTCAGTGAAAAGCAAGCTAAACTTGGTGATGGAGACTAAAATGGACTTAGAGAACCTAAGGAAAAACTGGAGAAGTGAGTTGAAGAGTTGACATGGAGATTAGACTTTGAAAAGCATTTGAGGGTATATTTTTTTATATTTCTTGTATCTAATTAGTTTGTAAATTTTTGTTACAACTATTGATTTGTTTTATCTTTCCATGGAACGATTATTTGTATGACATTAAATTTTATGCAATGGATTGTATTTTTTCTATATGATATTTTATTTTCTATTATGAAACATTAAATACAAATTTAATTTGAAAATTAGTAAATCTATAAAAAATATTTTTTTTAAACATTTAAAATTATGATACGCAAAAATGTGTGTCGTCTTCATTTATGACATGGCCTTTCTTGACAGGGGCTTTCTTGATACGCATTGCGTGTCAATAACACGCGCGTCGTAAGGTTACGACACGCGAAAGCGTGTCGTCTTCCTTTATGACAGGGCTTTCCTTGATACACATTGCGTGTCGTAAACGCGCGTCGTAATTGCGCGTCGTAAATGAGCGTCGTAAATGCGCGTCGTCTCTCTTTATGACAGGGCCTTCCTTGACGTGCATTTGCGCGTTGTCTGAGCCCTTTACGACGTGCAATGAGCGTCGTAAAAGGCTGTTTTTCTAGTAGTGATATAACAATAATCAACAAATAAGACCCAACTATTCAGAATGCATAAACTATGGCATAAGTAATACGGTGAGAAGACTCATTGTATTACTCTGATTTTGGATGTGTTGTAAGCATGGAGCTTATTGAGTTCCTGAAAATATCACGTATAATACAACATAAATAAAAACATATGGGTTATCAGCAATCCTGAGGACTATCAACAATCTTAATGGACTAACACCACACCCTACAACCCTAAGGACGATCGACAGTCCCAATGGGCTAACAGCACGCCCTGGAGCTATCAGTAGCTCAGTAACATATAGCAGCAATTAAAAATAATACCTAGCTATTCAAAATGCATATAGTATAGCATAAGTAATATAGTAACAAGACGCACCTCCCATATAGCAGCTAAACACATCTCTTACACACTGAAGACTTGTACAACGAGAGACATAACATCAATAAAGAAGTACCCTCTCAACCTACAACCTAAAACCCTGAAATTGACCAAACGTCAACCTCAGTAGGTCTCCATGTTGTGGCAGCTCATAGGCCACATCGTAGCAGCTACTTGACAAAACAGTCGGGCAACACCTAGTCGCCATGTTGTAATGAGCAGACTACCATGTCAAGGATACCAGGCTTTCACATCCTAATAGATTAAGCTCTCAATCTATTAAGTTACCCGTTCAAACCTTCCAGAAAGATTCCTAAGGTCAAATACAAATTAAATATCGATCCTTTTCAGTCATGCATGTCCAATGCAAATCTAGCACTCAAACTATGTCAAAGTTGCAGAAATAACACTAAGATCTCATCTATGGAGCTCATTACACCAATAATCTTCTAATCTAGAACATATGTCGACCAAGGGTGTAACGACGTAAATTTTCAACCAATTTTTCTCATTTTAAAAACATAATATAACTCATTTCATAATTCTCAAAATCACATATGTCTCAAAGGTCAACAAAGAAAACACAAATCCAAGAATCATAAAAACAATCTCTTGCCAATGTGTACAATCATGCTGGTGCCTTGCCGCGATCCTCGGAACTACCTAAAACACATAACACATAACACGGTAAGCATAAAGCTTAGTGAGTTCCCCTAAATACCACATACAACACAATTGCCACTCGAGGTTATACTCTGTAGGACCCTTCAGTCGATGTGTCTCAGTAGGACCCTCCAGTCCCACAACTCAGTAACTCAATACAATACAAACCAAGCATATCACAGAATAATAATATGATATCTCAATAAATAGCACATACACATAAGACCCTCTGGTCACACATAAATTACCACTCAGGGTAAGTATAGTGAGAAGACTCACCTCGTAAGTTAACAGTGAAAACCTCATACTTGGAAATCCCGTACTCTACCCACCGGTCTAGCCTCTTCCTATCACATAATAATTATCCCTAATTAATATTCATCCTCGAGAAGCTAGACTCGCCCTTCTATCCTCACAGAAGGGTAAAAGACCATTTTACCCCTTAATATGCTCAATAGCTCATAACTTGACCAAACCCTAAAAGTCAACAAAAGTCAAAGGCAGGGAGTACGTTGCGCGTACTCGGTTGCCATGCAAGCATCGGGGATGTGTAATCCTACTCCCCATGCACTAGATTTCATGCCCAGCGTACCTTCCAGTTTCCCCATTCTCACTCTTTTGGTCTTAAACGGTTAAGAGCTTAGCTCATCTTATAGATTTAGACTCTTTAAAAGCTCTTAACCCATAAAGTCAGTGACATTAAGCCTTTGTATGGCTAAAAAGGTCACCAACTCCAAAATATACAATATTTTGCCACAAGGGAGCTCATAACTCATGCATGGAGTGATTTCAACATCGAAGATTGGATTTTTATGAAAATAAACTACTCATATGCTCAAAAGGGGTTTGTCCTAGTCTCTAGATTACAAGATCTCAACAAGTCTCCACTTTTTTGGGACAAAACCCTAAAATACTCAAATAAGATGCTCATAACAAAAGCGAGCTAAAGTATGAAACTTTATACCTCAACAAGAAGCTCCCTACTCAGATTTGCTTGGATCTAGAAGCTTGGACACCAACTCCTTCTTCTTCAAGACTTGATCTTCTCTTCAAAACCACACAAAAACTCTCAAGGCTCAAGCACACACACACAAGCTCTAGAACAAGGGTTAGGGCACTCTTAGGGTTTTCTCTTTAGGGATGGTGGCCTGGAATGAGGCCATCATATCCCTTAAATAGGGGACTCATCCTAAATTAGGGTTCGCATTCTGGGCGTAGTATGCCCAGCGTACCCACGGGTATGCCCAGCGTATTAGGTGGCCTCCGCGTAACAAACACGTTGACGAGTATGCTAAGCGTATACCTCAGGTACGCCCCGCGTACTCGTTTTTCACTCTTGATGCAATAAGGATCAAATTAGACAACAATTCCAAAGATCAGGGTTCTCAAGGTATACCTGGACTCGGGATGTTACAGATCTCCCCCACTAGAATCAGACTTCACCCTCGAAGTCACGCTCCTTGAATAGTTTCGGATGTTGCTCCCGCGTCTCGGAATCCGGCTCCCAAGTCATCTCGGTCCCTTTCCGGTAACCATGGGTACTTCTTTGTTCCTCAATACCTTCACCTTTCGATCCATAATCGCGATCGGTCTGTCAACATAATTCAGGCCTGCATCCACCTGAATGTCCTCTAGTGGTACCACGACTGTCTCATCAGCCACACACTTCCTCAAATGGGACACGTGGAAGGTATCATAGATCTGACTCAACTCTACAGGTAGCTCTAAACGATTCACTACCTTACCCACTCTAGTGGTCACCCTGAAAGGGCCGATGTATCAGGGCCCTAGTTGGCCCTTCTTCCTGAACCGTATCACCCCTTTCCACAGTGATACCCTCAGGAGAACGAAATATCCAACCTGAAACTCAAGATCGGATCGTCTCCTGTCCGCATAACTCTTTTGGTGACTCTAAGCCGTCAGTAACCTCTGTCTCAGCTGTTGAATCTGCTCAGTCATCTTTAGCACTATCTTGGTGCTACCCATCACTCGCTGCCCCACCTTTCCCTAACAGATGGGGGTCCGACACCTCCTCCCATAAAGAAGCTCAAATAGAGGCATACCGATATTGGAATGGTGGCTATTGTTGTAAGAAAACTCAGCCAAGGGTAGGTATGCATCCCAACTTCCACCAAAGTCCATAACACATCCTCGAAGCATTTCCTCGAGCGTCTGAATTGTCCGCTCACTCTGTCCGTCTATCAGAGGGTGGTAGGTTGTACTAAAATGCAATCGCGTTCTCAACTCCTCATGGAACTTCTTCCAGAATCTGGAAGTAAAACTCACATCCCGATCTGACACTATAGATGTCGGCACCCCATCCCAAGCTACCACCTCTCTTACATATGTATCTGCCAGCCTCTTCGCAGAAGAGCTCTCACTGAAGGCAAGAAAGTGAGCGCTCTTCGTAAACCGGTCCACAATCACCCAAATTGCGTCGACACCCCGCACGGTTCATGGCAACTTGGTGATAAAGTCCATAGAAATTTGTTCCCATTTCCACTGGGGAACCTCCAGAGGCTGCAACATGCCATGAGAACACTGGTGCTCGGCCTTAACACGACGACAGGTCAAGCACCTGTCGACTACCCAAGCAACATCTCTCTTCATACAGGGCCACCAATAATCTCACTTCAAGTCCAAGTACATCTTAGTGGCCCCCGGGTGGATTCAGAACCTCGATCTATGCGCCTCCTCCATTGTACGTCGAGCTCCGCCCGTATAGGGCACCCAAATCCTCCCTCGAAAGGTCATAAGCCCCCGGCTGTCCGTCACAAACTCGGGAACCTGCCTAATGACTCGCTCCCTCTTACGGTTCTCCGGTCTCACGGCCTCCACTTGGGCCTCTCGAATGATATCTAAGATAGGATTCATCACTGTCATCCTCAAACACACGTCTCAGATCGGGGTACTCTCTGCTCTACGGCTCAGGGTGTCGGCTACCACATTAGCCTTTCCCGGATGATATAGGATCTCACAGTCGTAATCCTTCACTACATCTAACCACCTTCTCCGTCTCATGTTAAGGTTGGGCTGATCCATAAGATACTTCAAACTTTTATGGACATTGTAAATGGTACACTGAACCCCATACAGATAGTGATACCAGATCTTGAGGGAAAACACCACCGCCCCCAGCTCTAGATCGTGGGTGGGATATATAGTCTCATGAGGCTTCAACTACCTCGATGCGTACGCTATCACGTGCCCTCTCTGCATCAGTACCGCACCCATGCTAGAAATAGATGCATCGCAATAAATTACAAAATCCTCTATTCCCTCCGGAAGGGCTAATACGGAGGCCTCACACAATCTCTAGCGAAAGGTCTCAAATGAGGTCTGCTGCTCGAGACCCCAAGTAAACGTGACACCCTTCTGGGTCAAATTGGTGAGAGGGACGACAATCTTGGAGAAATCTTTGATAAATCTCCGATAGTACCCGACCAACCATAGAAAACTCCTGATCTCAGAGGGGGATCTCGACAGCTCCCATCTCATAACTGCCTCAATCATGGCCGGATCGACCAAAATACCATTCTGATTAATGAGGTGTCCCATGAACTGGACCTCTCGTAACCAGAAATTACACTTGGAGAACTTGGCATAGAGCCTCTCAAATCTCAGCACTCCCAAAATCTCTCTCAGATTCTCCTCATGCTGCTCTCTGGACCTCGAATACACTAAGATATCGTCGATGAGCACAATCACCGAACGATCCAACATGGGCCTACACACCCGGTTCATTAGACCCATGAACGCCGCCGGTGCATTGGTGAGCTCGAAGGGCATCACCACGAACTCATAGTTCTCATAACGTGTCTTGAAGGCCGTCTTTTGGACATCCTCCTTGCGAACTCTCATCTGATGATACATAGACCTCAAATCGATCTTGGAAAACCAAGATGCACCCTGAAATTAATTGAACAAATCATCGATCGTCGGAAGTGGGTAACGGTTCTTGAGCGTCAGATTGTTCAACCCCAGATAATCAATGCACATTCAGTGTGAACCATCCTTTTTCTTAAGAAAAAAGAATGGGAGCTCTCCACGACTAGCTACTCGGCCTAATAAACCCTTTCCCCAGCAACTCCTGGAGCTATGAGGATAACTCCTACATCTCTGGCGGCATAAGGCGATAGGGTGCCTTGGCAATAGGAGCCACACCCGGCATCAAATCATTCTGAAACTCTACCTGCCTCTCGGGAGGCACACCCGGCAACTCCTCGGGAAAAACATATGGAAACTCGCACACTATCGGAACCTCGAAGATGGAACTCGATCTCTCCACAGTAGCCCGTGCATCTATCATATACGCCAGAAACCCCATACATCCCTGCTATAGACTCTACCTCGCCCTGGAAGCAGAGCAAAACGCTGATCAAGATCTAGTACCCTCGCCGTATACCGTAAGTACTCCCCCACTAGGGTCTCGTATAGTCACCAGCTGATGCTCACAGTCGATCACAGCTCCAAATCGACTCAACCAATCCATGCCCACGATGACAAAGACATCTCTCATCGCGATCGACACTAGGTCTATTGGAAACTCAACTCCGAAAATCTCAAGCACACATCCTCAGATCACATCAGTCGCAAACACCCATGCTCATCGGCTATGAAAACTCTCAAAGGTCGACTAAACGCCTCTCGACGGATACTGAGGTGACGACTAAAAGCTAATGATACAAAAGACCGACTCGCACCCGAGTCAAATAACACCAAGGCAGGCACATAACTCACAAGAAAAGTACCTATACAGAATCACAATATACGTACCAAGTATCTCAAAAGACTCGAATAAGAATACGTATCGGAACAACATCAGGTGTTGCGGGACCTCCTCCGCAGTCAGCTGAAAGCTCTCCCACGAACCCTCGGTGTCTCGGCCTTTACTGGCCGGCTCTCAGTAGCATGCACAGAAGTAGGTGCAGATCCCTGGGCTGATCCCTGCACGAGCTGGGGGCACTCGTCCTTTCGGTGGCCGGTCTGGTTGCAATGAAAGCAAACCGAAAATCCCTTGGGGAAATCTTTTGCCTTGTGCCCCTCCATGCCACGTTTACAACAAATCCCCGAACGGCAAGAACCTTCTTAACTCTTGCCGCACTTGCTACAATTGCGGCCCTTCTGGCCCCTAACTCTGGTATCAACGGGCTTGGCCCGCTTTGTCATTGGCTGCGACTGCACTGGTCTCCGATCCCTACCCCGAGACTCCTCCTCGTCCTCCGTGGTCTGCAACTCAAGCTCAATTTCCCTCCTTCTGGCATTGGCCTGAAGCTTGGCCAATGTACGGTACGACGATTTCGCCACAAACTCTCGTATATCCCTCCTCAATATGCTCAAATATCGGCTCACACATGCCTGCTTAATGGACACGTGTTCAGGGCAAAACATCGCCCTTTCATGGAGAGCAACCTCAAAATATCAGTCACTGACTCTGTGTTCTGCCTGAGAGACAGAAACTCCTACGCCAAACGTTCCCTCTCCACCGGGGGAACATACTCATCTCGGAACAACTGAAAAAACCTTTCCCATGTCACTGTCGCATGACCTGCAGTGGTAAAACCAGCTGTCACAAACTTCCACCAATCCTTCGCTCCCAAGCGAAGCTGGTTTAGCGCAAACCGAACTCTCAAGTGGTCGGGACATGAACACGTGTAAAAACACCCCTAGATTTCAGAGATCCACCTCATCGCAGCGATTGGTTCCTGCGTCCCGTAGAACTATGGCAGCTTCATGTTGCTAAACTCCCGGAACAACAACGAATCACCCCCTTGAGGCCTAGCAGCGGTGACAGTCGCAGTGGCCGCGGCAGCAGCAGCCTCAGTGATAACAGCGTATTGCTCATCAAACGTCTGTGTCAAGGTGGTCTAGATATACCCAAACATCTCTGGAATCTCTACTCGGATAGCTGCAGCCACCACCTCGTGGATCATCCTCTATATCTCCTCATCGCTACTCCCACTGCCTCCAGGGTTGTGGCGTGTTCCTACCATGATGTCTCTGAAACACAATGCAAAATTATCAGAGACCCGTTCGAGCATGCTCACACTCGATCACTCGCCCCTACTTGCTTCTTAGCATCCTAAGGATTCGTACTTAGACTGCTCAATGATCTGGTGCTTCCAGTAGTACGGGTCCAATACTACCTTCTTCACCGCATCAGTGTTCACCCCAAGTCCTCCTCCTCGGATCCCAACTACATGTACTCTATGCCTCACAAGCTACTCTCATAGAAGACCATCTCATAGGCTCACTCCTAAAAACTCATACTCAATGTAAATCACTGAAAGCAAAAAATCCCTAGGCTAAGGCATCACAAATCAGGCCACCCTAGTCCTAATATATGAATTACCTAGCCTATTCTCTATCATGCATTATATTTCATGAAATATTTTGTAACAAAAAATAAGGGTATTTTAGGAATTCACCACTCAGCTCAGGCTGATTGTACACACTGCTCCGACTCGTTTTCTCTTAGAATCTATCTCATTTTAGAAAAAAATTATCTCTTTTTGAAACTCTTTCTCAAATCCTCAGTTTGAGTCCAAACACACCTGAAGGTGCATCCGAATCCCTCAAACCAAGGCTCTTATACCAACTTGTAACAACGTAAATTTCAAACAATTTTTCTCATTTTAAAAACATAATATAACTCATTTCATTATTCTCAAAATCACATATGTCTTAAAGGTCAATAATGAAAACACAAATCCCATAATCATATAAAAAATCTCTTGCCAGTGTGCACAATCGTGTCGGTGCCTAGCCGTGATCCTCGGAACTACCTGAAACATATAACACATAACACGGTAAGCATAAAGCTTAGTGAGTTCCCCAAAATACCACATACAACACAATTGCCACTTGAGGCTATACTCTGTAGGACCATCTGGTCGATGTGTCTCAGTGAGACCCTCTGGTCCCATAACTCAGTAACTCAATACAATACAAACCAAGCATATAACAGAATAATAACAGGATATCTCAATACACAACATATACACATAAGACCCTCTGGTCACACATAAATTACCAGTCAAGGTAAGTATAGTGAGAATACTCACCTCGTAATCTAACAGTGAAAACCTCATACTCGAAAATCCCGCACTCTACCCACCGGTCTAGCCTCCACCTATAACATAATAATTATCCCTAATTAATATTGGTCCTCGAGAAGCTAGACTTGCCCTTCTATGCTCACAAAAGGGTAAAATACCATTTTACCCCTCAATATGCTCGATAGCTCACAACTTGACTAAACCCTAAAAGTCAACAAAAGTCAAAGGAAAGCAGTACGCTGCGTGTACTTAGCTTCCATGCAGGCATCGGGGTTGCGCACCCCTACGCCGCGCGTACTGATTTTTACGCCCAGCGTACCTTCCAGTTTCCTCATTCTCACTCTTTTGGTCTTAAATGGTTAAGACCTTGGCACATCTCATAAATCCAGACTCTTTAATAGCTCTTAACCCATAAAGTTAGTGACTTTAAGCCTTTGCATGGCTAAAAAGGTCACTAACTCCAAAATATACAATCTTTTGCCACAAGGGAGCTCATAACTCATGCATGGAGTGATTTCAACATCCGAGATTGGATTTTTATGACAATACACTACTCATATGCTCAAAAGGGGTTGGTCCTATTCTCTGGAGTGCAAGATCTCAACATGTCTCCACCTTTTTGGGAAAAAAATCCTAAAATACTCAAATAAGATGCTCATAACAAAAGAGAGGCAAAGTATGAAACTTTATACCTCAACAAGGAGCTCCCTACTCATATTTTCTCGGATCTAGAAGCTTGGACTCCAACTTCTTCTTCTTCAAGACTTCCTCTTCTCTTCAAAACCACACAAAAACTCTCAAGGCTCAAGCACACACACACAAGCTCTAGAACTAGGGTTAGGGCACTCTTAGGGTTTTCTCTTTGGGATGGTGGCCAGGAATGAGGCCATCATATCCCTTAAATACGGGACTCACCCTAAATTATGGTTTGCATTCTGGGCGTAGTATGCCCAGCATACCTACGAGTACACCCAACGTACTAGGTGGCCTTCGTTTTACAAGCATGCTGACGAGTACGCGAAGCGTACACCTCAGGTACGCCCCACGTACTCGTTTTTCACTCTTGATGCAATAAGGACCAAATTAGACAAAAACTCCAAAGATCAGGGTTCTTAAGGTATACCTGGACTTAGGATGTTACAAAGGGACCTCAATAATCCGTAAAGTTTTTAACTTTATAGAATCCATGCACTCAACTCACCCCAAACATGGAGAAAAGCGGGTAGAAATCTAGATCTAACATGATATAATGAGAAAGGTAATATCATGGGGACTTACAAGAGTCCAAAAATAGAACAACATGATGAGGGGGAGATTTGCTTTCTTGGAAAAAGCACCAAAGAGACTTTATTCTTCTTCAAAGCGCTAAAACACCGCCAAAAGCTTCATAAATCAATAATGGAGGCTAGGGTTTCCTTGAGGGTGAAGGGATGTGATGGAGGTTGAGGGTGGGCAAACCCTAGCCCTCACTTCCCTTAAATATGGTCACAAACCCCAAATTAGGGTTAATCACTCAGGCAATGTGACAATTGGGAAATTCCCGTCATCGACTGTCATTAGAGATTAACAACGACAAATAATGATAATATATCTTTTCATATTTTGGGAAAAATATGATCAGTTATATAATAATAGGGTAAAAATGAGTGACCAAAGAGTTACACCACTTTTTATAATGGTCAGTGTATTTGGAAAGTACACAACAAAGTGGTCCGTTTTATAAACAAATAAAAATAAATTGTGTTAATAACGCTATTACCACTAAAATGGCACAAAGAAATCGGTTAAGTTTTAGCTAACCTCACTAAAAGGAAAATTGTAGTACCCCGAGAGATAGGAACGTTAAAAAGAAAAAGGTAAAAAACGGAGTTCGTATGAAGAAGATACAATTTTCTGAAAAATATAAAATACAGGTTAAAAATAAAAGTTACAATTTGGCAACACAACCTTAAGGAAAGTTGTAGTACTACTAGAGAGCTAAAAAAAATATGTAAAAAGGGTAAGAACCAAGATTCATATAAGGAAGATATTAATTTTTATAAAAGATTTCAAGTTGTACGCCAAATGTGTGACATGATCGACGCACACGTCTGACACCCAAATTCGTCGAGATTAGAGAGACATAGACTATCAGGAGTGTGACACATGAAAAACATTAGATGGAGCCACGAGTAGAGTGCATGTCATGTATGAACCATCTGGTTTCTTCACACCCAGAACTCTCTCTCTCTCTCTCCCTCTCTCTCTCTCCCTCCCTCTCTCTCTCTCTATTTCTCCCTCTCTCTCTTTATATGTCTATCTCTCATGCCATGTCAAAAGTCCTCCCAATGGTGCGAAGCTTCGTGTGTAGTAGTATGGATGCTTCAGATTACACTACTATAGTGACTTCACAACCCCATTTTGCTATTTTAAAGGTTTTACAAGGGGGAGGAATACATGATTTTCAAACTGATTTATCAAAATATATTTATATCTATCAATAAAGCATGAAACCTTAGGATAATGTAGCTATAGATGTTATGCCTAGTTGTAAACTATGATATTATGCCTAGGAGTTATGATGTCCGATAGTTTAGGAAGGGAATTACGTAGATGTTATAATGACTAATTTCCTAGGATAACATAGTACCTAGAAGTAATGTTGCTCAAATATAAGGATATGCACTGTACCTAATCGTTACTCTGCCCAAATATCCAATTTTCAAATTAACCATAATTAGGGTATATATGTATGGAAAATAATATATATATCTATATATATATATATATATATATATATATATATATATATATATATATATATATATACTAGATAATTATGAGATCTAAACGATATGATTATCACATATAAAAGTAACATGGTTTATATTGTGATTGTTATAGGAATTCACTAAGAAAGAAAGATAAAAGATAAAATATCTATGCTTAATGAGTTAATGAGTTTTTATTATTCATCCGTAGTTTGATTAAATTTGGCTATCCCGAACATGTAATAGTTAATCTTGCGAGAGCCAAAAGGTTATATATAGATCTATACGGTGTTTGACACCCCTGCGTACAATTGCTAGCTACATTCCCGACATGATAACTTTCTTATTGCTCACTATTCGATGTCCAATGAAGCATAGTGCAGGGAAATCACTAGTCAAATAACGTCGATTATGGGGGCTCATGGTAATAAATTACAACCACCTTAGAGATCCAACTACCAAGAGAGGCGCCTTAGATTCGTAGATAAAATATGTTAGGATTAATAAGATATCCTAAAAGATAATATGATATGATCGGTAAATATCCTAAAAATATAGTAAATTAGGATTTGTAAAGTATCCAAAAAAGGATAGTTAGTTAGGCTTGGTTAGTATCCTATAAAAATAATAAGATAGGATTAGCGGAATGTCCTAAAAAGATAATAAGATAAGAGATAATATAATAAAGCATAGGAAGCTAGGAATTTAAGAAAAATGAATATAATCGTTGTAAAAATTTAGACAATTTGCAAAGTAAGTTTATCATATCTTTATCTCAAAACATGTGAACTCACCAACATCAAGTTGATATTTGCAAAAAAGCGCATGTGTTCCTAAGATGGAGTAAGGATCAAGGCAAGGAAGGACTATCAGCTCGAAGGTAGATATGTTTCGTTTTATAGGTAGTTACACTTTGTACTTTGTGATTTAGGTATTCTATGTAAATAACATCACCACTCGGCATTTATGCCATCGGCTGGGGAAGGTGTGATAGATGTCCGCCACGTCCTGACCATAAGCTTGTCACGTCGTGGCACATAAGGATTCATACAAGTTTTTACTACCATGGCCACATTGTGGCATATCCTTCACCATGACATCGAAATCATAAAATCCACATTTTAACTCTTTAACTTCCCAAAACATAAGGGAACATTTACTTAAAATAGATGTTACATGTTTAATGGTGTAGAGGTAGTGTTGAATGATGATAGTCCGGTGTAGGAGAGATAGAGATGGTGGTGGTGGCTGATGTTAAGTGTAGAGAAATGATAAAATGGAGCGTATTTCTTTGTTTCAAAATTTGGTACATGGCAAAGTATGGTTTATAGAAGACTCTAGGCATGTAAATCGGAATTTCGAATTTCAAACACACATAGTTTGGGGCGATTCAGAACAGGGGATGAATGAGATGTGGGTATGATGGAGATGCAATGCTCCGGAGAGGGGGACATGGTTTGATGGTGATGCAACGATTATGGTGTTGAATGGTGGGTATGTTTTTATAGAGAAGAAGACATAAAATATATACAAAGATAAGGTTTTCTACTGAAAGTGTTTGGGCTGTTGCAACTGGATTTTTGGGTGGATGACGGTAACACTGGCGATAATGGCATATGAGATCTACCATTTTGGAGTATTGGCGAGGTGGGATTAGGCTTGTGGAAATTGAGAGAACATCATCTTAAAATAGGAGGAGATGACGTAAAATAGATAG